>NC_083351.1:50650000-50965192 GCF_030254825.1 Meriones unguiculatus
TTGTGATTGACTTTTTTCACTTATTGGTACAAGGTTTTTTGAGGCTCATCATGTTGTAGATAGTATCAGCCATTCACTTTTTTAACTTCTGAAGAACACCCCGTTTTATTGAGCTTTATCTTTCCCTATACTTTTATCTACTCATCAACTAATGGAGATCCACTGTTTCTGACTCTTGTGAGCAATGTCTCTGGGAACATTTGTATATAAATCTACATGCAACCATGAATTTTTGTGGGCAGACAGGAGTAGAATTGCTACAATGCTGATTGTGTGTTTAACACGTTGAAAACTAATCTATTATTTTTAAAATGGCTATGTCCATCTTTCTATTACAAAATTATAACGAATTGTGATTTCTCTGCATCATCATCACTTGTTGACATGTGGCTATCTTAATTTCATGATTCTGGTTTGTACATCACTGACAGAGATGCCCAGTGGCTGATGACATAGTACAGTATGAACCCACATTGGCTATCATGTTGACTAATTTGTTGATTGTTATATAATTCCACTTACTATTACTTGAAATTTTATTGCTTTTACATATTTACTTACTTATATATTACCTATCTGTGTACTGAATATCCACTAGAATATAAACTATGTGAAAGCTAGACCTTCTCTGTTTTAGTTTGTGTGCTTGAGACCCATTTTGACTAACATAAAATGTGCACCCAGTAACTGTTTGTCAAGGAAGCCAGCCATTCTACTTAGCTATTCAACCTTTAATTATCTATGAGACGTTCCTTGAAATGTAGTTGTAAGGGACAGAGACTCTGCCTTTGATATACTCTTGGAATTGAATCCTCCTCAATGATCACCTTCTATTCCATATTCTTGGCATGATTCTAGTCTCAGGACTATAAGAAAGAAAAACTCTGGTAGCCATAGGTCAACTGGACTTCAATCACTATCAGTATCCATTACGACCACATGCTCTGGTAGCAGTTGGTACCTGAGCTTATTCTTTGACCAGATTCATGTGAGACTCCTGCTCCTGAAACGCTGGCCCTCATGCAGGTAGTCAGCAGATCCTTCTGCCACCTTCTCTTCTGTAGTCCTTAGAGTGCGGCTCTTTCCTTTCTGCTTTTTCAGAGAGTGTAGTCTTATTTCAACTCCAGCACTCATACCTAGAGTCCTATAGCAAATCACTTGATTTTTGCAGTCTCAGTGTCTGCCTTCTGCCCTCTGTGTACTTTCTCTTACTATCACTTTTATAGTCCATGGTTCAAGAAGGCCTGGATTCCACTTCAAACTAATCTATTCTCCTCTTCCAAGCCTTGACTCTGGATACTTATTCATATATATATATATATGAATTATATATTATTCATATATATATATTGTTCAACAGATAGACAGGGACAGATTCTGAGAAACAGGACCCAGCAAGTTGAATTTCAATATATAATCTATGAATGATGAAGACTGATTGAATGTCTGAGTCTCTTCTTTGAATCTTTCCTATTCCAATATTCTGTTTCTTCACTTTTTTTCACTACTGTTGTAGCTTCTTAATTTTACCTTTGTATTAGGCCTTGAATTAAGACTGAGTCAGCAACTTCATCCTTCTTTCTCCCAATTATCTTGGCTGTTTTATTTTAATTTCCCATGTACATATTAGAACATGATGATCCATTTCTTTAAAACTTCAGTTGAGAGACTTTTTTTTAGTGAGTCTCTAGGGTCAAATTGGGAATGCTGACATTTTACCAATATGTGTAAACTCTTCCAAGTAATAAACATACCTACGTACTTCAGTTTTATGGTCTAATTCATAAATATTTTGTAGTTTTTCTTCAATGAATAGTTACAATCCAGTGCTCAAAGAGAGTAACAAAACCACACCAAGAATCATGAATCTGGGTCAGAACATGTAGCAATGGGGTAGGTATTGCTATGTATATGAGGGAGGTAGAAAAGAGGGAGGGGAGAGCAATAAGAATACATTGTTTATATGTATGAAGCTGTGAAATAACAAAATTCATCAAAAATCCCCACCCCTGAAGCATCAGAGAGCAGCTGAAGCCTGCAGCAGAGATCTCTCTACTTTGCTGTAGCCCACTTACATGATGTTCCTAAATACACTTGCTAAATGCATTGATTTAAGACTTTCTTTTGTTCTGGATCTATATAAAAAAAATCCTATAAGCATATACATCCAAGGCAACCTGAAACCTTGTCCTTTAGCCAAGATACTCTCATTCGACTCAGAATATATCTTATTCCTTTATTAAAAAAAGTAAAAAAACATGTATTTTATAGCTCTTAGTAAGAAAAAATTTGTATATTTTCTCAAATTTATATATGTTTCATTTACTTCTTGTAATTTAGTTAGGAAATTATTTTTCTAATTATTCACTGCAATATTCAAACCTGCAGAATTTAGCCAGAGTTATGTAGTCTTACTAAACTTATTATGTCATAGCTCTTTTGTAGAACATTTGGAACTACAAACAGATTTGTACTTTTAAAACATGTATGCTTTTCATTCACCTTTTTTTGCATATTTGCTCTATTTAAATCATCCAGTAAAATTCTGCTTAGGAGGGGTGAGAGTAGACATCCGTGCCTCCCTCCTGATCTTAGCAAGCAGCCAGTAGTCTTTCCAACATTGGCGATTAAAAACTGTTGAGTTTTATTGATGCCCTTCACCATCATTGTGTTTAATTTCTATATATGTATGGGTTTTTATCATGAAATTATAAATTCTATCAAATGTTTCATCTTAATAAGCCATGGTAACTAGAGTATATTTCTTGCAGTCTACTAACAATAAAGTATTAATACATTTTGAATAGCCTATATAAACTGTCAATATGTGTCCCAATGTATTATGATTTGCTATTCATTTTTATGAAAATATAAATCTATTGACTAGTCATTGAAGACACTTAAACAGATCAATGTACTTGACTTATGTTCTTAAAAGGCCATTATGCCTATGGAGTAGCCAGTAGATAAATGAAAGGATAAATTAAATACTCTCTGATAGCCCATTATGAACATGGCTGTCTGGTTAGGTGAGGTATATTGAGTGTTTCAAGATAGCGAATACAAAATGTCCCTTCTACCCTATCTCAGAGATACTCTCTTGATCGAAAAAGACTCAATTAATCTCTTTGAAAGGAAATGTTCCTTTGAGAGGCAATTCCTGTTGGATGAAGTCCCACATTGTTGGCAAGAGTTTAGAAAACACCTTTCCTTCAAGCTATCTCAGACATGGTAATCCACGAAGAGTCAGGCACTGCATCTTAATTGATGTCATGATAAACAGTTGCATCTGCTTTCTGGGAGAGCCAGGTACAAGACTCCATGTCCCATACTTATGGCAACTGGAACATCATTTTCTATTATGTTCTATTTAGTTCTGACAGACACATGATTAATTAGCACAATCAGCATCTCTCCTTGAAAACGGCCATGGATCAGTGTGTCTCCCGTCCTCGTTAATTGAATCAAGGCTTGCACACCTGTTTCCACTTCCTTTAAACAAACACCTGCCCACTAACCAACACAAAGCAATATTAAATCTCAACGAGCCTTATGCATAAGTACATTGTTCAACCTGACCTAATCAAGGCTGAAAGGTAGGGAAGCATGTGGTTCAAAGAAGGCCATCAGCTAACCCTCACCTACACTGCCTGCAGCTTTGTTGAAGTTCAGGCTGCATGACAGAACAGGCCATGACTAGCTGCATTCTATAGTGATTCAGAGTTTGCCTGATTTTCCACTTGTGTGACATTACCAGTTCCCCCAACACCTATAAACCTCTGTTTGTAATCATTAAAATGGTGTGAGGTTATTTCAAATGCTTATTTCTCATACATGACTCAGACCCAGAGAGTTTAGTGCAGTATTTAGCCCAGTGGTTCTCAATCTGCGGGTCATGACCCCTTTGGCAAACCTCTATCTCCAAAAACATTTACATTGCTTCTTATAACAGTAGCAACAGTACAGTTATGAAGTAGCAATGAAAATAATTTTATCACCACTACATGAGAAAATGTATCAAAGTGTCATAGCTTGAGGAAGGTTGCAAAACAGATTTAGACTATGGCAAACAAGCATTAGAATAATTTTTGAATATAATAAGAGAGTATTAAGAACAATTATGGTTAAAGAGCAGGCCAATCAGTTCCTGTCAGAGACAGTCCCCGTTCCCATCACTATGGAACCCATTTGGACACTGAACTGCCTTGGGCTACATCTGTGCAGGGGTTCTTGGTTATCTCCATGCATGGTCCTTGGTTGGAGTATTAGTCTCAGAAAAGACCCCTGTGCCTAAATTTTTTTGGATCTGTTGCTCTCCTTGTGGAGCTCATGTCCTCTACAGGTCTTACTATCTCCCACTTCTCTCATAAGATTCCCTGTACTCTGCCCAAAGTTTGGCTAAAAGTCTAAGTATTTGCCTTGATACCATACAGGGTAGAGTCTTTCAGAGGCCCTCTTGTGGTAGGCCACTGTCCTGTTCCCTGTTTTCTCCCTTTTCTGATGTCCATCCTCTTTGCCTTTCTGGATGGGGATTGAGCATCTTAGCCAGAGAACTCCTTCTTGATTAGTTTCTTTAGGTGTACAGATTTTAGTATGTTTATCCTATATTGTATATCTAATGTCCACTTATGAGTGAGTATTATACCCTATGTGTCTTTCTGCTTCCAGGATACCTCAATCAGGATGATCTTTTCTAGATCCCACCATTTGCCTGCAAATTTTATGATTTCTTTGTTTTTAATTCCTGAGTAGTATTCCATTGTGTAAATGTACCACAGTTTCTGTATCCATTCCTCAGGCGAGGGACATTTGGGTTGTTTCCAGCTTCTTGCCATTACAGATAAAACTTCTAGGAACATGGTTGAGTAAATGTCCTTGTTGTATACTTGAGCATCTTTTGGATATATGCTTAGGAGTGCTATAGCTGGATCTTGAGGAAGCGCTATTCCTAATTATCTGAGAAAGCACCAGATTGATTGCTAAAATGGTTGTACAAGTTTACATTCCCACCAGCAGTGGAGTAGGGTTTCCCTTTCTCTACATCCTCTCCAGTATGTGTTGTCCCTTGGGTTTTTTTTGTTGTTGTTGTTGTTGTTTGTTTGTTTGTTTGTTTATCTTGGCCATTCTGATGGGTTTAAGGTGAAATCTCAGGGTTGTTTTGATTTGCTTCTCCCTGATGACTAAGGTTGTTGAACATTTCTTTAAGTGTTTATCTGCCATTTGATATTCCTCTATTGAGAATTTTCTGTTTAGCTCTATACCCCATTTTTAAGTTGGATTATTTGATTTGTTGCTGTTCAACTTCTTGAGTTCTTTATATATTCTGGATGAAGATCCTTTCCCAATCTGTAGGCTGTCGTTTTGTTCTGATGACAGTGTCCTTTGCTTTAAAGAAGCTTTTCAGTTTCATAAAGTCCCATTTATTGATTGTTGCTCTTAGAGCCTGTGTTGTTGGTGTTCTGTTCAGGAAGTTATCTCCTGTGCCAATGAGTTCAAAGCTCTTCCTCACTTTTTCTTTTAACAGGTTTAGTGTGTTCAGTTTTATGTTGAGGTCTTTGATCCATTTGGACTTTAGTTTTGTGTAGGGTGATAAATATGATCTATTTTCATTTTTCTGCATGTAGACATCTAGTTAGACCATCACCATTTGTTGAAAATGTTATCTTTTTTTCTATTGTATTGTTTTGGCTTCTTTGTCAAAAATCAAGAATCAGTGGGTGTGTGGATTTATTTCTGGGTCTTCTATTTGATTCCATTGATCCATCATTCTGTTTCTCTGCCAGTATCATGCAGTTTTTATTACTGTTGCTCTATAGTACAGCTTGAGATCAATGATGGATCTGGAATTAATGAGGAACCATGCTTCTGAGCATTTCCAGGAAGTATTAACTGATAGAAAAGGTTTCCCTAGAAGGGGAAGCATCTTCCCACAGCAGCCCAGATGTGACTGGTCTGGAAAACAACAGTGCACTGGCTGTCTCTGCTCCTTGCTGATGAGTATGTCTGTCTCTGCTAATGGTGCCTTCCTTCACTGACAATAGACTCTAGCTTACTCTGATAACAACGTGGACTGAGTACCAGTGACTTGTCAGGGAACTTCCAGGCTATCAGCATCAGTTGGGGACGGTTTAGCTTTGTAACCTGTCAAGCTACCAGATTTTTATCCTCTCCACTCCGTAGACAGCCACTGTTTGACTAAGCATCCACTATAGAAAATTCCATTTCACACAGGCATATACTCTCTCTCTCTCTCTTTCTCTCTTTCTCTCTCTCATACACACACACTAATACACACAGACATACTATTTTTATTGTCTCTATTCCTTCAGAGAACACTGCCTAATGCATGGTGTAAACAGAAAAATCTGTTTAAGAAAAAAATTAAATCCTCAATTGGAGACTAAAAGACTAGAAAAGGAAACTCTGGAAAACAGACTTTATGTCTGCCAGCCCTCATCAGGCATGTCCCAGCAGTGAAGCGGGATTCCCATGCACTGATGATGCCAGCAGAGGGAGAAGTGAGGTCAGAGGTGGTAGCCACAGATGCAGATCACAGCAGTCTCTGGTACATCAACGTGATGCAAGAGGACCACACCAGAGTAGGGATGCTAAAATCATGGTTTTCTAGCTTGATCTGGGGAAATAGGCCCATAGGATCCAGAGAACTAAAGGGGATAATTCATAGGCAGCGATTACCTGCAGAGAGGGGTTCCCAAATATGTATATATAGTTTTGGGCTCACCCTTGAGCTGTGCACACATTGTTCTGAAATGGTAACATGTTCTACACTTCCACCAAGGTCTTAGAATGACTTCTCTGTGGTGTCTGTACAAGAGTGTCTGTACAGGAGTGACTATGAAAAGGCTGAGAATACTGAGTTTAGTAGAGAAGCTCATTCTGAAAGTGGATTAGAGCCTGGTCAAAGGTGAACTGGGCTAATTCTACTAAAGCAAACACATAAGTATCAGGGATCACAAAGAACTGGAGATCTTGCCCCCTACCCAAGGCTGGTGAAGTGATATATCTTAGAGGAAAAGCTACAACCACCACTTATTAAACCAGCGCAATCTATAATTACTGTCTAAGGATTTGTCATTATACCTACAAATAAGCGTAGTCCTCACTCCCTATCAAGGAACGCTCTCTTTGCAACAGTCAGAGATCATTACAGAAAAGCACAACCAATCCATATACAGAGTTGTGTAGCTCAGTCCCAATAGATCGATTCAGCTACAAAACAACTCCTGCACCTCAGGCTCAGGGAAAATAATATGACTTACTATGGCTTTTTCAAACACATTTACTGTTACTTATCCCTCTTTCTGCTTTCCCTCAATCTCTGGGAAATTGAGAGTCTATCAGATATCAAAACACCCACAATGCAATCTAAAATTACCTGTGTAGAACCAACAACGATATCTTAATACCTTTCAATGGAAAATATATCTAACAAAATAAACATGACTTTAAAACAGATTTTATAATAATGTGTACTCTTGAAACAAGAGCTAGACATTGCTAACAAAGTAGAAACATGAAAGTATATCAAAGAACCACATGGAAGCTTTAGAAGTGAAAAATGCCATTACAGCAACTTAAAAAAAGTTACTTAAGAAATTGAAAAGCAACTGTTTCTGACAGGAACTCAGTGGCTGGCTCTTTGATTACCATCCCCTGATGGGGGAGCAGCCTTACCAGGCCACAAGGAAAACAAAGCAGCCAGTCCTGATGAGACATGATAAGCTAGGATCACAGAGAATGGGAGGAGGACCTTTCCTATCAGTGGGATTGGGGAGGGGCATGGGAGGAATGAGGAAGGGAGGGTAGGAATGGGAGGGTCTGAGGGAGGGTCTACAGCAGGTCCGGGGGGGGGGGGGGGATACAAAGTGAATAAAAGAAAGTGAAAAAAAAAAGAAATTGAAAAGCAGAATTCAGATGCAAAACAGGGGAGTCAAAGAGCCGGACAGTAGGCCAATCAGAATAATTCAACATGGAAAACACAGAGGGGAAATTTTCATAAAAATATGAACTCCTCAGAGCGCTGTGGAACAAAAGACGAATTTTGTATTTGCAATGTTGCAGTTCTACAAGGAAAGGAGAAAGAAATTGGTGAAGGAATACAAAATTGAAAAAACAGCTGATTATTTTCTAAGTCTAGGATAGGTCACATAGTTATAGATGTGAGAAGCTGGGTAAAACAGTTAAAAAGAAACAAGCTAGTGTTCATTGTAATCAAGGAACAGACACATGCTACTATAATTCTGTATGGACTAGTCTCTTTCAGTTTTAATAATCAGATCAACCAAATGTTTGCTACAGTTCAAGGACTCTTGTACTTTGGACTAACACCACCTCTTGGAACAGCTTTTACTAATAATCTTCGCAGGGTTGGTTAAGGAAGCTTTAGCAGCTCTTGAGCTTTTCTGCCTTGTGCTGAATGTCAACATCAGCTAGGCCATATCCCCTCCATACTGAAGTGTTAAAGCCCAGCTGTACTTGAACAACACCGAGTTTATTCAGATCACCAGAGCCCTCTTGAACAATACCAAGCTCTGACTATAAAAGTAAATAACTAATGGCATCATTATTGAATTTCCAATTTAGTTCATAAAACTGCCTCAGTTTCTCTTCTATCTCCACCATTTCTGCTATCACAGACCCTCTAGAGCTGCTGTGACTCCACCTGTCAGCTAGATTGTAGACCAGAGTTCCTAGGTAAAGATGTGAATTTGCACCAGCTATTTTATTGAAAGTGCAAATGAGGATCACAGAGAAAAAAAAAAAAAAGAAAAGTCTAAAGTACAAAATCTTCAGGAACATGTATATGTAGGAAGCAGGCAGTTGAAATAGAATTTATTAAGTGAACAAGTAAGAGTACAAGTGAGATGGAGGACAAATCTTGATAGCGGAGTGACATGGAAAAGAGGTGATCTCTCTAGGGAAAGCATGGTCCACAGTTTCATATTCTTCAAATAGACTCAATATTAGCCTCAAATACCTGCCAGTAGATTTTATTATCTAACATTAAGCTCTTTTAGACACTATGATGTCATCCAAAATACTCTATTATTTCATCCCAAATCTATAGAACAATCTTATGAGGTCCTTGCTAGCACAGCCAACTTTTTGTTATTGTTGTTGTTGTTTATTTTTTGTGTCTTTTCTTTTCTTTATAGCTTAGACAAATAATCTTGGATTGGTTAATTCATCCATTAATGCAATGTGTGGGAGATAAATATTGTTTTTAAGACAGAAACCTTCTAATCAGTGTGTTGCAAAGCCTTATGTGAACCAGACAAAAACAAAATAACTTGTTTTCTGTTAGAAGTTACCAGCATTCCAGAACTAGTTTAGTGGAATTGTAGAGAAGAAAGAGAAATAAAGCAAGGTTTATGAACAAATTGGAAATGAAGAGTACTCACACTCTTATTTATCTTAAAACTCATGTTGCCTTGGTTGGCCTCCAGCTGTCTATGTAAACAAAAGGTAACCTTTAACTTCTGAGCCTCCTATCTTTACCTCCCAAATGCTTCCATTATAGGACTGTGCCACTATGCCTGGTTTTTATATGATTCCATGGATTAAACCCAGGGCTTTGTGTATGCTCAGCAGGCACTCTCCAAACTGAGCAACATCCTAGCTCAATATACACATGCTGATTTCAGAATTTCCTTTGTGCAGAGAGATGGAAAATTAAAGGTACAATGCAGTATCATTAAGAATCATTTCTGGATCTGGAGAAATGGTTCTGTGTTTAAGAATAATTACTGCTTTTACAGAGGACCTAGGTCCATCTCCCACCACTCACATGGTGGTTCACTCCAGTTCCATAAAATCCTCTAGCCTATGAAGGCTCTGCATGCATATAGTGTACTTACTTACACTCAGGCAATCCACATAAAGAATGAAAATAAAAATAAACACTTTTGGATGTCAAGACAACATCAACACATCTTCAGGCCTTTTCACCTGTATATGAAGAGGCAGCCATTTTGTGATTGTTGGTGAAAGTTCTTACTTATTTGAAAAAGAAGCAATAATATTCAAAAAATTCTTAGTTGTCATCTGATGTTATAAGAACATTAGTCTCACCTCAAGAGGAATAATGGATAGTTTATTGTGGAGCCAAATATGAATGACCATGGTTTAGTGACACAGATTCAGGTTACCCCAAATACCATGTTCAAGTGTGGTAACAGTTTGATGGTGTTCTCCTAGTAACAGAACCAAGAATCAAGGCCCTTTCAAATATATCTGTGAAAAAATCAGGTAGGCAGGGCACAGCAAGACAATGCAATCTGCTATAGGCTCAGATGCCATCAACAACATTATTAGTGTTGGGTTGGTGGAAGTTAGTGGTTTGCTGACAATGCATTTAAAGTGTTTTTTTTATAGTCACAAAGATGTTAGGTCAGACACAGGTATGAGCAATGGATAGTTTTCAAAAGGGACAAAAAAATAGCCCAAGATAGTTTGTTCTGAAATATTTTAACTCTCCACAATCAACTTCTGTCAACTTCTACCTGCAGTCTTTCTCCACACCCTACTGTGAAAACTTCCAAAGAGAGTATAGATATATAAATACATGTACATGTACATATGTATGTATACACATATGTGTGTATACCCACACACACATACACACACACCCATGTTTCTCTGTGTAGCCCTGGATATCCTGAAATTCACTCTGCAGACTAGGCTGGGTTCAAACTCACAGAGATCTGCTTGCCTCTGCCTCCTGAGTTCTGAGATTAAAATCATGTGCCACCGCTGCCTGGATTATCTCAAATATTTCTAAGGAATATCTCTTCATAAGCAGTCAAGGTTCCAAGACCAATCAAGAGAATGAACAGCTATCATCAACAGGTTTACAAGGTTTAACAATTTCTTTTCTGTGGTTTTCTTTTCTTTTCTTTTTTTCTTTTCTTTTCTCTTATCTTCTCTTTTCTTATCTCTTCTCTTCTTCCTTCCTTTCTTTCCTTCTTGTTTCTTTTTCTTTTTCCCCACTCTCTTTCTGCGTGTATGTGTGTGTGTGTGTGTGTGTGTGTGTGCATGTATTGAGACAGGAGAGACAGAATATCACTATGTAGACCTGACTGGCTTGGAAATCCCTGTGTAGACTAGACTGGCCTTGAACTCAGAGAGATCTTCCTGCCTCTGCTTCCCAGATGCTGGAATTAAAGGTGAGTGCATGCCAGCTGGTTATTATCATATAAAGTATCCTGGGCAAAAACACAAACCAACCTTGTGTTATTCAGGGTTCACTAGAGGAAGAGAATGAAGGTGCATTACAAAGGGTATATACTAGGTTGACTTATATAATACAAGCTGGGTAGTCCAATAGTAGCTACCTACCCACTGGAGAGAGTGAGAACTTCTCAGTCGACAAGACTGGACACCTCATAGTACCAACCTGGTGACACAGAAGGCCTGTAAGATTCCTGGAGATTGGCTGGTCTTCAGTATGTGTTTAAAGACAAAGAAGCTGGGCTTTGGCTTCAGTGAAGGATAACGTCAACAGGGTAGTTTCACCAATCAGCAGGGAACTGTGCTGGCAGGCAGAAGCAGGTTTTCTTCCCCCGCACCTTATTATATCTAAGCAGAAGGTAGCAGGTGTTGCCCACTCCAGGAGAGGGTCTCCCTACTGTAGTGAATTCTAGCAAATGTGCTCACAGGCCTACCCAAGAGACTCATCTTTCACTTGATTCCAATTTCAATCAAATTGAGAATTAAAATTAACCATCAGTGATTAATGTAGACTTGACAATCACAACCTGCTCTTGTAGTACTGAACTATGACTTGTGATTCATATTGGTATTCCCCTTTCTTTTTTTAAGTTAATTTTTTTAAATTTTTATTAATTACAGTTTATTCACAACCAAATGGAGATAGAGGACAACTTGCAACTTCTACCATGTGTGTCCCAGGTATTGAGCTCAGGTCATCAGGTTTGACGGCAGGCTTCTTTGCTAGGTGAGCCGTCTAACTGGACCTTAAGTCTCATTCTTTTAGCCAAAGTTCATTTCATAGGGTAGATTAAAGAAAATTAAACAAAAAATTTCATGATATAGCCAAACTTTAACAAAAGTAAATGTCTTTTATTAGTCCCAAACAAAGCCGCTTACTTCTACCTTCTTCATTTTCATATGGGCTAAATTCTAAGGAGGACCAATTGCAATGATGGCCTTTCTTAAGATTTGTGTATTATCAGGTCAGCAGGAGGGAGGGTCCATAGCTGGTTATGAGAAGGAAGGACTTTCCTCAGTGGTCTCCAAAATTGTGAATCTCTGTCCATCTACTTAACAGTTATACACAGTGCTATGTTAAGGATAGGAGAGTAGTGTGATGATAGAAAGGCATCAGGATTAGCATCTGAAAGAAGACAGTTTGCATCAAAATGAAAACCCCAACCAGGAGAGCCCAGAACATGCAAATGCAACAAAGATAGGTGCTCTATAAATGACACATAAAATGACATGACTCATGTGATCCAAAGCTGTTGAGCTAAGAATGCCAGCTTTCATGCCCATTGCTACCCTAACAAATTTTGTCTTCACAAACTGTATCTATTTCTATTATTATCCATGTGTCCTTGGATCAATTCTTTATTCCAGGACATAAGAACCTAGAAAACCTAGTGGGTGGTCTCTGGAATCTGGTTCATGTAACAGTTGGTGACTTTAGTCAGGAAGATTTGTCTTTGATCTCTCACATAACTCAAGGGAGTCCAAATGCATTCCTTTTGTCCTTTCTTCCCTTCCCTCTCTTCCTTTTTTCTCCCTTTGTACCATTTCCTCCCCCGACTTCCTTTCTGTTTATTTTCTTTGCATCCTCTTTTCAGCCCCCCTCTATGAATCCCTACAGAGACTGTGGACCCAGATTTTGGGACATGGTATTTGGCTTCAGTTGCCAGTAATAGAATCTCTGAAGCCAGATCCATCTTGTCCATGTCCCCATCTTTCCCCTCTGGACTTTATGGAACCCATCATCTGGAATCCCAGAGTGTGACTACACTTTTGCCCTCTGTGTTGACCAGAGAGCTCACGCAGGGCAGTAAGTCTGGTGCAGTAGTGGCTGCTAGGAAAAGTTTACACTTAGACATGGAGGTTGCTGCAAAGCAAGGCCACATTTAGAGCTGAAAGCCTATATGGATACTGGGCTGACCATGCCCATCCTTAGAGACATTTGGATCCTTTACCTTGCTGGGTACTCAGGTGTTGCTGTAATTGAGCTTATGCATAAATATATTCACCCCAGAATATTTTCTACCCCAAAACATGAGAGTGGGGGCTTATTAAGGGACAACACAATGTTTGTCCTTGGACTACAAGCTAAGCAAAAGGTAACCACACTTGCCAAATCTGAGGCAGTTCTTGCATGAAGGATGCCAATTAAAGATGCAAGCAGCTAAAAGGCAACAGATACCCCATATGGGTAAACAATGAGAGTGCTGAGATAGTTATACCCACCGGCACCTCTAGGTCCATAGTATTCCATCACTGAGCCCTTCAGCACATTTCCCCTTTTTTCTCCATCATCCTGGACTGATGAATTTTGCTCTATTTCTACTCTTCCTTCCTTTCCTTGTCTCTAACTATAATCTTCATTTAGCATCTAGGACTAGAGACTTGAGAACAGAGGGCTTGGGTGTAAAGACTGTGATGGTAGCTATGCCACTTCTCATCCCGGCCATCTATGCACCCCAGGTAATTTCTTGTGTCAAGGCCCAAGCTGAATTCCAATGACGACCATGGGAAGTGAGTACAGTAGGACATCCTGGATCTGTGACTACAGAGGGACCAGATTATCTGTTGTTTGATTTGTTAATTCCACCAGGGTTTCTGAGGCTAATAACCTTCAGAGACCACACATGCTGAAAATGTGGTTCAAATCTTGGGTCTTATCTCTTGGTGAGACTAGAGGCCAAAGAACTAGACACAAGCTTTGCATAAGCTAGAAGGGCAGGAGGACCTAATGCTAGCAGTGCAGGAGCTGAGATGCACAAGTCTGATGCTGGGGAACCCAATAAACACAAGGCCAGACTAAGACAATGAGTGCTGGCTCTTCTCATAACTTCTCATTTACTTTGTTCTAAACTTTCTGACCTTGAGTGGAAGGGCTGCTTCAGTGGTAAATACTACTATATTGTTCTTTTTAAGTCTCTAGTTCATGAAAAAAAAAAAAGTGGAATAATTTGGAAACTTGGGTTGGAAATATGGAGAGCTTAATAGTCGTTCTGGTGGGAGACTGGAAGAGAGTAATGTTATAAGACATGCAGACATGAAATGCTTATGAGAGTTAGAAGAGAATGAGGACTCTGGCGGGAATTGGACCAGCAGCCATTCATGTGATGTTTTGGCAAAGAATTTGGATATATTTTACCTGTATACAGAGAATTAGCACTATGCTGAGTTTAAAAGTAATTCATTAATTACTTGCAGAGGAAATTTCAAGACAGCAAAACTTGAAGTCTGTGGTGTGCAGTTATTACCGAAGACTCTTATGCAGGCCTGCGCGAAAATGGGCCATTATGATTCTCTAAGCCTTCTGGGCTCAGTTGAGTATGCGCCTAGAAAAGATTGGCTTGTGTAAATATCTGTGGGAGACTGTCTTTATTATAGATTGATATAGGAGTATCCAACCTACTGGGAATGGCACTATTCCTAAGTAAGTGGTCCTGGGCTGGATAAGAAAGCTAGCTATACATGAGCCTGTGGGTAAGCTAGCAGTCAGGGTTCTTCCATGATTTATGCTTCACGTTCTTGTCTGAGTGCCTGTTCTGACTTCCTCAATGATGGGATGTGACCTAGAGCCAATAAAACCCTTTCCTCTCTGAAACTGCTTTTCATTACAGTGTTTAATCACAGCAAAAGAAAGGGAACTAGAACATTCCCGTAAGTCATCTTTGGTCAGAGGGTTTTGTCAAAGCAACACAAAGGAAATTAAAACAGAAATTAGTGTTGGGGTGTTGTTGTGATGGATTTGAGAACTGTGTTTATGGGAAAGATGGTGGAAAATCTTGGATCTGAGAAATAGAAAAAGCTATCCTTGTTATGTATATCTCTGGGATTATTTTCTTTAACTTGGTGGAATAAGTTCTCTCTGAACAATAAAAACAAGGTGTGTTGGAGAGATGCTCGGTTGGCTACTCTTCCAGAGGGCCTGTATATGATTTCCAGAACCCATATTGTGGCTTACAATCATCTGTAACTCTAGTTCTAGGATATCTGACACCTTCTCTGCCCTATATGGACACTAGACACACATGGGGTTCACAGTTGTACATTAAGGCAAAACACTCATGCACATAAAGTAAAACAAAAATTAAATAAAAGAATAAGGAAAGCCTGAGCTGTTAGGTTGCTAGGTTTAGGGAAGAGGCTTACCTTTATGAGTGCATCTGGTGTTTGTTTCTGATTCATATTAAGGTTAAAAGTACAAATAGGCATGTTTTTGTTTTTTTCCCTATCTTATTTGCTGGGAGACTACACACTCAGGGATGAAACTGCCTGTAGTAAATGAACAGGAAAGATCTGAGAGTAGTTAGACTGTGGTGACATAGAAATAGAGTATAGTTTATGAAAGTTCAGAGCAAAGTTCTGTAGGAGAATGTACAACCCCTGTCCTGAGTTGTATCTTTTTTCCTCAGCAATGGGTTCAGGTATTTAGTTCTTAGACAACATTTGGCTTTTCTTACTGTCCTGACACATACTCCATTGCTTGTGTTCCTTTCATTGACCTCTGGGCACACTGAGATAAGGTTCCATACTTTAAATCCAATCCCCACCAGAGTTGGGCCCAGTAGAAAAGACAGTATGAGCATATAACACCAGCAGGCATTGAGATCTGCTTAGTGAAGGAATTAGCATTCATCTATCATCCCTCACTCTCCAGTGTCAGGACATGGGTACATAGCTAGTTATTGCCTTGGTTGGGAGGAGGGGTCATGTAACAGTTGCCATCACTACATAGCAGTCCACAAATCCAAGGCCATTGCATCTGAGTTTTCAGTTTCAATTATATTGGCAGACGTTTAGGGAGGTTAAAGGAAAGATGGAATAAATGACGAAGGAATAGAAATTGATGAGCACATGGTAGTAACATGGATAAATTTGGTGACTCATTGGTTCTCATGAAACATGGTGTCTTTAAATCCGTAAAGAACATGTGGGCAGTATTATCTTTATTAACACCATCATGGATTAACACTATCTTGGATTCTTATGTGATGTAAATTCTGTCTTTCTGTCTCTACACACCATATATCTGACATGTAGTTGCTGAAGAAGTATTAAGCCTAGCTTTCAATGTCCACTTGAAACAGTCTAGAGTTATCTGGGAGAAAAACCTTCATTGAGAAATTGCTTAGATTAACTGACTTGTGGCCATGTCTTGGGAGGATTGTCTTATTAATTCATGCAGGGGAGAGTTGTTAGAGAAGACATGCGTGGTTGCTCAATTGTATTTGGTCAGTGCTATATACTTGTAAATAGGAGTAATACAAATTTAATAAAACTCCATAGGTATGTATACATATTTATGATATATATCTCATATGTAATTTATATATGTATATATAATGATTAGAGAAGAAGGCATGAGTTTGAGAGGAGGATGTTGGGGGAGACATGAGAGGAATTATAGGGGAAAGGGAAGAGGTAAAAATGATATAAATGCAATGTAGTCATGTATAAAATTCTCAAAAGTTAAAATTTATGAAAATATGCAAATATGAGTTTGCTGGGGTGTATTTATATTATTATATCTTATTGATATTGAACACACCATTGAATGACTTAGATAAACTGATGCCATGTGTTTTATTTCTCCATTTACTTCTAGATAGTAGGAATTTTCTCTAGGTTTTGCTGTTTATTTTTAACCAGTTTATAGGAGATGATTTTAATAGTAATTTAAATAGTAGGCAAAAATATATATGTTATTTGAAGATTAGAGTTCATCAACAAAAGAAGTCAGACAAGAGACTTGAGGAAGGAACTGAAGCAGAAGCCATCGAGGGATGTATCTTATTCACTTGGTCATCTTGTTTTTTTATACAACTCAAGGTCCTCATAGAATGAGGCCATCCACATCAATCATTCATTAAGAAAATGTCCTGAAGAGTTGCCTGTAGTCAATATTATGGAGGCATTTTCTCAAATGAGGCTCCAACTTCCTAGATAAATCTAAGTTTGTGTCAAGTTTAATAAAACCAACCAGCACACGTGGATACCAGAATCTTAATTCTGAGGAGGCATGAAGGTTTGCCTGTAATTCCAGTACTTGGTAATAAGAGAAAGGGGATTAGCCAGGGTAAGATGGATAGCTAGACTAGCCAATATTGGTGAGCTCTGGGTTCATCAAGAGACACCCTCCCCATCTCAATAAATAAAGTGAAGCAATGAAGGAAGACACCTTGTGTCAACATTGAGCCTACTCCTTCTCTCTCTCCCTCTTTCTTTCTCTCTCTCTCTCACACACAAACACACACAAATAAACCTCAAACACAGTTAAAACAAAGGCAGAATGTTTCAGCATGTTAGAAGTCAAAGTGACAAAAACATTTAAGATGGATAAAGCATATTAATGGAATATATGCAATTGAGTTTACTATAAAGGTTATTAAGGATTTTCCTAAGGTAAGATATTGGTAGATACTTACTTGTTAGTCTGTTTGCTGCAGAAATTATGAGTAACTATAAGGAGTAAGTACACAATACAAGCTTTTACATCTGACATTTGGGATTTTCAACGAAAGAGATGAAATGCAGGCTGAAGTCTCTTATTATCTGCACTTTGATCAGTTTTGAGTCTCTATGTTAACCCTGACTTACTTCAGAAAGCAGCTTCTTTGATGGGGGTTGAGAGAAACGCTAATCTATGGGTATAATTGTAAGTAATTAGGAGTTTACATAATACTAAATCCTTCCAGCAGAATAATAGTACTAGGTTTCTCCCAAGGGCCTCTGATGGGTCACCAATAATGGTGCTAGGAATATATTTGTCTCTTTTAACAGGCCTCCAATTTGATCAGAAAGTACTTGGTTACTCCAGTAACATACCTGTCGCTATTGCACGAGTGACTATGTCTTGTCAGGCCAGCTGTTTCTATTGTGCACAACAATAACTGTAGGGAAGATTGATGTTTATTTTTCTCCTCTGGAAGCTTAGTTAGCACCTTCTAGAAAACTAGCCATTGGGGTGAAGCCCTCAGGTAAGTGCCAGTTTGATTTCTCCATGTTCCACGACTTAAGTACATGGTATGTTAGCAGAAAGATTATACTGTTAAGTTCTGGAGTGGTGACTAAGAGCATTGGTAGCAGCCTGTAATGTTTGGGGTCTGTTGAACCTCACTGGCCAATAATTCTAAAAAAGCAAACCCATTCCTGGCTGTAAGCTTTCTATTTGTTACCCTGTGATGATTAATAAGGGCATTGCCATTCTGTTTCAAGATGACTCCAGTTAAACTTCTGTGTGTGTGTGTGTGTGTGTGTATGCCTACATATTTTATGAAGCTTCTACAATTGTAAATTTCCATATGACTTTTGTTCAAAAGTATTTATTGTTTCCTATAGCTAATTTCCCTTTTTTCTGCCCTTTCATTTTCTACCCTATTTACTACTTCTTATTTCATGATTTATTTTACCCCTTCATATCACTATGTGCTATTCCCATCCCTTTACAGCCTCTCCCTCCACCATGACCTTTTTCTAATTTTCTGATCTCTGTTGTTATTCCAAATGAAACAACCACATCTAAAGATTTAAAGTTAACCTGCACATATAAAAGAAAACATACAGTGTTTATCTTTTTGGGTCTTGTTTATTTCACAGAGAATGATTGTTTCTATCTCCACTCATTTACCTATGAGTTTCATTACTTTTTTTTTAAACAGGTGAAAAATATTCCATTGTGTAAATGTACCAGACTTCCACTATCCACTCATCCCTTGATAGACTTCCTTGCTAGTTTAAATAGAGCAACAATGAGCATGGATGAGACAAAAAATATCTCTACAATAGAAGACAGAGTCTTTGGGTTATATTGCTGAAGATTGGTATAGATATATCTGTGGTAAATATATTTCTAGCTTTTTGAGGAGTCTCCACGTTGGTTTACCGACGTGGCTGCACCAGTTTTCATTCCTACCGACAATGAATAAATGTTCCTCCTTCCGCATATCCACACCAGCATTTGTCATCATTTTATTTCAATCTGGCAATTCTGACTGCAGTAAGATGAAATCTCAAATTAGTTTCAAGTCACACTTCCTTGATATCTAAGAATGTTGACCCTATGGAATGCTCAGCCCTAAATGGTACATTTGTATCATGCCCTAATCATTTCTCCTAATGTTTGGGGATAATTGTGGAAAGGTGGATGACTATAGGAAAACAATTTTTTCCAGATACATAGACACCCACACTATGAACTCAGAGCAGTTGTGAAAGCTTATCCCAGACAATCTCCCCAAAAGAAGTGGGGAAGTGGGCATAATGTCTCACCCTTATGTGAGTAGCTATTGACAATTAATAACTGCTGGGAGAAGATACGCTGATCTTTAAGGCCATGGCCACTCATAGGTCAACTACTGGAAGGGTACACACCCAGGAGCATACAGGCAGCACAATACTCAATGGGAGAAAGAAAGGAAGAAAGGAAGAAAGGAAGAAAGGAAGAAAGGAAGAAAGAAAGAAAGAAAGAAAGAAAGAAAGAAAGAAAGAAAGAAAGAAAGAAAGAAATGTTGAGTAAGGTAGAGAGTTGGATATAAAAGGAATTAGGAGAGTGGATATGATCAAAATACACTGTGTGATGTTCTCAAGTAGCTAATAATGTTTTATAAAAGCCCACCCCCTTGTTCAGAAAAGTATAAACAAATAAATAAAAATAAAGGTGCGCTGCTGCCTGGGCTTCAGTGTGCAGTTCCATCACACTCGCTCTTCATGAAGGGTCTGGGGCTGCCAGAGTCCGTTCCTAGCATTCAGTGGGTTTCTGCTTAAAATGGCATCCTGCCGTTGTTCAAGCAGAGAACTGAGAAGGAGGGATTCCCCATGTCTTTCCTTCTTCAGCTGCTACCGTGTACAGCGTTTGCCTTCTAATCTCCCTCCCTGCTTCTCTGTCCCAGTCCTTCCTCCTCTGCCCCATCGTTTTTTCTTCTCATGGGGGACGGTGTATTTCCTGCATAAGCCAGTTTCTCTGGGAGAGACTCAGAGCCATTCCCTCATTCTGCTTTGAAAGCTTTCTGATTTTACTACGCTGTGAAACTCAGGTTTTTTTGGTTATCACTGACAGACCTTTCTCCAGTTCATTCCTTGGAGATTCTACCAGAGTCCATTTGCCTGTTATCTGCCATTTTTCCAAATCCAATATTTTAGGTTTTAATAAAGAAATGTATGTAGCTCTCCTGTGGTTCCAGCCCACTATTCATTAGTCACTAAGCCATGTTAGAAATACTGGGAAAGCAGAAATGAGTGACCGAGTGAAGAATACCACCAGCGTTGCTGTTTCATTCATCCTGGTGAATGAACAGGGCAAGGACAGGTTCTGTGCATTACTGGGCATCAGCAGTGCTGCATGACCTCACAGGCTCCAAGAACCAAGAAAAGAAAGGTCTTCCATTTCATGATCTGAAACAGTTTTTCTGTGAACCATTCTTTACTAACTTGTCACAGATTCAGATAGGGAACATCCCATGGAAAATGTGTATTATGTTAGTATTTTAAAAGTAGACCATTTTGACAGGGGAGAAATGAAATCTGAAAGTGGTTTTCATTTGCATTTGCCTGATGACTAAGGATGGTGAGTACCTTTTAAATATTACTGAGACATTCGTGTTTCTTCTGAGAACTTTCTGTTCAGGTCCACAGCCGACTTTTTAATTGGGTTGTTCATTTTCTTGCTGTTAGTTTTTGAGTTCTATGTATATTCTAGACACCAAGCTGCTGTCAGATGATTAGCTGGCACAAATGTTCTCTTTTTGTAGGCTGCCTCTAAGTTGATTAACAGTTTTCTTTGCAATAAGAAGCCTTTTAATTGTATGAAGTTCCACTTAGTGTTGGCATAATTTCCTAGGTAACCAGATTGCTATCCAGAAAGTCCTTACCAGAACTTACATCCTTAAGTGTACCACCCACTCTTTCTTCCAGAAACTTTAGAGTTTCAGGTCTAACTCCGAGATCTTAACTCCACTAGGAACTGTCTGTGCTCATGGTGAGAGAGAAGGACCAATTTTCATCTATATACCTACGTTTCCCAACAGCATTTATTACAGATGCTGTATTTTCTTCAATGTATGCTTTTGGCAATTTTTTAAAAAAATAATATGGTTGTAGGAACATGTATCAGAGACCTTGATTCAATTCCATTGTTCAATGTGTCTGTTTTTGTGTCAGCACCATGTTGCTTTTACTACCATGGCTCTGTAGTATAACTTGAAATCAGGAAGTGTGACAGCTCTGTGTTTTCTACTAGTTGTGACTATTTTGACTACCCAGGGTCTTTTGTGCTGCCAGGTGAATTTTTTTTTAATTACTCTTAAGAGTTGCATTGATATTTTGATTGGGGTTACGTGAAGTCTATAGATTACTTTTGATATGATGGTCATATTTACAATATCCATCTTACCGATGGATGAACATCAGAGGGCTTACCATCTTGTGATAGTTTCTTAATTTCTTTCTTTCACAGGCCCTAGGATTGAATGTGCCACTACCATCTTATTAAATAGACACAATAGCAAACTAGTCTCTAGATGTGAATTTCTCTAAACACAGATTACTTCAGCTTTCACACCTCTTCAGAGAAGTTTCTTTGTGTAGTAGGTGATGGTTGATGCAAGAACTCACAACCAGGCAAAGTGCAGAGAACACCATCAGTGGGTTGCTCACCCAAAATGGCTCATCTGTATCATACCCCACCCAAGACTCAAGGGCCATCATAAGAGATAGTATGAAAGGAGTGTAAGAGTCAGATGCCAGGAAGGATGAGAGTAAAACATGACAGACACATCTTCTGGGCATGACAGGACCACTGCACTCATGAACTCAAAGCAACTGTGATTGCCTGCACAAGATTTGCACAAGATAGTCACTCAACCTTCTAGCACAGGGCATAAGGAGTCCCCGCCACCAATTGAAGATCTATGGACAGTTAATGGCTTCTGGGAGAAGAGAGTCAGTTTTCATTAAGGGTATGCATAGGCCCTTGTGTAGCAATCACATGGCTCCATACCAAAGCGTAGCACAAATTGGTCATGCTGGAAGAAAAAAAAAATGAAGAAATAATGGAAGAAAAAAATTGAAGATATAATGTTGAGGTGATAGTGGGTCTTGGAGAAGTTGGGGCAATAGGGTAAATATGATCAAAATGCAGTGTATGAACTTTTTAAAGAATTAGTAGAGATCTTTAGTTAGAAAGTAAAACATTAGAGAGGCTGATTTTAAGGTAAGAAAGTTGGAGTCTATGTTTCAGATTCTGTTCACATTCTCTGTTTTCAAGAAGGGAAATCTGACATCCGTTTGAATAATCTGTCATCCTTGTAATTACAGCTGTTACATATTGCTCAAATTCCAATTTGAAATTAGATATACAACCCGCCATTCCCCAGGAAAATACCCTGGAAATATTCCCCCTAAGAAGAAAGAACTTTGATTCTTTGACCTTTTTATAAATGTCCTATTTTATTTCATTTTATTTTGCAGAAACCAGTTACTTCAGTGAAGAGCCAGTAATTCCAGAACAAGTTCCATCATTACATTTTTTTTGCTTCATTTTTCAGTGTTAACAAAATTATTTTCTTTTGAAGAAAAATAAGGTTCAGCTCAACAGAAAAATAAAAGAAAGAAGATTTGTTTAATACACTAATTCTTACAGGATGAGTTTCTGAAGAATATTTTCATGAATTTCTTTACACAAAATAATATGGTCACTGAGTGTGTTATAGATCAGAACAGCCTTCAAGGTTGTTTTCTTTGTCTCTGTCATGGAACGTGGGTCTTCACTCATGCATAACAAAGTCAAAGAAAGTATGTGACTTGAATTCCAAGTGTTGTTTCTGAAATTAGACTCTTTAATTGAAGCTTTGGCTTTGAGAGTACTGAAATCTGGAGGGAGTAAAATCCACACAAGAAGAACAAGATATAGAAGATATAACAAGATATACAACAAGATATAGAAGAGTCCAAGTTGTTTCCTGGCAAATGCCTAATTTGAAGTCTGAGTTTACTCTTTTTACCTTTTTATCAGAGCTCAACATGTTTTTATTATCATTTATTATAATTTATTCATTTTGCATCATGGCTGTGTACCCCTCGCTCCTCATCTCCTCCCAATCCCACTCTCCCTCTCTCTTCTCCTCCTATGCCCCTTCCCTAGACCACTGATAGGTGAGGTCTTCCTCCCCTTCTATTTGAACCTAGCCTATCAAGTCTCATCAGGACTGGCTGCATTGTCTTCTCCTGTGGCCTATCAAGGCTGCACTCCCCAGGGGAGGTGATAAGAGACTCTGTCCCTGAGTTCATGCCAGAGAAAGGCCCTGCACTTGGAGACTGAGTCTATGGACTACATCTGAGCTGGAGTTTTATGTCCTCTCCATGCATTTTCCTTGGTTGGAGTATCAGTCTCTGCAAGGGCCCCAGGACTCAGTTTTATTTTGTTTTTGTTTTTGTTTTTTGGCTCTGTTGGTCTCCTGTCCCCTGCAGGTCTTTTATCTCCTACTTCTTTCATAAGATTCCTTGAACTCTGCTCAAAGTTTGGCTAAGATTCTCAGCCTTTGCTTTGAAACTTTGATCAGCAGAGTCTTTCAAAGGCCAAATATGGTAGGCTCCTGCCCTGTTCCCTGTCTTCTCCTGTTTCCAATGTCTATCACATTTATCCTTCTGAATGAGTATTGATCATCTTCCCTGGGGTCTTCTTTGTTGCTTAGCTTCTTTAGGAGTATAGATTTTAGTATGTTTATTCTATTTTATATGGCTAATATCTACTTAGGAGTGATATTTTATGTTTTTCTGTTTCTGGGTTTCCTCACTCAAGATGATCTTTTCCAGTTCCCACCATTTGCCTGCAAATTTCCTGATTTCCTTGTTTTTAATAGATGAGTACTATCCCATTGTGTAAATGTACCACATTTACACAATTCTGTATCCATTCCTCAACTGAGGGGCATCTAGATTGTTTCCAGGTTCTGGCTATTACAAATAGAGCTGTTACGAACAGGGTTGAGCAAATGTCCTTGTTGTATAGTTGAGCATATTTTGAATATATATCTCGGGGTGCTATAGCTGTATCTTGAGGAAACGCTATTCCCAATTTTCTGAGAAAGCACCAGATTGATTTTCAAAGTACAAGTTTACATTCCCACCAGCAATGGAGGAGGGTTTTCCTTTCTCTACATCCTCTCTAGCATGTGTTGTCACTTGAGTTTTTATCTTCGCCATTCTGATAGGTGTAAGGTGAAATCTCAGGGTTGTTCTGATTTAAAGAAAATGACTTCAGCTTCATGTAAAGGAAAACTTATGTTATTTGCTTTCTGAAGGTATTACAGCAATGGTTTTCTCTATTTTTAATTCTATTTTAAAATAAATAGTCTAAACTTTTCTCAAGAGTCAACTTGGACAAGATCAAAATATAAGAGAAAAAGAGGAAAGTATGACATCATTCAGGAAATGGATGGGGGTTCTTGTCATTATCTTGACAATGGGACAATAGTTATGAGCTAAAATTTCCTAAAATGATAGGTACAAAGGGATAGCATGTAGTGCAAAATATTTTACATGAAAGCAGCAGAACCTGTCTGATTAAAAGTCAAATGTGGACAGGACATAAAGTGTTTTAACCTTTTCTAAGCAGTGAGTATTTACCTAAAGCCAACCAAACCCAGTGCAGAATGTAGACAGAAATAGGGTTACTCTGGTTGACTGGGCCAATCAGTGAGCCATGCACAAGCCTCAAGACTTAACAGAGTCTTAAAGATAAACATTGATGTCAAAAATCAATGAGTATCTGCTCACTCCCTTACTAGTTCATTTGTTCTGAGGGGGAAGAGAGAGAGAGAGAGAGAGAGAGAGAGAGGGCCTAGATGAGTTTTTGCTCTAGAATTTTTTGTGACAAGACACATCAAGTACTTAGTGTAGCACTCAGCCAAGGGTAAGATGGACAACCAATGACACCCACCCCTCTCACTGGCATCATCCTGCTAATGACAAACACTGTATTTACTTACTGAGCCTTGACAACATTCCAAGCTTTGGCTAAGGGGCTGAATAAGAGTCATCTCTGTTCATTTATAGGGGACGACCATGAGACCTAGAGAGCTTAGTTTATTAAGTACAAATAATTAGTAATGAAATTGGATCAAACTTTGGACTTATTGCAGTAGTTCAATTGCTTCTTATTAACAAACCCAAGATTCAGCACACCTTTTTATTAGTCAGTCTCTTGATCTTTGAGACTTACATTCAGTCTGAGCCTAAAGCCTGAAAACTGGAAATTCTGGGTGATATTTAGCAACCAGCCCATCAGTCATTGAAGTCATCGAAGACAGCAAATGTTCAGGGTGGAACATGAAAGCCTTTCTAGTTTGTGCTTTCTTTTATCTTCCTCATTGGAGCGCTGGGATCTGGTCTGCCACTGACTATATAGAAATCTTTGGGGATTCCATTTCACATCCTTAATTCAAGCAGTGGGTCTCCACCTCCTTCTTCACAGCTGAAATCATCTGCCTGATGGTTGAAACCATCCACACACAAATCTCTTTTAAGCCCAAGCTCAGCTCCTCCTATAGCCCGAAATGATGCTGCTTCTGTGGTGAGGTCATTGTCTTCCTTGTCTCTTGAGAGTGTTACTTTATTCTGCTCATCCATTACTCAAGGATTTGTTAATATACTTCCTGAGTAAGCTGCTCTACTCACAGAATCCTTCTCAACAGAATGAAGGGGCTTACTGATGTTTTGCTTTTTGCATCAATAATAGTAAACATATATTCAGCATTTACCCTGTGAGGGATACTGAATTAAACACTGCAACCAATTTACTACATTTATTCTCTCCAGTAACCCTTACATTAAGCAATGTATCATTTGCATAAAACACTCACTTCTGCAAACTCTAAACACTTCAGATCATTCCTACATTACTTATAGTGCCTAACTGAAGAATATATCTTACACAATAGCTGAATAATGACAAGAATGATACCTATAATGCATATATGATTGTTTTCTGAATGTTGCCAAACCATTATCAATTGAAGCCATGCATGCAAAGCCTGTGATATGAAGGCTCACCCATCCTCTCATACAAACAAGAAACTTCCCTCATGCAGTTCCCAGGATGCTGTTTCTGCCTTTTTTTAATTTTTCATCTATTTCTAATTATAGAGAGTCCTTCTTTGGCCTTTGTATCCACCTCCATAAATTTCTCTTGCAGTAGGAGACATGTTGTTCCCACAGCTGTATGGAAACAGCTAAACAACCTTTGCCTTTAACTTGAGGGACAACAGCAAACAATAGACCTGTAACCAGCATCTTTGTCTCTCTGTAGGCTCCATGCTGTTCTCTTCCTGTGATTATTAAAGGTAGAGAGGACCCTATGAAAACCATGTGCAACACTTATGGAGGCTTTCTGTTGGACTTGAAATAATATATGCTCTTAGATTACTGGCCATGGACTGAAGAATCAGGGTCTTCACGCAGGCCCCTTCTACTGTATCACTAACTGCAGTTGGCAAAATGGCCTCTTTCCACAGCCCAGCCTTGTGAATCTTCTACTCTTCTGCTTTGCAGGCTCTTGTACCTGAGTTCTCTAGGGCTTCCTCCTTCTTACCTTCAAGTCCTTCCTAATGGTTTCTTTTGGTGAGGCCTCCAGGACGCTTTCCTCCCATGTCACACAGTGGGTCCTCCACAAACTCACAAACTGCTTGTATGGAAATGGCATTTATCCAATGTGTTGTTTCTCTCACTTTATCCAACTCTTGATGCATAGACATTCTGTTTTGTTCACAGCTGCCTCCAGCATGACCAATATTACATCTCCAAACATGCTTTCCATATGCCTGATCAGACTCAGATACTTATCTTTCATAAAATCAAGACACATTGTTATTTTCTTGATTTATAATTATAAATATGTATGTGTGTTTACATTTGTCATCCTCTACTATGACACATGCTCTATGAGGGTAGAGGTCATATGCTACTATAATATACCCCAATCAGGTACATAGCAGGAATTTCTTATTATATAAGCAGTGAACATAAAACTACTCAGAGTTTAGTCATAGATTAGAAAGGTACATAGTATTTTGGATTCCCTTGTTACCACTGTTCTGGGATCTCCCATTTTGTGCAAAGGTCATCAGACACACCCTGGTCTAACAGACACTTCTCTTCACTATGACTTGCTGAAGGACCTGGACATGATTCTGTCATAGCTGGTGACTGTAGAGAGATTCTGCCCTTGGTCTCATGGTCAGAGGGACCAAGAGCAACCAGCTGGGTCACCCCAGAGCAGGGAGTCTGCAGCCCACTGCTGGCAGGAAGGACAGCCTCAGGGACCACAGTGTGAGTCTGAACACATGATCTCTGGCCATGCTTTCCTTCTGTCCAGTTGCAGTGTTGCAGATTTGCACAATGGCCAGGTAGCTCCTCTGAGAGAAGGTCTAGCTGCTGAAAACAAAGAAAAAATGGAGTGTGTAAGGAGCAGGATAGGAATCTAGGGATCCATGGTGACATGCTATGCTGGATAGTTCTTTGTCAGCTTGACACAAGTCATCTGGGAAGAGGATCCTCCATTAAGAAAAATGCCTGCATCTGATTGCCTATATATCTTGCTCAATAATGAACATGGGAGGGCCCAGCCCACTCTGGGTGGTGTTGCCCCTGGGTAGGTAGTCCTGAGTTGTATAAGCAATCAGGCTGTTCTATTATCGGAGAGCAAGGCAGTAAGAAGAATTCCTTCATAGCCTCTGCTTTAGTTCCTGTTTCTAGGCTCCAGACTTGAGAAACTGCTTCGGTTTCCCCTGATGGTCAACTGTAATTTGTAAGCCCAATAAACCCTTTGTTCTCCAAGCTGCTTTCAGACATGGTGTTTTCTAAAAGCAACAGAGTTTAACTAGGACACATGGGGAGTAATTTGTGGGTCCAGGGATCTGAGCTGCTTTTTCCACAAAGAAAGGCAGGAAGCCAGATATCACTGAGAAAGCCCAAATTGCTCACCAAAGAAATGTATGTTTACCAAAATATTTTATAATAAGTAAACTATGTTTATTTAGGGACCATGAGTTGTACTCACCTCTCACTCTTAACCGTAAACAGTATGCCCCATGAATCTTTCTTATACATTTGTTCAGAGAAAAAAAAATTCTTTTATAGATTTT
Source organism: Meriones unguiculatus (assembly GCF_030254825.1). NCBI lineage: Eukaryota > Metazoa > Chordata > Mammalia > Rodentia > Muridae > Meriones > Meriones unguiculatus. The sequence goes on from NC_083351.1 coordinate 50,678,377, forward strand.
AACTATGAACATATCTGTTTGGAGTTGTCCAAGGTGTTCAATAAAGGGTGTTAGATCCCCTAGAGCTGGAGTTACAGGTGGTTGTGAGCCTGTCATGGATGCTGTCCAGCAAACTTCTGCAGGAGAAGCACCCACTCCTGTCACCCCCCTTACATGGAAAATGAATAATTAGTACTTCTCTTTCATTCAAATGGCAGGAGAGAGCTCAGCTACAAACCTGAACCAACCACCACTTGATAGCTCTGTGGGCATGAGCAGGCCAAGGTCAATCTCCAGGGGTGACCACATAACAGGTAACTTTTAGAGTATGAAATTGTCCTACCATTGGCTTATTTAAAGCGGCTCCGCAATAGTAAGCTGAGACATTCAGACTCGGCATCCACTCTGCACCCACCACAGTCCTTACCAGTAGGATCCCTTCTTTGATTTGCCTGGCTCGGTCTCCTAACTGAAACGCCAGCTCTGCCACCTGCTGCCTCAGGGCCTCCCGTAAAATCCTCAGGTGCTCAGCCTCTTCCCTACAGGGAGACGATAGGAAAGCAAACTTCAAAATTACCACCAGTGCAGTCTTCCATTCTTCTTGACATTTCTTCTCTTAATTTTATGTGTTGTGTGTGTGAGTGTGTGTGTGTGTGTGTGTGTAGAGCAGAGGGAAACTTGCAAGCAGTTCTGTCAACAGAACTCAGGTTGTCAGGCTGGGCACATGTGCCCTTACCCACTAAGCCATCTCTCTAGTTCCCAAGATTGCTTAAAAGAGACTTTGACCCTCCTTGATACGGTTGTTAAGGTAAGTCTGCCACTAGGGCAGGTCACCCCCACCCCACCCTGCACACTGTTTGGAGTGTTAAAAAACAATGGATTTGGACTTTAGGTAGTGCACCACCATTGAGCCATATCACCAATACACAGTCTCCAAAAAGAAATTTTGTTGTGGCATAATTTATGTATCATGTTTACCTATTTCAAGATGAAATACATTATTTGTAAGAAAGTTACCAAGTTGGGTAAGGATGACCACTACACAGCTCTAAAACATGCTATTTCCCAAATAGGAATATACATCACTCCTCAGTAAGAACTTTAGGGTTAAATCCTTACCCCACAGCAACAGGCATTAAGTGATGCATTCATATTGGTGATATTTTCACCCCTTGTGATAATAACGTTCATTTTTAAACTCTAATAACCTCCCAGCATTTGCTTCTGCACGAGTCCAATTCCCATCAGTTAAAGAAATCTTGCTGTTCTTTCCTGTCTTCCCATCTGATTGCCCCTCTTTTGACCTTCTCAAATAGCCCCAATATTCGATAATGAGTATACCAACCCAGTGATGGCTCTCACAATTTCCACACCGAGAAAGCAAAACTAAGACCATGAAAGCAAAGGAAGGGCTGGTGATTTCTCATTAGCCCTGCTCCATCATGCTCATCTGGCCTGCCTGGCCTGATTACCTTCCCTTGCTCCAGGTGTGGGGTGTGGTACTTTTTTGCTTGCCTTAGATAATTACCTTTCCTCTTCTGACATGTCCCTGGGAAAGAGTGCCTGCTGTCTCATGAAGTGCTGTTCGAGTTCTTCTAAGTGCTCCCAGAAACTCTGGCACACCAGCTTCATGGTTTCCATCTCATAGGCCGTGCACTGACAACAAAAACAAAAACCTGAGAATAGTGACCTTCCTGCTAACACCGCTGAAGGGCTCTGCCTTCCTTCCCATTTGGAATTCACTGTTTGCAAAGAAGGTCACTATTTTTGCTAACATAGTTTGAAGAGATCAGGGAGGCCCCACCCATGGCTTTGGAAGAAATTAGAGATTGTATTTGACTAAGACAAAAGGAAGCCATTGCTGAGTGGCACTTGAGTGAGAATTAATTATGTCCATGGTGATCCAAGATAGTACAAGACAATTCAGAGATTCAAGAGAGTGGACAGAGGAGCAAAGAAAGACTCAGCAGAGAACAAATTTGCACTTAGAAAAATGGAGCCTCCTTTAATCTTGCTCAGTTGGTACCTAGTAGCCCATCACTCTTAGCATCAAGAAGGTTAAACACATCTGCTTGTATGCATTTGTTCAAGACAATCTGCTTAGAATGCTTTTTACCCTTGCTTAGCCACATTCCTTGAAGAGGGAAATCTGCAGGATCCATTCTACTTGTCTAATAACCTCAATTGAGAGAAATGTTAGACACCCATACTCTCTAGGAGCTAGAATCAAGACTTGAACTCTTCCACTTTTCCTGTGCCGACACCCCTCAGTCTTCAACACTAGCTATCTCTTGGTGTTCCTGATTTAACAGATTCTTGCAACCTCCAAGAACCTTGGAATTCTTTAAAGCTAATAACTCTGACTTGAGTTGACCAGACTCTGGCATAGCACTTGGCCATACCCCTAGGATGATTACCCATTATCATCTAATGAAAGTGCTTGGCCAAGAAAGCTCAATGTTGCCAGAAAGCGCGCGCGCATGCGCGCGCGCACACACACACACACACACACACACGCACACACACGCACGCGCACACACTCACACACACACACGCACACACACGCACGCGCACACACTCACACACACACATGCACACACACGCACACACACACACACACACACACACACACGCACGCGCACACACTCACACACACACATGCACACACACGCACACACACAAACACACACACACACAGTCTGTTGCCCTTATTTACATGTATTTAGGAATAACTGCTTAATGTTGGGGTTTTGTACTTGAAAAAAACCCTGCTTCTCACTCTTCATGTATGGGTAAGGCCTCATTTGAGTTTTTGTTCCCATACATGGTAGCATGTAAACAGCTGTGATCTTTCTTTGTCTTGACAGCCAGCCAGGTTGGCTGATATCCCAGTCTCTGGTTATTACCATCTTTCCACCTTCTCTTCCCTGTTGTTCCCTGAGCCTTAGATTTTTACTATGAATGTAGGCAGGACATACAGTTGTGCTATGGATGTCCTGTTTTGGGTTGGGTATCAAAAGGCTCACTTATTCTTTGTGTTTTGGCCAGCTGTGGACCTCTTTGATAGACTCCATATGCTGCAAAATTATGCTTTCTTGCTGATGATCACTTCACTGAGTAAACATCGCCAGGGAGACAGGCACGGAGGCAAAAACTCTAGCTTTCATTTCTAAGGACTCACAACTGTGAACATGAGTGTTGTACAACCAAGAAGTGTCTTTCTCTTGCATTTAATTTATTTGCTCATTTTATATCCCAATCGCAACCTCATTCCTTCCTCTTCTCCTAGTCTTACCCACTCACCCACTTTCCTGATACTGTCACCACTGGGTACCAGTTCATCCTGGCACATCAAATTGTATCAGGAATAAGTGCCTCCTCTTTCACTGGGGCAAGACAAGGCAGTCCTGCCTGAGAAATGAGATCTAGAGGGAGGCAACAGAGTCCAAGTCAGAGAGAGCCCCCACTTCAATTGTTAGGGGACCTGCTTGAGGACCAAGTGTCTTTCTTAAGGACCTGAGAGCTGTTCCTATGAATTGAGCTCAACTAGAAGTCTCTGTGGGAGAATGGGCTTTGGAAAAGTAATTTAAATGAAACTCATTTCACTGCCAGGCCACAGAATCCAACCTCCTCTGCCTCTGCCCAAGATATATGTATATTTAAAACCTTTATCCTCAAATCACACGGCCAAGATCATGGCAGCTTGGTGCTTGTTGTTTTACCTAGAAGTGCTTAAAACACAGTCAGCTCACAAACACCCAAATAGCCTTTTGCCATTTTCTATTTTCCTAGCTCCAGGGAGCCCCTGCTCTCTCCTTTCTCTCTCTCACTCTCTCTTTAAAATACCCATATCACTCTTGCACAGATAAAAATGAAGTCTAGCTCTTTCCTTTATAATCAGTAGTTACTGAATCAAACCTGTTTTGACCACTTTAACTGCTGTCCTCTGTGTATCTCTGAACCACTGAGCCCAGTCTATCTGTGGGGCACTGTGCTGATTTGCTGATCTCATAACAGCTCTTCTGCAAGCTTCAGCTCAATGTTTGGGGGTAACCCTTTGAGATAGAATGATAGGAGTGTGGAAATTGGATTTGGAGGTTGCTTTTTATTTAATTAATTCATTTTTTATTGACTTTATATCCTGGTTGTTTTTCCATCCCTCTTACCCTTCCAACCCCCAACCCCTCCTTTCTCACTCCCTCATCTCCTATTCCTCAGTAAAGGGGAGCTCCCATTCCTATCTAACCCAGCTCATCAAGTTGCATCAGGACTGAGCATGTCCTCTTTCCCTGTGGCCTGGCAAGGCAGTCCCCCCAGGGGGAGGTGATCAAAAAGCTGGCAAGTGAGTCCTGTCTGATGCAGTCCCAACTTCCCTTTCTAGAGCACCCGTATGAAGCCTAAGCTGCTCATCTTTTAACATCTTTGTAGGGGGCCTAGGTTCAGTTCCTGCATGGTCCTTGGTTGGTACTTCCATCTCAGCAAGCTCCTCTGGGTCCTGGTTAGTTGGATCTGTTGGTTTCCCTGTGGAGTTCCTGTCACCTCCAGGTCCTTTTTTCTTTCCTCCCACTTTTCCACATGACTACCTACTCATCTCCCAATGTTTGGTTATTTCTCACACAGCATCTGTTTTGGACAGTGCTGGGTAGAGCCTCTCAGAAAACAACTCTTGAATGTTCCTGTCTGCAAGCTTAGCAGAGTATTGTTCATACTGTCAGGGGTTGGCACTCTCCTACGGTGGATCTTTGGTTGGGCCAGGCATTGGGTATTTCCTCATTCTCTGCTCTGTCTGCTTTATTTTTGTCCTTACACATCTTGTAGGCAGGGTAAACTTGAGGTTGATATTTTGTGGGCAGCTTGGTGTTCTATTAGGATTTGGGGATTGCCTATGGCCAGTTGGTGATTTAAGAATGTAGTTCTGTTGAAAATTCTGAAGTGCTGCCATCTCCTGGTCATTCAGAAATACACAATTCACCCAAGAACTGGCAAAAAATGTTTCAGGATAAAGAAATCCAGGCAAGGAGAAAAATGGAGGCGGTGGGGTGGGAGGACCTTTCTCTCTTTCTCTCTCATTCTCTCTCTCTTCTATGTACAGTCTGGTTTAAACCCACATGAAATACAAGGTCTACTCTACTGCCTCAACCCATTACTGCAAACTTCAACAGTAAGAGTGGCAGAGCGGCACTATAGAAACAAACCAAAACGACAACATGAGTTTCCATTTTCTAGTTGACTCACACTTTTTTTTTTTTTGAGACAGAGTTTCTCTATGTAGTCTTGGCTGTCCTGGACTCTCACTGTAGACCAGTCTGGCCTCTAACTCACAAACTCACAGATCTCTGCCTGCTTCTGCCTCCCTGAGTGCTGGGATTACAGGCATGTGCCACTGTTCCCAGCCACTCATACTTTTTAAACTTCACACAGTTTTTTAAACTAAATCTCTAAATATTCTAAAACATTTTAATATGTAGACATCATATTTTTCATGTATCTTATTCTGGAAATATGTTTGGTTTTGACTTAACATATTTTATTTAAACTACTCCCAAGAATTCATGTGTAAAAGGTTAATTAAATGAACAGACCAGTTTTCCATTGACAAATTATAGTTAAAATCTCCTATGCACATAAGAACCTAACAATATCAACAAGCTAGTCTTCTAGGTAGGCTAGATGACCACAAAATTAGCTATAGGTTTCTCCATAGTGTCACCCATTATGGAATAAAATACAATAGTAGAGGAGGTATGCCTTTTTAAGTCAAGATTTTACATAAAATTGCTCTTACTTTCAACATCTGCCCTGAATGCCTATTGCCATGTGACAGATAACATCCATCTCTGTCTGTAATCTTCATTTCACCCATGGCCTCATTTCTAGTTTTTTCTGTCTATACTAGATTTCCTAAGCCTTAGCTATCCCACAGCATTTAACTTAAAGCCACATTTCCTGCAGAACCTTTTCTCAGGTTTTACAGACCCACCCAGGCTCGTTTACAGCATAGGTCCTTTTCCTTTTCCAGTCTTCAAGTTTCTTGAATAACACCAGGCTCATAAAAGAAAGCAACCCCATGCTCATCTGCATGTGTGTGCAGGCACCTGTGTATGTGTCTGAAAAATAAACACACATATGGAAGTGTATATGACCACATGAGTTTACTGTTCCCGTTGAATTTGTGATTCTGGACCCTTAAATTTAGAGGAGAAATACACGACTACCTAGTAAAAGTCAGTAGAGTATCCATTTCTGCCAAATCCATTTACCTTTGTCTTTTCTGTATAATTGCAAATTCTTCTTTGTTCTGGTTATGTGTGTCCATGTTCACGCACGTGCAGGTGTGTGTGTGTGTGTGTGTGTGTGTGTGTGTGCATCATGAGGCAAGGGACAAGACAGCAAATTTTACAATTAGCTGCTGCTGGTTTGACACCTACATCCCAGTGTGAGAATGATGACTATGCACAAAGGGCCACAAGACCTTTCCATGCTGTCATGCCAAATGAAGCAGGACATCTGTTTCCGGATGCCAGATTATCCCACACACCTATAATTGCTTAAATCTAAGGTCCCTTTTTGACAGAAATAGGGAAAGGAAGACCCGCTGGTCCATATTCAGAGAGACTCATGGTGCTGGCCCAGACTTTGTCTCTATCCCTATCATACCAAGTATCCTTAACTTAGCTTCGGGACCCCGTTGGTATAATGTTCTTGTGGAATGTATACAATTTACCCTTGTTCATTCAAATGCTGATTTCTCTACCCCACTGTTTGGTTCAATCCAGACATTGCATTATGATGTTTATTCTAAGCATCACCCGTCTCAAGTATGTGTAAACATGCCACCATTTGTTCTCTGTATTTTCAATTAAACCACCAGCCAATGCTGAGCAACAGAGAGCATAGGGTGGGACATCCAGATCCAGAGGGAGGAGAAGGAAACGAGTGGGAGGAGTTGAAGAGCAGAGATGGGCAGGAGAGGTCTTGGAGACATGGGGAGAGATGAACCTGACCTATCACATCCATCAATTAATAGGAACTTGTGCTTTCTTGGTGCTAAATATTGCAATGAGTCTGTAATTATGTTGTATGCTTTACAGAACTTTTCATCCCTAGACAATTTTATAGCAACGAAATGAATCAATTCCCTACATATGTATATATGTATGTATGAATGAATGCATTAAACCCAGAGCCTTAAGCAAGTACTTAGCTACTTAGGACTTAGTACTAAGTACTTAAGAAGTACTGAGCTACATCCACAGTCTCCATCCCATTGTTATACATAATGGTCCTAGAAACACTAAATGGCCAGGCAAGATTATATAGCCTACTGAATTTAAAACTCAGTTAGACTAATGTGGAGATGAGGAAGGTCCATTAATATTATAACCTTGAACATATGAATTTATCTCATAAACTATAAAATACTCAACAAACATGATTCATGTTTGAAAAGAAGAGGTATGCTTTGAGTTTTCTCTGCTGTAAAGGAAGATGAACACCACCTCTGTGGTATTAGTGGTGTGTGTGGTGCATCTGTCTTTCCAGTTTTGTAAAGGAAACACTTACAGAGCACAGGTCCCTCACAGTGGTGTCCTGAAGTATTTTCAATGTCTCCATGAACTGGGCTTCAGGATCTTCTGTGTGTGAATACAGGAAATGCCTGCATAGAGAAGGTTCTGGGCCAGGGCTTTGCCTTCTCCTTTGGCAACTGGAACAGTGATGACAGCAGACACAACAGTGGGCAGGCATGATGTGGCAGACGCCTGTTGGGGAGATGCTAGGAAAACCTGTATCCAAAGAGATGGACTTGGTGAGGGGCATAGGTCCATGAATTAAGGCCTTATTTGGTGAGGGCCTGGGCTTGCATTTGCATGCATAAGTCTGAACAGCAACATCATTGACCTGCCTTGCTCCTGTCTGCAGGCTCATGTCTGTTGTATTAATAGGGTCACATGGAGTGCATTCAAAAGCTGTTCTTTTATTATAGGTCCCCAAGCCCACAACATTCTGCACAGCTGACACCAGATTGGAGGACATCTGGGTTGTCACATTTGAGTCAGTGGGAACATCTCCAGGTGGCTTATCAAGGTGGGGAATTGACTTCTCAAAGTCCTGAACAAGGTCACCTTTATGCGGCATGTCTCTTCTGTGTTGGTGAGGGAGCTGTGCTGGCCTCTCTTGTACCAGTGAGCTTTGCTGGGTGTCAGGGCATACTTTGCTGCTGCCTTCTGTTCCTGCAATCTCCGAATCCATATGATAGAGATTGTCTGGAGTCTGGTCCGTCCTCAACGACCTTGGTGACTCAAAGCAGTGCCTTTGTATCAGCATTTTCCCAGTACCGTTATGCCTCAGAGACCTATCTTCCTCTTCTGTGACATGAGTTACAATGACCCCCGTTGTGTTATTGCATGTAGAAGTGATGACAGATCCAACAACACTCTCTGGATGTTCTCCCTCTGGGATTGTCTTGGTGAGGGTCTTATCCTGGTTGACTGTCTCTGGTGGCCCTTCCATGACATTGAGTTGAAGCTCTTCCTCCACCACAGATGCTGAGGTCTTTCCTTCCAAGACACTTGTATCTGGGCTTGACAAAGATGAGACCACCATGTTCTTGGATTTAGAGTCATGTGATGACTCTTGCTGAGAGTCTTGCCATGATGCTGGGCTATGACTCTGGTCCCTTGGTATGCTACCTCTACACTCCTTGGGACTCTGGCTGCCTGGTAAGGAAGATACCTACAGGGGAAACCGACATGGAAAATGAATCAGAAAGTTAGGGTAGACTAGTGACACAGAAGTTGTGAGCATAGGCTATTAACTTGGAATTATATCAGATTACTTCTTTGCCTAACACCTCTTCCTATGATATTTAGTTCATTATTTAGAAAAATGAAAACAAAAGAGAAAGGAGAGGAAAGGCGAGCATCTCAACACTTGGTCTACTGTGATCCTATATTCTTTGCCCACTGAGTGTGTATATGGTATGGGCTTCAAAACTTTCCATTTATGGTGGGCACTTTAGATTTGTCCTTCCAAGTTCTCCAGAACTGAGTGTATGGTTGGAGTGTGGTTGTTAGGACTGAAAAGTATGAAGTAAGGAGTCAGAGCCCTATTCCAGTCTCTTCTACCTGGAAGGGCTGAGGCTCTGGCAGCTCCTCCAAAAACCCACTGCTGTCAGACTGACAGCTGTTTGTTCTGTCCACTCGGGTCCCTGTGGGAAGAAAAGAGACCCAGAGGTTAGGGGAATGGAATCATCCTGCCCACAGGACCAAGAGCAAACCCTCTCCATCTCTGGTACATTAGAGATTCCCCAAGGTCTGACCATGTGTGATCCAACGGGGAACTTCAAAGGACATCTTTTTTCACGTGTAAAAAAGCTCATGTACAGTTACATCTACAGTTTCCTGAGCCTGTAAACACATGACTTTTTAAACTTTAATATGGTTGATTGTGAGCTGAAACTCTACTGAGGACAAAAAAAAAAAAAAAAAATCCAAGAAGTGCATATGTCCGTAAATATCACATTAATAAAACAACAATACCTTCATGTAATATGTTTGCACATATATATTATTTTTTCCTTGACTACATTTTAGGTAATAACTCTTAGATTTTTCTGAACTCTCATTCTAAGACTGCAGGCCATGTTCATGTCTAGACTGTGGCTTTTGTTACTGTGAAACACTGAACAGGACAGAAAAGCAACAGTGCTGTGTGTACAGGCTAGGTTTTGGAGCTATCATAGGTACATGTTGTGATGTATTGTGCTGTGCTTTATTATGTTATATTGTGTGTGGGTGGCGTGAAAGAACAGGTACCTGATAGCAAGTCACTGTACTCAACTATGCATTTTATTCTGAGGCAGGGTCTCACGTATTCCAGGCTGGCCTCAAATTCAATACGTAGCCAAGCCAAGAAGGATCGTAAACATCTCATACTCCTGTCTCTACATCCTGAATGATTGCACATTTGTATACTAGCACACTCAATTTTGTGTACTGTTGTGGATTAAATCCAGGACTTCATGCATGCTAGGCAAATACTGTTACCTGAGTTTCACTCCAGCCCAAATTATTAGATTCTCATTTACTCTAGTAACTCTTACTAATGCTAGAAGGCCTTGTCTTCTCTTGGAGAAGAAAAAGACAAAGGAAGAGTCTGGAAGTTGGTCAAAAGGATGACTGTTGATAGATATGATGCTTAGAAATCTGGTACTTAAGTGAGAACCATATAACTTCCCATTGTTTAGACAGCTAACTTCTAACTCAAAGCTCTTAGCTAATATTTATCTTTGCAGATCCAGCCTTGAGGATGCCTCCCTTAACAGCAATGCCTTCTTCCCATTGGGCTGTATTCAGCCAGTCTTAATTGTAATATTCTGAGAAAGTAGAAATAGTCTGTAAGGTGGTCCAGCCAGCCCACATCCAACTCGTTTGCCTGAGGTCAAAGCAAGAAGAAAGACATCGGCTTTCCTACAACTATGAAATTTAAACCCATATTCTTTAATTCAGACTCAAGACATTTAAAAGGTAGAAATCAAGAGACAAAGCTTTAACAGCTGAACCTGGGTAAGAATGAGGAACTCAGAGGAAAATGTTGATGTAATAACATTTCTCTGATAAAAACATCACTCTTGTTGTGTTGTTAAGGATGAAATATGAAGATCTTCACCCAAGATCTTCTTCTCTTGGAAAGCTGGAGTAATAGGGTCTAGAATTTCTCTGCCTCCTGAAACAATCAAATACTGGACAAAGTACATGAAAAATGGGATTTGTTTTGTTTTAAGACAGCAGACAGCAATTCATGACAGCAATTACTGAGAAGCAGAATCAGTGATGTGAGCCCCAATAATTACTAAGATTTCTGTCCCTAGTTTACAAGCTTTGGTATAGAAACAGAAACAAATGGTGAGTCTTGTAAGACACCTATAATAAAGGAAGCAGAGTTAAAACTTTAGCAAGACTGAGACATCTAGAGTTTGCAGGACAGGGTGAGAAAAAAAGAAAATCCTGGGGAGAAACAGTTCTTGGGTACCTCATGAGATATGCTCTAGCATTGGGAAGGAGCCATCTGAAGGAGTTGAAGGAAACAGGGCTCAGCATTCACCCAGGCACAAGAAAAGGGTATGATTCCACCTGCCATATTGGAAAACTTCATAATTCACATAGCACAGATAATGTCTTGACTCAGAGGTGAGGAATAAGTAGCCTGAGAATAAACATTGTTCTGGTTCCCCAGACTGTCTTAAAAAAAAAAAATAAGACCCAAAGGAAGGGACTCTTGCCAGCTTGAACATGGCACTTGATGAACACACCTCTGGCAATTTTGCCCCTTATCTCCATTCCCTCTGCCTTGCTAAAAAACGTTAAAGTATATTCCTAAAGCTGGCTACTAACATCTATTTCCTTATTTGGCCACTTCCTTCTGAGGCTGACTGCCAAGCTCCAGATAGCAAAGCATTGAAGTATAGCAATTAAAAGCTCACTTTTGTTAACTTAATTAACATGCCCAATCAAAATACACCACCATATCGTAGTCCATTCTAACACAGATTTCCCTTTTTCTCTTATTAAAAGTTATACCTGCAAGGTCGTTTACTGCCGTTTTTTTCTGCCTAATTCAGAAAGCAGCCACTTTAACTATTCTTTCCTGCTTAATAAAGGGTCTCTCTGTGAAAACAGGTTTATGGATATGGTTTGTGCCTAATCTGGGTCCGAAAAGGAGCCCTTACTGGGTGGGGTCTCCTAACATCAAAGGCATCAGCCTGTGTAACTCAACTCTGCCCCAGAAGTAGACTCAAGAACAGCTTTTAGAAGTGCAGCGATGCTTACCATATGCAAAACTAAAGCTACACCACTGAGCATATATTACATGTCAAATATGTGCCCACACCTTCAATGAATAGTTCCAAACCTGTGTCACACAGACAACCCTTATGAAACTCAGTAGGTCACATAACACAACACCACACAAAAGCAAAAAGACAGGGACTTGGGAAGGATATTTGTAGGAAATAGGATGGGAGGGAGATAAAAGCTGGTAGGAAAGAGTAACCAAAATGCATTATATACATGAAGGAAACTGTCAATGAAGAAATACAATTAACTACAAAAGAGGCAGGTGAATGTGATCCAAACGGAGGGGGGGGGGGTCCAACAAATGGAGACGAATAAAGAATTGATGCTGATGTTATAATGATCAGACAAGGATATTAAAACACTTCTGACTATATGCCATATGGCCAAGAGTCTAGGACTATGATGAAATGTGCTAAGTGCAGACATTGAAGGTGTGTGTGTGCATGCATGTACTCATTGTGTGTGTGTACGTATGCGTGTTTAAAGACCTGAATCAAACTAAAGATGAAAACTACACTGTTTATGATCGTTTATAATGGATAAGATTAAAAGCAAACTAAAGACTGTGTAATAAAAGCAACTAATGAAAAGAAGACATAACTATAGAAATGATTCCAAATCAAAATAACATATGGAAAACAAGATTTTAAGTGGCAAAAATCACACCAGTGCACCGTGGAACCTCTCTGATTGGCTGGATATATTAATAACTAGAAAACTCTAAAGAGCATGGAGAACACTTGAAATATTTGACAGAAACAAACTCCCAGCACACAGAACAAGAGAAAAAGCTGTGCCAAGGCACATCAGAAACAACTTATTCAATAGCAATGATGAAGAGAAAAAGCCTTAAAATCAACCCCAGTAGGAAGGCATATTACATACAGTTAACAAATATAACAGCTGAAGGAGAATTGGCGTTGAAAGTAATCCAGTGAAAAGATAGGTGGATGACTCCTTTCGAGGGCAAACAATGAAGAGCCAGCAAGAGAGCATCAAACAAGTAAAAAGATTTAACTCTTTACAAAAGAAAATTGAAGAATGGGGCCAAACCCAGTGGTTGAGTAGTCGCTTAGCATTGTTAAAGTTCTGAGTTTGGTCCCCTGCAATAGGGGAAAATTGTCTATGTAAACAAACATGTTAACAAGATAGCATGAGGCTTATTAGAAAAACCTATGAATCTGTGAAAATAAATACTATTATAACTTAGAGCAGGTTATATGAAAGGAACTGATCAAATAAGTGCCTTGAAGCATAACATTCAATTTTTATAGAATATTTTATACCAATAAGAGAATATTTGTTTCTTAACACTCAATGGAAATGAGAATACTTATTACTTATTACTGGAATTTTATTATTATGTAATAATAAAAATTTTGTTTAACATATTTTAAGACCTGGGTGATCTTGTTATAGTCAAACTCAACTAGTATTAAAACTTGTCAGCCAAATTCAGGCAACATGAAAGGAGAGTAGGATTACTTTCAGGGTTAATTGTTTTAGTGAAGATGGGGAGGTTGGAGAGAGGAGGATAGAGGATGAGTTAACCAAGGTTATATGAAAAAGCCTAATAAGCATCCACTCCTCTGTAAGCTAATTAAAAATTGTAATACAAAGAAAAGTCATGTGAACAGAAGTGCCTTTCTGGGTGGAAAATGTTGCTCCAAGAAGACATTGTTTCTTCAATGCAGATCTCAGTGTGGGGCACAGGATACCTTTCTAGATGAGTTATTGGTGAGAGAACCCATGGTTATGCAAAACAATGTGGGATTCTGCTATTGCTCACTACAACCGGATGGTAAGTACCTATTGAAGAAGACACCACTCACTTTGAGTGTAGGACATATAGAGGAATCAGTTTGTACTGACCAGAAAACTCTTCCCTGACGGCTAGCTGACATAGTGGCAGATGGTGCAATGAACTTGCTCAAAGGGGAAAATATTAGTGATTTATCCAGATCTGGACCCCACATACTTTAATACTGACCTGCTTGACAATTGGAGCCAATTGGAGCAATAGTGGCATGATGACTTGGGGGCTAACCAACCTCTTTCTGATTGGATCTGAGACATGCTCCATAGGAAGAATGACCTAGCACCTAGTAGAAGCCCATGACTAGGGTAGTTATAGGTAAGTTTCCCTAGGGGGAAAACTTACTAGTGTTGTTTGGCTAAATGGTCATGTTCTCAAATTATTTCCGTAAGATTTATGTTTATCCCATAGATTTGACTTGCTTGGGTGACAGCTGATGTAGTGATATATAACTGGTCAAAGCGTCAAGTATAAATGACCCGTAAGTGTTCAGCTCTGAATGAATCATCTATATTAACCTCTTATTGCACTCCCCCACCCACAGTATTGAAGGCTCAGGAAACATCACAAAAGAAGGAAGAAAAAGAAAGAGCGAGCTGGTAAAATTTGGAGGAGAGCTGTGAAATGCTCATTTCTGGGCATGATATTATTATTGCATACATCAACTACAGTAGTGGTTACCTGCACAAGATCCAACCAGTCAAAATTATAGTACGGTGGGGGGGGGGGATGTGCGTCTGTGGGATGCCAAAGCAGCATTTGGCTTGGAGATCTGTCTGCCAGTTCCACATCAGCCTGGTCCACCTGGGTCACAGAGAGCAAGCCCAGCAGAAACAGGGAACCCAGAAGAGGTGATCTGGGCATGGGTCCATGCCCCATTCTCCCCATCATAAGGTGGCCTGTGGGAAGCTGAAGCAGCATTCAGCTTGGAGATCTTTCTGTCTGCTCCCCATGTTCCTGGCCCACCTGGGTTATAGACAGTGAACCCAGCAGAGGAATCACCAGGCAGGCAAACACCAGAGTAAACCAGACAGCTAAAGGCCATCATAAGAACACAAACAACAAAACTCAAGGCAATATGACACCACCAGTGGTCCTACCACAGCAAGCCCTGGAGATACTCTCACACCCAGGAAGATTTTAAATTTGAGGTTATGAAAATGATAGAGACATTAAAGGAGGAATATAAAGCTCTCAAAGTAGCACAGGGAAATACAACCAAACAGGTGAAAGAATCAAACAAATCTCTTCAAGAAATTAAACAATTACAGGAAACTACAATCAAATAGGAGAAGGAAATGAACAAATCTGTTTAAGACCTAAAAATAGAACTAGAAGCAATTAAGATAACAAAATCTGAAACAATTCTGGAGTTGGAAAACCTAGGAATGAGGACAGGAACTAAAGACAGAAGCATCAAGAACAGGCTTTAAGAGATGGAAGAGAGAATCCCAGGGGTAGAAGCAAAATTGAAAAAAAAAATCAATACATCAGTCAAAGAAGATGTTAAATCTAAAAAGCCCCTGATACAGAACATCCCAAAAATCTGGGACAGTATGAAAAGACCAAACCTAAGAATAATAGGAATAGAAGAATACTCCCAGCTGCAAAGCCCAGAAAATATTTTCAACAAAATCAAAGAAGAAAAGTCCTCCAACCTAAAGAAAGAAATGCCTATGAACATACAAGAAGTACACAGACCACCCTGCCATATAATAATCAAAACACTAAATTTACAGAACAAAGAGAGAATATTAGAAGTTGCAAGGGAAAAAGAAACTAACAGATGTCATGAAACAAATGGACCTAACAGAAATCTACTGAACTCTTTACCTAAACACCAGAGAATATACCTTCTCAGCACTTCACAGAACCTTCTTCTAAATTGACCATATGCTCAGTCACAAAGCAAGCCTCAACAGTTATAAAAACATTGAAATAATCCCCCTCATTTTATCAGACTACCATGGATTAAAACTGGAGATCAACAACAACACAAAAACAGAAACCCTACAAACTCATGGACAGTGAACAACTCCCTACTCAACAATGACTAGATCAGGAAAGATATTAAAGACTTTCTAGTATTCAGTGACAATAAAGGCACAATATACTCAAACTAATGGGACACAGTGAAAGCAGTGCTAAAAGGAAAGTTCATAGCACTAAGCACCTTCATAAAAAATTCAAGAGATCCTATACTAGTAACTTATCAGCATAACTGAAATCTCTAGAACAGAAGGAAGCAAACACACCAAAGAGGAGTAGACAACAGGAAATAATCAGACTCAGGGCTGAAATCAATAAATTGGTAACAAAAATAATATACAAAGAATCAATGAAACCAAATCCTGTTTTTTTTTTTTTTTTTGAAGTTAAAGTTAAACTTGAGCTTATTCTCTCAGTGGTTTTATTAGCTTGAATTCTTTTTTTTAATTTTTTTTAAGTTTTATTAATTACACTTTATTCATTTTGTATCCCCCCATAAGCCCCTCCCTCCTCCCCTCCCAGTCTCCCCCTCCCTCTCTTCTGCATGCATGCCCCTCCCCAAGTCCACTGATAGGGGAGGTCCTCCTCTCCTTCTTTCTGATCTTAGTCTATCAGTTTTCATCAGAAGTGGCTGCATTGTCAGGGTTCTAGGTTATCTCCATGAATAGTCCTTGGTTGGAGTATGAGTCTCTGGGAAGTTCCCTGTGTTCAAATTTTCTTGTTCTGTTGCTCTCCTTATGGAGACCCTGTCCTCTCCAGCTCTTACTATTTCCCACTTCTTACATAAAATTCCATTCATTCTGCCCGACTTTTCTTGAGAAAAATCAACCAGATAGACAAACCCTTAGCCAAACTAACTAAAAGGCAGAAAGAGAGTATCCAAATTAACAAAATCAGAAACAAAAAGGGGAACATAACAACAGAAAATCAAAAAATCATTAGGTCTTATTTCAAAAGCTTGTATTCCACAAAACTGGAACATCTAAAGGAAAAGACAATTTTCTTAATAGATTTCAACCAAAGCTAAAGCAAGATCAGATAAACAGTTTAAACAGTTCTGTAACCCCTAACCCCTGAGAAAATAGAAGCAGTCATCAAAAGTGTCCCAACCAAAAAAAAAAAAAAGCCCAGGTGGTTTTAGCTTAGAATTCTACCAGACATTAAAAGGAAGAACTAATACCAATATACCTCAAACTATTCCACAAAAACAAAGCTGAAAGAACATTGCAAAACTCATTTTATTAAGTCATAGACACCCTGATAACTAAACCACACAAAGACACGAAGAAAACGAATTTCAGACCAATTTCACTCATGAATATCAATGCAAAGATATTCAATTAAATACCCACAAACCAAATCCAAGAACACATCAAATACATAACCATGATCAAGTAGGCTTCATCCCAGCGATGGGATGCTTTGTATGGTTCAACATACAAGAATCCATTAATGTCATCCACCAAATAAACAAACTCAAAGAAAAATATCATGATCATCTCACTAGATGCAGAAAAAGCCTTTGACAAAATGGAACACTCCTTCACAAAGAAAGTCTTTCAGGGATACAAGCCTCATGCCTAAACATAATAAGGGCTATATAAAGCAAAACGATTGCTAACATCAACTTAAATGGAAGTACACTTAAAGCAATTCTGCTAAAACCAGGGCCAAGGCAAGGCTGTCCACTCTAGCTATACCTCTTCAATATAGTACTTGAAGTTCTAGATAAAGTAATAAAGCAACTAAAAGAGATCAAGAGGACACAAATTGGCAAAGAAGACATCGAAGTATTGCTATTTGCAGATGATACAATAGTGTACATAAGCGACCACTAATTTCCACCAGAAAAAAATCCTACAGCTGATAAACAGCTTCAGCAAAGTGGCTGGTTATAAGATTAATGCAAAAAATCAGTAGCTCTCCTGTATACAAACAACAAATGGTCTGAGAAAGAAATTAGGGAAAATAGACCCTTACAATAGCCACAAATAATATAAAGTATCTTGGTGTAACTCTAACCAAGCAAGTGAAAGACCTGTATGACAAGAACTTCAAGTATCTGAAGAAAGAAATTGAAGGAGATATCAGAAGATGGAAAGATTGCCCATGCTGGTGGATCAGTAGGATTAACATAGTAAAAATGGCCATCTTACCAAAAGCAATCTACAGATCCAATGCAATCCCCATCAAAATACCAACACAGTTCTTTACAGACCTTGAAAGAACAATTCTAAACTTCATATGGAAAAAAAAAAAACAGAATAACTAAAATAATCCTATACAATTCAAGAACTTCTGGAGGTATCTCCATCCCTGACTTCAAGCTATACTACGGAGCAATAGTAATTAAAACTGTGTGGGTCTGGCATAGAAATAGACTAGTTGATCAATGGAATTGAATGGAAGATCCACAATTAAACCCACACACTTATGTTCACTCAATTTTTCACAAAGGAGCTAAAACATTTCAAAAGCTTGGCATAGACTTTCTAATATTTTTTATGTGGTTTCTTGATGACTTTAGCAAGAGCCCATCTATTCTCAACAGCTGAGTGAACAGACCACCCTTGAATACTTTCTACATCAATTTTCTATTTCAAGCTACCCTGTGTCCTTTAGAGCACTTGACTGTCTATTCGCACCAGAGGAGCTCCTGACAATAGACATTCAGTAAGTAGGGCTGACGTCCACATCTCCTTCATCACCCCTGGCTATAGCATTTACAGCAAGAGTCCTCAGCAAGAGGCCTGAACACTGGGGAGGAGAGGCAGGATAGAGTGTGAAGGCACTTGCCTTATCAAAGGCTTGGACCCATGGAAGACTCCCAGCACACCATTGTTACACGCCTTTCCAGAAAACCTCTATACGATTCTTGTTCTGGAGCAGGCGCCACAAACTAATAACTCCTATTACCCTCGCCACAATCAGAGTGTATTCTGCCAGTAAGCCAAACATCTGCCTATATGCTGGCTAGTCTCTAATGACCTGGTCCCTGAGATCTATGGGTGATTTGTTCCAAGGCACTCCATCCCTCAGAATACCAAATCTCCAGATACTGAACTCCCTCGCACAAAATGCCACAATATTTGCATTTGACACATAAACACCCTTTGTAGCGTCTTGAGTAATCTTCGGTTATTTAAAATACCTAATATAATTTAAATGGTGGATAAAAGTAGTTACACTGTATAGCTTAAGAAACAGCAAAGAGAAAAAATTTACACATTTTATATATACACATATTTCTGGATAGTTTCAGTTCCAGGTTTGCAGACAGACACAGCTCTTACGGGTGTGGGCACTCAGTGTAAGCAGCCATAGCACTGTAGTCTCTACACAATCGGCGTCATTTGTTCTAAAGGATTTGTATCTGTGGCATTAACAGCAGTTACCTTTCATTAACTGTATTTGGGTAAATCGCACAATGGTTAAATCCCACTTAAGTGATATCTCTGGACTTTAATTAAACAACATAGAAACAAACTGAAAATTCACTTCTGTGGTGAGACTGAACAACAGAGTCGGGCATGATTCTCTCAAGAAAAGAGGATTTTTTTCAATTTTTGTTTGCTTTAGAAGTCAACTGTGTGCAGCCTGAATCATTCTGAGAGATTTAAGGAAAGCGTGGGCCGATTTACAGATGGGTTAGTTTCTTTAGGAGACTAAGATCTTTGCCCCTTATAAAGGAGTTTCAGTGGCTATCAACAGCTAGGTGTTATGGATCTTCTCGTTCTCATTTCTCCTTAGGGCTTTAGGAGTTAAACAGAAATAAAGGATGAGAAATCACCTAGCCGGGATGGCTATGATGGACTATTAAGCAAACAGACAAATACAAATGAGCATCGTTTATCACTGCCACACCCTCCCGTTAGCACACAGGCAGGAGGGCTTGACTTCCGGAGCAAGAACGTGGCGCTGGAAGAGTAACGGAAGTTGTACTGGCCCCACACAGTCCTAGGAAAACTGCAGCAGGCGCTTACTGGCAAGGGACCTTTGCTGGGGACTTTCTCCCAAGGAGCCACAGCTCTCCCACCCCCAAGTGGAGGCCTTGTTTTCTACCTTGCTTCCTGAAGTTGTTGGGTTTTTGTTTGTTCTTCTCCTAGAGAGTTTTTGGGTTTTTTTGTTTGTTTGTTTGTTTGTTTTGTTTTTATCACGCAAGCTTTTGCTCTCGTAGGTCCATCAGTTAGATAAAGACACCCTCCATCATTGTAACCTCTCTGCTTGATTTCTTTTTGCCCTCACCAACTGCCAGTTCACCAACTCCATTTATCCCGTGGTTCAAAGATGCTAAACTCTAAATCTTTTTTACTGACTTCCCATTGGAACACCCAACTGACTCATCTGATAGATTTATAGCCACATCCACTAGCTTTGCGTCCTGTCTCTCCTACGTAGGGGCTGTTATTTTGTTACCTTGGGCTTGTGATGAGATCAATGCCCAATAATCTACTAACACATAAATATCTTGTCTAATTACAGGTAAGTTCTTTCCAAGGGTATCATTTGAACTATGATAATGCAGTCTCTGTTGGTACCCCTGTTTATAGTATTCGTGACTGTGATGACTGGCGTTAATAGTCATTAGAAATTAACTGCTGCATTGCACAATTGTCTTCTGGGATTTAGATTTCACCCTTGCAGTTGGGTGAGCCCTGCCTGCAGGTGGGAGTGCTGGATTGTGTTAACACTCCTCTACCCAAGAGAAAGACGCCTGAGGCACTTTGTCAAAGTCACCACCAGATGGCAGCATTACACCAACCACGGAGGAGCCAGGCCCTTGCCAAGGCCCTCCTCCTGAAGGAGCCGCCTTTCCGGACTGTGTCATCAGTAAAAGCACCTGAGTTGCATTGAAAATAGTCTGAGCTCAGAGAGTCTCAGGAAACAAAAAATGATAAGGAGTTGACATGTAAATTGCGAGGAGATGAAGAGAATGCGGTATGCAGCGACAGAAAGTATGCCAAAATCATACAGAATAAGAACTGTGGTCCAGCCTTAGACTTTGGTGTTAAATCATCCACATCAATGGAGTCTTCATTACCTATTTAATTGTCAAGTATCTATCACATTCATTGTCCCAGGGTGGAAAGTTCTGTGACAGCTCAGCGGTGAGGCTGAGTCATGTGTCTCAGAACCGGTGTGGACTTACAGATGAGGCAAAAGCAGATGGCCTCAGGAGGGGGTAGGAAGCTGAGATGAGCAGGGGCTGCTTTGCCCAGTCAGAAGCAATGAGGATGGTTTGGACTGCAGTGGCTATCACAAAGGCACTTTAGAAAAAATGTGATTTCAAATGCTTCAGAACATCTTTATGCTCTGTCTTCTGGTCCCCACATTAAGAAGTCAAAAATGGAATTACCTACCATTCGATGCTGCAATATCTTCTAGAGCCTTCCTCAGAGCTATCATCCAGCTACTTTGCACACAGAATTATTCATATGTGGCAGAAAATATACAACTTTTAGAAAACGCTCCTACTACTGACAGCCAGATCTGTAGTACTTCCTATTGTCTGGTCACACAGGCCGTGTCTAGGCCCCTTTTCTGAAGATGGCTCTCTGACTTTAGGTCCTCTGAAGACGGCTCTCCTCACTTGTAGGACCCCTTATGTCCATCCTCATGGGACAGGGTTTCCAGGTCATTTGTTCTTTGTGCTTTTAAATAAGCTCTTGGACGATTTGCTCTAAGACCAAGCCCTCAAATCTCGTCTTAGGAGCTGACATGCTGTCCAGCTAGCATGAGAGAGAAAAGAGCGGTTCTCTGCTCCCTCCATCTAGTTCAGTTTAACACACATAGCCTACCAGTTTGCATCCTTGTAAGGTTTGTTCTGGGTCCTGTGGGATGGAGGTCCATTCTGTCAAGGATAGTCTGACCTCCATTCTGAAGTCTATCTGTGTCATCCCTGGCTTTCCCAAACATTCCCGCTGCCAGCCAAGCCCTTGCTGATACAGTGAGAAGGACAGGATGCAGAGGCAGAGTTGTCGATGTTCCTGGGGAATCCTTCATCCCTAGGAAATGTGCACTGGGTCTTCTTGGGTCTTATACTGTTCTAGATACTGCACAGCATGCCAGCAAAGATACTTGCCCTTCTGAGCTCATGACTGCCTTTTGTCTGATTCCAGGAAGAACTGAAGAAGAGATGGTATGTTGATGGGTTTAGGAAAACCCATCTGAGACGAGTTAGTGCATCCATCCACACCAGAAGCTCTGAGTAGCACAGCTTCCTTTATAGAAGATTCCTACAGCAAACCCAAGAGAATCCATGAGCACTCAGATGACACTTTGCAAGCTCTTGAATCTTAGGATTTTCCCTCTCCTCTTCTTTCTTATTGTTCCAGGTTTACCTGTTTCTCCTTCATTCATAAGAATTGCTACATTTCTTAGCCCCTGGAGAAAAATACTTCCCTAAAATGAACTTATTTGGCTTGATACTATTAATTAATTCACTATTATAAAAAATAGTTCAATATCATAAAAATTTATGCAATATTATAAAAAATTTCTAAGGTAAAGACACCTTAGAAAACAACAACAACAAAAAGAAACCATGTTACATAATCTAATCATGTGGGACGGCAAAGTATTTCTATGTACTCTGGACCAGTTGAGCCCCTATGCACAGGCCCACTTTGTAGCCTCCTTCTTTTCAAGTAACATATTGTGAATTTTTATGGACAATTCTTAAAATTGTGTGTGTGCGCGCGTGTGGGCATGTGTGTGTGTGTGTGTGTATGTGTGTATAAGCACTTGTGTTTTCTCTGAATAAAACTCTCTCTTTTCATGTTCTTCAGAAGCTTGGAAAGGCAACCTTCAGTTTCTTAATAGCTAAACACTTTGTGGATTATCCTAGAATTAATGACATTTTAAAGATTTACTGTTTAGCCCTACTACAAACTCTGTAGGCTCCAATAGCAGCTTACCTTTAGGGTGTACCCACTGATGGAATAGTAACACAGTTGTTCTGGGGTAACCAACAACCTCTAAAATTAGAGTTAGACACAGTCCATGAGACGAAATCTATACCTAATATTGTTAAGAAAGTCAAGAACCTGAGAATAGACAGGTTATGGGCACTAGGGGAAAACCAACCATTATTCTGCTAAATGAAAATAGCAATAAAATAACTCCTAATGACATATTGTTATATCCAGAGAACAGTGCATGGCTCATCCATCATCAAAAAAGTTTTTTTTTTTTCTTGTAATAATGAACACCCACAACTGCACAATGTGCAGAGAGTGAGAGACTTTGAAATGGCCATCTTTAAATGGTATGTTTGAATCAATTTCCAACACTCTGGGATTAGGGATTGATGTGAAAGAGGAAGCAGAAAGAGTATAAGAGCCAGGGTTGGAAAACCCTGTTGACTCCAAGAAAACAGCATTTCCCAGACACAATAGAGCTGACACACATATAAACTCACAGAGGGTGACAGCATGCTCAAGACCAGCACAAATTCCAAGTGAGCACAAAGTCCCACCTCTAATCAAGAAACTGCATAGTGATGGCTGCTGGGACAGGGAAAACCAGTTTTCATCAATGGAGCCACACAGAATATATCAACTACACTTCAACAAAGAGCTTGTGTTCAGTATTTTATTTTATGAGAGAGAGAGAGAGAGAGAGAGAGAGAGAGAGAGAGAGAGAACATAAAATTGGATGGTACTGAGGGGAGAAAAGATGTGGAAGGAGTTAAGGAGGAGAAAGAACATGATCAAACTACTGTATAAAAAGTTATTTAAAAATAAAAATTTTCTGTTTAAAGCTCATCTCCAATGTTATTTGTTAAACATTCACTTTTTAAAATGTCCATGCTCTTTAAAAATGGAGATAAACATCTGACTCATCTAAAGGTTGGCCTCCTTTAATAAATTTGTAAACATCTTTAGGCACACTGTTTAACTGTCTCTTTTTACTTGATTTGTCATATTTTTGCATACTTATGCCCATTCAATTTGCTTTTTTCTTTTCTTTGCTTCTTTAAGTGTACATCATTTTCAAAGAACTCTAAATCATTTTCCTCATCAAGCTTATTCACTCTTTCTGCCACTGTTATTTTGAGATGTAGTTGGTCCTATTGCTTTTTGATTTTATGTTGTGTGCTTTTGCGACTGTGGTAGACATAGCAAAAGCATGCTGCATTGGATGAGAATCTAAGAGAATCTAACCCTTCGTTCTGAAAATTCAGCATAATGTTTCTGGCCCTCCCACCCTAAACGCATCCGATTTTATCTGAAAATAATGAGTCTTTCTAATGAGTCATTTGTGGTCTCTGTCAGATCAGCTTTACAGGTGATTCTCTCTCATTCACATAAAAGATGGACACAGGTCTTATTTTATGTCGTGTTATTGTTGTCTTAAAAATACTGAACTTCCTTTCATGTTGAAATAGGACTAATTTAGTTCACACACACACAGTGTATGAGCAGTTCTTTCCTTCACCATGTGTGTTCTGAGGATCAAAATGAGTTCAGCAGATTTGGCATGAAGTGCTTTTGTCCATTGAGCCATCTTGCTGACCTACTACAATGGCTTTTTTTTTTTTTCATTCCTCAGAAATCTCTTTGATAATTGTCACAAGTGTAAGACACATAATTCTTTCTTTTTTATTTTTATTTATTATTAGTTACATTTTACTAACTCTGTATCCCAGCTGTATCCCACTCCCTCATTCCCTCCCAATCCCTCTCTCCCTCCCTCATCTCCTCCCTGCCCCTTTCCAAGTCCACTGATTGGGGAGGTCCTCCTCCCCTTTCATCTGACCCTGTTTTATCAATGGCCTGTTTTACAATGGCTTTTGAGCTGTATCACCAGGACCTTTCGCGGAAACTTAAAGGAAGATGAAGGGAGATCTGAAGTACTTGCTATACTGTCGGCACTCCATATTTAACTGTATTAGTCTTTCTCAATGTTTGCTCTCTGCCAACAGTAGTATGTCTTATCTGATTTCTTTTTTTCTTCTAGTAATTCGGAATGCATAGTATGTTATTACTCTTAATTACTGATACTATAAAATTCAAATGCAGTTCAGATACAACTATTGATATTGAACACCAAACAATTGAAAGTATTGACTCTGCAGCTAGTCAGTTTTCCTTTTTTTCTCTCTCTTATTTTTGGAGGTGGTGGTGGTGGTGGTAGTGTCAAGATAGGGTTTCTCTCTGTGGCCTTGGCTGTTCTGGACTTACTTTGTAGACCAAGCTGGCCTCAAACTTGCAGAGATCTACCTACCTGCCTCTGCCTTCCCGAGTGCTGAGATTACAGGTGTGTGCTACTCCACCGGGCTGGCTAGTCACTTTTCTTTTTTTTTTTTTTTTTTCAATGCAGTTTATTCAGGAACATTGAATAATCCTCGGACCCCGGGGAAAGCCAGCCCACAGCTTAAATAGCCTCTGGGTAGCCAACCCAGGCATGCCACGGGGGCAATGCAGATAGGTCCACATACATGGAAGCAAGCCAGATCCTCGGCCTTAGCCAAATGTGGAGTTGTTCGTGACAGAGAGCACTCACCATCGGGAAGGTGGAAGGCAGAAACCAGCTCCATCTTTAAGGCATAGCATTCCGCAGCTCTCTACAGTTCCCCCTTTTTGTTTTAGACGCATCAGGCAAGAGTAGAGGTCTGATCTCTGATATTAGAAATATATTGGGACTTTGTACAGATGTTCATTTAGGTGTCATCCACCCAAAGAGCATCAGACCCGTCCGATACTTTTTTCTCAGAGGCGGGACCTGGGGCATCAACCCGCATGCAATCAGACATGCTCTTCTCTGGGTCCAAAGCGGCTGACCCTGAGTGCAGTGCTTAGCCTCGCATCCTGAGCGTATCATTTTCATTGACAATTTTTGCTCAGAAATTCAGCATTCTATGGTATGTTCTATGATTTTGGACATAGTCATTGACACTTTCGGTATTTTCTCTTTGCAGACTATCATGGTCAGCAGTATGGGGTAGAGCTAAAAGTCTTTGAAAGCTGCCTTGCTAGCCTATCACACAGGCTACCCTCTTTTAGTGGACCTTTCTCAGAAACTATGGTTGCTCTGCCACTGAGCTTTTGCTCACACGAACGATTACATCAAATGCCAATCTCGAAGTCTTCATGTCCATTTTAAAACACAACTAACACATCTCTGCATATCTTCTGTCATCTGAAGTAAGGGTTTGCTGATAGGTGACTGCACAAGAAGAACCTTCATTGAGGCTATTGATGGACCATTCTATTTTTAAATACTGTATATCACTTTCTCAAGCACCTTTTCTTTGAAGAATGTTTTTTTTGAAGAATGTCATCTCTTCATGGAAACTGTTAAAAAGGACTCTTCAAAATAATTTATGCCAGGGAGTGATGAAGTAATGGTTATTCATGCTTTCCCTTCCCGTACAAGATATGCCTATGCCCAGGGTCAGATCAAGAAGCCAGTGGGGTTAGAGTTTAATGGAATGGGATAATCTATAAACAGCTGGCCACTCAGGACCTTGAAATAAAGCAAGTTGAAATTTTAGTCTAAATATTCTGAAAATTGAATAGTTATGAATTTATTCTTCAAACAGTCCCTTCTTTGTCTACATAGACAATTTTTATTAGTCATTCTTGAGATTAAAAACAAAGAGAAGTGATCCATTTTTAGAAGTAAGTCTGATTCATTGTCCCAGAGGAATGTGATGTAATGATAAATTTTAATTTAGATCTTGGTTTATCCCATTTTCAAAACAGAGAGATAGGAGTTTCTAAGACTAAATGAATAGTGAATTAAGATCCCAAATAACTTGATATTATGAAAGTTTAATATTTTTCTTATCTTACATAGTATCATTAGTTGGAATTTTAATTTCTATATTGACTTGCCTACCATAGTTCCATGGGTAAAATTCATGTTTTTCTCTAGTGAATCAGATTAGGAGATATTATTGTTCAAGTTAACTCACTGATTGACAAGTTATTAGTCAATTGTTTAAATAGTAAGAAGAATTATTCTTTTTAAATGACATTCTAGTTCATCAAAAGCAAGAATCGAAGATATAATGGAGAGAAAAATAGTTGTAAGGCTAGAGGACTAAGGTTTTCTTCAACTTGAAGGCTAGAATTCTGCTGCCTTGTTGGCATGAAGGTTCCCCAGGTTTGATTTTCAGCACCATACAAATGAATAAATAAATATGTATCAAGTTTATGATATCTTCTCTAGCTGTATTTTAAAGGACAACTATGAAATCATGGCTGAATGGGAAGCAGGACTTCCTAGAAAGACCAACTGTGCCTTAGTTACACCAGACTCATTCTTCTGTGCCCATGTCCCCACCCACTCCTGTAATTTTCTGACTTGACTTGTATTCTAGGCTTGTGTTCAGGAAATGGGAGATGCTTAAAAGATAGGAGGCTGAAGGAAGAGCCTAAACTGTGTGTTCACTGCCTTCTTTTCCAGGAGGCTTTTGGAAGACAGCTGCGTGTTTACGCTCAATAAAAGTTTGAGATTTTAGAGATTTCAACTCATACAGGCCTACAGAAAAGATGGACAGAGGATTGGGGCATTATCTTCCAGATATACATACGTAATCCTTTCATTTCACAGCTCTTACTGCTGTGAAGAGATACCATGACCACAACAACTCTAATAAAGGAGTTGGGGCTGTCTTACAGTTCATAGGTTTGATTTATTACCATCGTGGTGGGAAGCATTGTGGTGGCATGCAGCCAGACATGGTGCTGGAAAGTATATGAGAGTTCTTCATCTACATCCACAAGCAGCATGAAGAGAATGAGACAAACTAGGCCTGGCTTGAGCACCTGTGACACACTTCCACCAACAAAGCCACACCTACACCAACAAGGTCACACCTCCCAATAGCATAAACAGGGTCATTTTCATTCAAACTACCATACTCACTTATTTCTGTTTTGATACTTCTCAAACGGATATCTTTAATGTTACATTTTATTGCATTACTGATATTTCTAGTCACCTTTAGTTCAGATAAAATGTATTTGTAAATTATTGGTTATTTATAGAACAGTCACTATTTGTTGACTGGACACTGCAGAACCCAAGTGAAGAGTGAAGCCAGTTGAAAGACAGTGCAGCCACTCATAAGCTCACCCAACATGGAAACTACAGGTAAGATAGATAGCAACGAGAACTTCTGTGAATGCCCTTATCTGCGATTTTATGGTGATGAAGAACCCTGCCGAACACTGTCCAGCATATGTGTTTTAGAGACATAATTCACAAGGAGCTGTAAGTCTCCTAAGTATTGAAATTAAGATCACTTAGTCATATAGCTGGATGAGCAGCCTTGCTCCAGAAGACTCGCTCCAAAAGATTTGGTCCATCCCATAAGCACCCAATATGGTAGAGGGCCATGCTTCCGCTCTCTACATGTTCCCAGTCTAGTTCTCTGAAATGGATTTTAAGGATGCCTATTACCAAGAATCCTGTGGCTTTTTGTCAACTTGACACAAAATAGTGAAAAATAGGAAAAGCAACCTTAGTTGAGAAAATGTCACATTGGCCTGTGAGACATTTTCTTGATGAATGATTGATGTGGGGAGGCCCAGCCCTCTTTGTGTGGTGCAATCCTTGGGCAGACAGGCCTGGGTAGACAAGAAAGTAGACTAAGCAAGCCATGAGGAGCAAGCCAGTAAGCACCATGACTCTACAGACTCTACATCAGTTCTTGCCTCTGGGTTCCTGCCTTAACTTTCTGCTCCGATTTCTCTCAGTGGTAAGAGTGCAACCTGACAGTTGTCAGATGAAACAAACCCTTCTCTTCCTAAGTTGCTTAGTGGTGTTTTATCACAGCAATGGAAACTGAGTAAGACCCCAAACAAAACTGGTAAGCGGCTCTTAACGCCTGTTCCTTTAGCACTAATGCCTGACAGCAGGGTTGCACCGACATGCAGAACATTGAGTTCCAAAGGTAAGTATTCCGAAGAGAAAACATGAAGATTTGCTATAGAAAAATAGCTGTTTAAGCCACTGTGTTTCCCATGTGATGTCCATAGTATCAAGAGAGCACTATTCAGTCTTCAGCCTGGGATGAGGAAAGCCTGAAGGGAACTGAGTCTAGTAGGGACAGTCCAGCTAAAACAACGTACAGTGTGATAGGAACTTCAGGTGCACGGCAGCCGTAGATACAGAGGGCCTACTTCAGATAAGCAATGCAAGTATCTTTAGCTTCGTAAAGCACATTGTATGGTGCTGGAGGATGTGCTGATGCTCTTTTCTGTATTTTGCACTTACACAAGAAGAATTAGAAGAAGCAAACAGTGTAGCAGATTTTGAGACTGAATTCCTTTCCATTTCTTGGCAGAATATGTTTTTGCCAAGTTTACAACCCACTTGAACTTCTGTCTGTTCTTAGATTTTAGAATCAAGTTGGTTTCCTTGTAACATTAAAAAAAATAAAATCATAGACTTCGGCCCAGTTTTAAAAGCAAGTCTTAACAAAGTTTACTGAAGATTTTATCATTACCAGAAATCCATAAATAAAATCTCCTCTTAGTGCCTCCTGTAGCTGGATCTGAAGTATATTCTTTAATTTCAGGTGAGATTATGAAAAGGTCTTAGAAACCATATTTGGTCCAAGCACTGACTCTTCATGAAAGCCTGCAGATGGCTTGATAGGTAGAACTTGGGAAAACACTGATACAAAGCTCAGTAAACACTTAAACACTGGTAGAACTTGGCACTTCTGCCATCATTGTATGTCTTCTCTACCTTAAGCTTTTGGGTCAGATCCTAAAGGATTCCCACGGGCATGTAAAAGCATTTAACAGGTATTCGTCTCTCACTGGGAACCCACCATTTTTAAGGCTGAAAATACCAAACAACTAAGATAATTTCAAGATTTACTGGGACACTATAATCTGCTGATAGCTTGTATGGTGTTGATCCTCATCCTCAGAGTGGTACCTACAAGCCTCCCATTTTCTAGGGAGAATAGACTCTTCCAGGCAGATCACTCCAGGATATAAGGACAACCACATTGTATGAGCATGGCTGTCCCCATTTTGGAACCTTTGTAAAGTGGATAGCCCTCTGGATTAATCCCCATAGCAGCTCAATTTCTTGAATGGAGATTTTCCCAAGCATCAAGAAACAATGGTAATGTCTTGACACCCCAGAATACTGTGAGGAGAATCAAGGTAGTGATCAAGCCAACCTTGATTTGGTCATTCCCACCTCTTGCCATCTTCTTAAATATTTTTTTTTATTTAAAGCCTAAAGTTGTGTAACTTCCCTTCAAAAAAGGGTGAGAGACTTAATCTCCCCTGCCTTTCCAACATACCACACTGAAAATTAAGTTTCTGTCTTCCTCCATTTTTTTTTCTTTGACTCCTGGAGTGAGTGGCAGGGGCTAGTGTGTTGGGGTCCTAGGCCGCTGCCTAGGAATCCAGTACAAGAGAGCATTCCTTTGATAAAATAACTTTATAAAGAAAGTTATGTTTAAAGACTTTTTTAGGAAAAGCTTACTTTAATTTTTAACCTAAAAAAGAAATATGTTTTACCCATGGACCTACTTGATGCCCACTTCTGGGTATTTGATACAAACATCCCAGCACAGAAGTAAATACCTGTCAGGAAGATAAAATGCTGTGGTGTGGTGGATTTGCCAGCCAGCCAGTCACAGATAGTTTACACTGACTACGCCTGGGTTCTGTTTATTTCTTAGCACCTGGATTGCAACCTCACTGCTGAGGGGACTTGAGGAATCTTTGGCTAAAGTCTTTTCCACCAAGCCCAGCTTCTCTAAAAAGAATTGACCACTGGAAACATTTGCTTTAGACATAAACCAGCAAAGAGTCTCATCCAAAAATGTGTGGAACTTGGGTGTTAAAAGTTGGCCATACCCAGATGTCCAGATTGCTCCCCAAATCCCAAATGATGCTGCTGGTGCTTTCAGGGTCCCATTTTAGGGATCCATGTCCAGAGCGTGAAAATGGTTGGTATTTTGGGTATCTAGCATGTAAGGCTCATGTTTGTTTGTCATAGATCAGTTATGAAATGGTAGATATTGAAAAACTCATTCATATCAATCACCTTCTCTGTGCAGTCCATCAGTGAGTCATTTGCTCTTTTTGCCTTTTTTATTTAGAGCAGTGCTCTAGACCTACTAAGGTTATGGGTGTGAACACAGGACTTTTCTCTCCAGGTGGAGTGAGCACAGGGTCTCCCTTACCAGGCTGTTCTTCCTAAAACTGCCAAGGCTCTAAGAACTAGGTTAACTGAGGAGCAGATTTCATAGGAAGGGGCTTACCTACCACCCATAAGTCTCTCTCTAGGGGGCTCCCACAGCTGTTCATAGCCTCACCGTATTACCAAGGAAGAGTTTGTTAAGAATGTAAGTAAACAAGGAGGTTTGAGGAAGACACAATGTAATGATCCAGAGGAGAATAGGACCAGGGCATCCACACTGTTCATTACATCATTACAATCAACCTTTTTTTCAAATGTATTACTTGGGTTTGGAAAGGCAAAAAGCAGCCAGGAGAGGTCTGGGGCCAAGGTTTTAGGTTGCCAGTACAGAAATTCTAGAAACATTTTTTGTTTTGTTTTGTTTTGTGTGTGATTTGATTGTACTCCTCATTCACATATGCCTAGTCCTCAGGCTGATTTTTGCTTTGAGGCAGAGGAGATCACAAAACAGGTCATTAAAAGCTACTAGCTAGGTCTCATGCGAATCCTTCTCTGGCTGGTTTAAGGTACTGGGGAGTCAATAAGATAATGAAACATTTGGCCCTTTGTGACTGAAATGGGATGCTGCTGAGTGAGTTACTTCCTTCTCTTTGTTATGTATTTCCCACTCCCTCAGTCTTCTTCCTGTTGAAACTTTTTAATAAATCACTCTGAGATCAATCTGTATCTGAGATTTATCTGGGGAACACAATCCAGGGCGAGTGGTACATGTACTTTATAAGTGAATGATAGATTCTAAATGTTTACAAATACAATTTTTAAAAACAGTGGGTTCCAAGAAGTAAAATACTAATTACTTGTCCCTTAGGGAAAACTTAATAATAATTTACATTAAGAAAACAATGAAAGCTATAATTTGGAACCATGATCAAATTAAGATAATAATAGCATTATATTAATAATAAACTCTTAAAAATGCCATTGATTTGTGTTTGTAAGTAAAGCAGGATTCTCACAATATTATCAAAGACTGTGCAGTAACCAGGGACTTAACAGAAAACAGACATTTCAGTAAATCCCAATTCATGGCTTCTACTGTCCATACCTATCAGTAATTGCTATTAGCAACAGGTTTTGCTCTATCTAAAAATGAAAGTCTATATAATTACACATATTTTGCTTTTAGGAATTAAGGATTGTCATTTTTCAGTGACTTGTTACTTCAGTTTGTTTAAAAAATTACTAAGGGCTGTACATTAATAATCATTGAAGATGGCATCCTACCTTTGTTCAAAAAATGTGGCATAGGAAATTTACACATGACTTTCAAGATAAATAATTCCTATAGTGGTCCCTGTAGGAATTATCCATGTTTTATTGTTTTTTTTTTTGTTTTGTTTGTTTGTTTTTTGTACTTCACAGTTCTCATACTCAGTTTTAGGTCTGAAAATACAATAAAGAACTAAAAGAAAGCCTGGAGTGAGGCAGAAAGAAGTGGGAGGCATGTTCATGTGTTTTTTATTATAGTTTATTATTATAGTTTATTGTTTTTATTTTCTAATGTCCAGTTTACATGATAAAACTTATCATGAGTACATATACATGGTGGTTTAAAAGAGAAATGTCCTCCCATAAACTTATGTATTTATCAATGTGGCCCTCGTTTGGTGGTGGTGTTTGTGGAGGTTATGAAACCTTTAGGAGATGGAGCCTTGCTGGAGAACATATCTCCCTGTGGGTGGGCTTTGAGAGTTCATGGCCTTTCTCATCCTGCTTTCTTTGCTTTCTCTGTGTGGTTGGAGACAAAAATATCTTACTTTCCTGCTCTGGCTGCCTTCTGCCATACATTCCCTGCCATTACAGATGCCTACTCTACTATTGTTCCTTCTGGACACGTTATTTAATCACAACAGCAGAAGAGTAACTAATATAGAATATAAAGAAAAGGAGGCCTCCATTATATGTCTTTAGATCTCCCACAGATGAGATGGGGCTGCTGTAGTAATGATAACAGCTATTGTGCTGTTCACGATTGTTGCTCATGATAGTCTCTATACACTGTAATCTTTACAGTGTAAGGTTAAATGTTTTTTATCATGCTTATAAAAATGGGAGTGTTGAGGTTTGTGGGCTTCTGGGCACCTATATAGTATGTATGTCCAGGTTTTGATTCCAGGCTTTTTCCACCAAAACATCCTTATCAGTTTCCTTGACAGTTTCTGTAATAAAATACTTAACAACGGCAACTCGAGGAACTAAGAGTTCACCACGATGATTTGGGGGGCGGTCTGTCATGACAGCAAGTCATGGGAGCAGGGGTATGAAGTAGCTGGTCGAATTGTGCCCACAGT
The DNA here is from genome assembly GCF_030254825.1 of Meriones unguiculatus. Taxonomy (NCBI): domain Eukaryota; kingdom Metazoa; phylum Chordata; class Mammalia; order Rodentia; family Muridae; genus Meriones; species Meriones unguiculatus. The sequence continues at coordinate 50,711,493 of NC_083351.1, forward strand.
CAGGAGGCAGAAAGGGAAGGCTGCTGATGTTTCTTTCACCTTATAATTTTATTCAATCTGGGACCCCATTCCACTGAGGTTGCAGCTCAAGTTGGGTGGGTCTTCCCAGCTTAATTAACCAAATCTCTCTCTTAGAGAGGTTGATCTCTTAGGTGACTAGAGATCCTATCGAGTTGACTATATTAACTATCAGAGTATACTTTGAAATAAAGATATATCATCTGTGTGCATTTAGGAACTTATCTCATGTTTTTTTCTCTCAAAACAAAATTCTGAACTCCCTTTGAACCACCTATACCATCATCACTTCCTATGCCAGAGCCCTGAGTTTCTATTTTCACACATTATATTTTATAATCTTTAAAGACACCTGAGATTATCTTAATTAATCTCACAAATTTATTGTGTCTCAGGAACTGTTCCAGGGTGACAGGTCACATTATTGAACAAAATTAAAGTAGTAATGAAGTTCATATACCTATGAAATATTTGTCTTTTTGTGGAGGCCTAACTTGCCTTCATCTTAGTTTTGGGAATTTCATGAATGTTCAATCAATATTTGTTAAACCACTAGGATGAATATAAGTGTGAAGCCCAACATGAAGTTGCTTTTAAAAAAATAAGAATATTTCCTATAAGCCCACACCTGTTTGTTTATATCCCCCATTTTTATTCATTATTAGCCAGATAGAGCCAAGTAATTGTGGTAATGATACTTGCTTTTTTGCCCAATGCTGGAATGCTAGTAAATTTAGGTATGCCCTGGTTACTCGCATGCCTCACTGGGTGCCTGTGCCCATTGATGCCCCTCATGCTATGACTCTCTTCAGACAGAAAAGGGATCTTGGAACTACAGCCACCATTGTTACTACCATCTCATTGGCGGCTGTTGGAGCTACCACCAGGGCATTAGCCATGAGTCATACTGGGCAGACTGCTCAGACCCTGAATAATCATTTAGCCAATGTAGCTCATGCCTTAGTTGTACATAAAGGAATTAATGCTCAACTAAAAGGAAGCTTGATTGTGGTCAATCAGAGGATTGACCTCTTGCAGGAGCAAATTGATACTCTATGGCAAATCGCTCAACCTGGCTGTCAATGAAAGTATGTTGGACTTTGTGTCACTAGCATACAACATGAGAATTTTTCCTGTGCTGCAAATCTGTCTAAACAATTGTCGAGCTATATTTTAGGTAATTGGACTGGAGAATTCGATACTACGATGGAGCAGCTGAGAGTGGCCATTGTCACAGTAAATTCTACCAGAGTGGACGCAGGACTAGCCACAGGATTATCAACATGGATTGCTGCAGCCATGAATCATCTGAAGGAATGGGCGGGCATGGGAGCGTTAGCAGGCCTTCTGGTGTTGGTCTCCTTGGTTTGCCTGTGGTATATATGCAAGATTAGAGTCTCACAACAGTGTGATGCAGCCATGATCATTCAGGCCTTTACAGCCATTGAAACAGGACATTCTCCCCAAGCATGGTTGGCTACCATAAAAAGCTAAAATGTTATGCTCAGGATGCGAGGCTAAGCACTGCACTCAGGGTCAGCAGCTTTGGACCCAGAGAAGAGCATGTCTGATTGCATGCGGGTTGATGCCCCAGGTCCCGCCTCTGAGAAAAAGGTATCGGACGGGTCTGATGCTCTTTGGGTGGATGACACCTAAATGAACATCAGTACAAAGTCCCAATTTATTTCTAATATCAGAGATCAGACCTCTACTCTTGCCTGATGCGTCTAAAACAAAAAGGGGGAACTGTAGAGAGCTGCGGAATGCTATGCCTTAAAGATGGAGTTAGTTTCCGCCTTCCACCTTCCCGATGGTGAGTGCTCTCTGTCACGAACAATTCCACATTTGGCTAAGGCTGAGGATCTGGCTTGCTTCCATGTATGTGGACCTATCTGCATTGCCCACGTGGCACGCCTGGGTTGGCTACCCAGAGGCTATTTAAGCTGTGGGCTGGCTTTCCCCAGGGTCCGAGGATTGTTCAAGGTTCCTGAATAAACTGCATTGAAAAAAAAAAAAAAAAAAAAGCTGTGGACTGGTAAAGTCAAGGATTATGGAGGAGAACCCAAAACCACCATTCTATTAAACCAGCATGATTCCTAACTATACTCTAAATGCTTCTTGGCATACTCACGGACAAGCGTAGTCCTTATCCTTCATCAAGAAAATTACCCATTCCAACAGACAGAGACCATACAGAAAACTACAGCCAATCAAAATGCATAGTTATGGATCCCAGTCCCAATGAATATAGCTATAAAACAACTCCCACACCGAAGGCTCAGGGAGCATTGCAGAAGAGGAGACAGAAAGGTTGTAAGAGCCAGAGAATTGGATTGGGGAGTGTTCTGTGATATTTGGTTTCCTAGTAATGTCAGAAGCTATGCCTCTGAAGTCTCATCAGCATGGGCTGAAAGAGGGAAACAACAACAATCAAGCTAATATGATGTTGAAAAACCTAGGAGGCCTTAACCTTACACAAAGAATTACAGGCTACTAAAGAATGATCATAGCAGCAGAAACACTCTTCCCCTGAGAAGAACATACCACTCAGTTGTCCAGTATGAAATGATCAGCCCTGAAAACTTACACAGAAGAGATGTACTACAGACTGAGAAGGTTATATATAGGAATATATATGTATATACATCTATGGGATAACAATTATGAAAAACAGAGGCCATGACTTTGAAAGAGAACAAGAAGGGGTATATGAGAGGGTTTGGAGGGAGGCAAAGGATGACAGAGATGAAGTAACTATATTGTAATCTCAAAATTAAAGGAAAAGAATAAGCCATGGAGCTAAATTGAATATCACCTCACTTTCATGCCCATGAACCTACACCAAGCAACAGTAACTTATTCCAGCCTTTAAAACATAATTTTGTTGGGAAGCATTTATGGATTTCTTCTTCATTTCCCTAGTGTATAAGATGATATCAGATGCTTGTACAGTTATTTTAAATATTAGACAGTTTAGACTAAATGACAATCCAGCACTTCATTCTCTCTGAGGCCAAGGACAAAGACAATACAGTGAAAAGGCCCCTGAACTGTATGTATCAGCTGCTTGTTCTATGGCAAGTCCCTTAAATCCTCTGAGCCAAAGTTCAGCATCAGAAAATGTATATAATTCTGACCTCACGATCTGTGGCACATGTGACTAGAATGTAAAAGAAGCGCATAGGTTCTGGAAAACTGTGAAGTTTATAAGTTGTCAAAGAAACACAAATGCCATTGGTGTGGGTTATTCTGTGAGTTGAGCAAAGAGAGTTCCAGTGGAAGTCTGCACTGCTGAGACACCTTTCAAACCCAAAAGGCAGAGCACTGTTGAGCATACAGCACAAATATAAACATAATCACAGGATCTGGCTTTAGAGTGAAACACAACAGACTGCTGATCATATGGGGATTTAAAGGAAAGGTGGCCTTAACCAAGAATACCCTTCCTTCTGGCGTATCTTGCCACCAGATATTCTACAAGTAGAAAACTTTGAATCCACAATCCAGGAACAATCAGGTAATTATAATAAACACACACTCTGACAGAAGCAGAATTAGGTAAGTTACTTTATAATAAAATGAATATAGAGTAGAGTGAACATACTTTTCATTTTCATGGTTGTGTACATGCCTAGCAAAGTTCTAAAAGGTCTCAGTCACCCACCTCCACATAACCTAGAGAGACTGAGCAAACAGAAAGTGGAGGAAAGAGATGCATCTTCAGTAGTTGTTGGCTGAAGGTGAGCTCCAACAAGACAATGGTACACCAAAAGGTGGTAAACTTATTTCTTCAAGGCCATTAAGAAAATATGACTGAACATTAGCTGATCACTAGACTGTGAAGTAGAACTTCAGGGGCAACACACAGTGGAGAACATGGAACTGAAAGAACTGCCAAAAAGGTACAGCAAACAAACAAGAAACAACCACCACAAACCATAACCACCACAATCTTGATGGGATTGCTTGAGTTCTATAGCTTTCATCTTACTTAAAATTCCCAGTGCTTACAATTAGAAGGCACAAAAAGAAAAGCATGGTTACTATGTAGCAAAATGAAACAAAATAAATGAAGAAAATCAGCCAATTAAAATTCTCCATGAGCAATCCAGACATTGCACTCACAAGGCAAAAAACAATAAATCAACAATTATGTATATGTGTCTATTTGTACATATTTATGTGTGTATACATATATATTTGTCATATATTAAATATTTGATATATACTGTATATATGTTTCATATATTTCTGTATATATATATATATATATGAATTAATGGAGTAGCATTTAAAGAATTAAAGCAGTGTGAACATTAGTATAAAAATACAAAATAATAGCCAAATAAAATCTCAAAAGTTTGGAGCATAATAACTAAAATGAAAAATTCAATAGAGGACCCTGTACGTCTAGATGTCATCTAACAAGTAAAGAATCAGAAATTTGTAAATAAGTGGACTGCAATTATTCACCTGTCAAAACAGACAGAAAAATGAACAGAGTTCTAGAAATTGGTAGGATACCATCAAATGTGACAATACACAAAGCAGGATTCAAGAAAGAAAATAAAAATCATTAATAAATAATTCAACAAAATCTCTTCTTTGCCAAAGAAAAAAAATAAAGAATATAAACTTACAAAACTTAATGCATTCTACACAGAATAAACTCAGAAAAAGGCATGGTTAGGCATAGGATAATGAAACCACTCAAAAACATTATAAAGATCTTGTAGCTAGCAAGACAAAAATGATTTATCACATACAAGAAATACTCAATAAGGTTAGGAACTGTGTTCCTTTCAGAACCCATAGAATCCAAAAGGTGTTGGAATGACATTTTCAAAGTAGTAAGATGAAAAAGAATGCCAACAAAAGATGAAAGATTCTTTATTCTACGAAGCCATTTTTCAAAACTAAACACTATTTAAGACATTTCCAGTGCTGGAGGGATGTCTCAGCAATTAAAAGCACTGACTGCTCTACAGAGAGGACTGGGTTCAGTTCCTGGCCCCGACATGTGGCTCACAACTGTCTGTAACTCTAGTTCAGGTGACTTTCACACATACATTCATGCAGGTAAAACACTAATGCACATAAAATAAAAATAAGCATGTTATCTTAAAAGATATTTACACACAAACAAAACTAACAGAATTCATCACCAGCAAAAAAATTTTGTAAAAAAAAATGATGGGAGTCCAGTATGGGAGGAGCAAGGCTTTTCCATTCTTCTAAATGTTTTTATATTAACCTTGTCTTTATTTAAGCTGAAAAGCGAACAAAACAATAAGATATAGGCTTAAAATTTAAATATTACAAAGTATGTTTTCTAACAGTGTCAGAATTACAGGACTTAGATGCTTGGTTGGCAAATAAACAGGAAAAGGATGGTAAGGGTAGAGTAAGTAATACGCATCTTGTTTAAATAGTTAAGGCAGCCCACTTCCTGCTTCTTCTCTTTCTCAAAGATGAAGATGTGGTGGGTAGGCTTCCTCTAATTCCCCTTCTGTGAGTTTCAAACATCCAAGGAGGCAGGGGAGAAACTTCTAGAGTGGCAACCAATTAGATCCCTTGTTTGTCTAGATAATCCAATCCCCTTTAATATTCCAAATGAGTATGTTAATCCTACCCATCCACAGGGGGATTTTTCCATTTTCTGATATCTTCTTCAATTTCTTTCTTCAGAGACTTGAAGTTTTTTTTCAAGCAGATCTTTCACTTGCTTGGTTAGTTTCACACCAAGGTACTTTATGTTATTTGTGGCTGTTGTTAAGGGTGTAGTTTCCATAATTTCTTTCTCAGCCCTTTTGTCTTTTTTTATATAAGAGGGCTACTGATTTTTTTTAGTTAATTTTGTATCCAGCCACTTTGCTGAAGGCATTTATCAGCTGACAGAGTTCTCTGGTTGAATTTTTGGGGTCGCTCATATGTACTATCATATTATCTGCAATTAGTGATAATTTGATTTCTTCCTTTCCAATTTGTACCCTCTTGATCTCCCTTACTTGTCTTATTGCTGTAGCTAGGACTTCAAGTACTATGATGAGGAGAGATGAAGAGAGTGGGCAGCCTTGCCTTGCCCCTGATTTCAGTGGGATTGATTTAAGTTTCTCTTTGTTTAGTTTGATGTTGACTATAGGCTTGCTGTATATTGTCTTTACTATGTTTGGGTATGTGCCTTGTATCTTTGATCTCTCCAAGACTTTAAACATGAATGGGTGCTGAATTTTGTTAAATGCTTTTTTGGCATCTAAGGAGATGAGCATGTGGTTTTTCTCCTTCAGTTTGTTTGTATGGTAGATTACATTGATGAATTTCCGTATACTGAACCACCCCTACATGCTTGGGATGAAGCCTACTTGGTCATGTTGAATGATACCTTTTATGTGTTCTTGGATTTGGTTTGCAAGTATTTTATTGAGTATTTTTACATCAATGTTCGTAAGAGACATAGGTCTGAAGTTCTCTTTTTTGTTGGGTCTTTGTGTGGTTTAGGTATCAAGGTGACTGTGGCTTCATAGAATGAGTTTGGTAATGATCCTTCTTTTTCTATTTTGTGGAACAGTTTGATGAGAATTGGAATTAGTTCTTCTTTGAAGGTCTGGTAGAATTCTGCACTGAAACCATCTGGCCCTGTGCTTTCTTGGAAAGGGAGACTTGATGATTGCTTCTATTTCCTTGGGGGATATAGGACTATTCAATCTATTTACCTGATATTGATTTAATTTTGGTAAATGGAATCTATCAAGAAAATTGTCATTTCATTTAGATTTTCAAATTTTGTGGCATATAGGTTTTTATAGTAAGACCTAATGATTGTTTGGATTTCCTCAGTGTCTGTTGTTATGTCCCCCTTTTTGTTTCTGATTTTGCTGATTTGGATAGTTTCTTTCTGCCTTTTAGTTAGATTAGCTAAGGGTTTGTCTATCTTATTGATTTTCTCAAAGAACCAGCTCTTGGTTTAATTGATATTTTGAATTGTTTTATTTGAGAAAATAGCCATCCCGCTAAAAGCAATCTACAAATTCAATTTAATTCCCACCAAAATACCAACACAATTCTTTACAGAACTTGAAAAAACAATTCTCAACTTCATATGGAAAAACAAAAAAAATCCCCAGAATTGCCAAAACAATCCTGTACAACAACAGATCATTTAGAGGTATCTCTATCCCTGATCTCAAGATGTATGTACTACAGAGCAATAGTAATAAAACTGCATGGTACTGGCATAGAAACAGAATGGTGGATCAATGGAATCAAATAGAAGACTCAAAAATAAACCTACACACCTATGGATACTTGATTTTTGACAAAGAAGCCAAAACCATACAATGAAAAAAAGACAGAACCTTCAAATGATGCTGGTCTAACTGGATGTCTACCTGCAGAAAAATGAAAATCATCCTGCACAAAACTAAAGTTCAAGTAGATCAAAGACCTCAACATAAAACCAGACACACTAAAGTGGTTAGAAGAAAAAGTGGGGAAGAGCCTAGAACTCATTGGCACAGGAGACAACTTCCTGAACAGAACAGAGCACAGACTCTAAGGTCAACAATCAATAAATGGGACCCCATGAAATGGAAAGCTTCTGTAAAGTAAAGGACACTGTCCTCAGAACAAAACAACAGCCTACAGACTGCAAAAGGATCTTCACCAACCCTATATCTGACAGAGGGCTAATATCTAGCCCTTTAACTCAAGAAGTTAAAAAGCAACAAATCAAATAATCCTATTAAAAACGGGGTACAGAGATAAATATAGAATTCTCTGTAGATGAATATAGAATGGCAGAGAAACACTTAAAGAAATGATCATTGTCCTTAATCATCAGGGAGACACAAATGAAAATGACCCTGAGATTTCACCTTACATCCATCAGAATGGCTAAGATCAAAAACTCAAGTGACAACACATGCTGGAGAGGTTGTAGAGAAAGGGGAACCCTCCTACATTGCTGGTGGGAATGTAAATTTGTACAACCACTTTGGAAGTCAATCTGGAGCTTTCTCAGACAATTAGGAATAGCAATTCCTCAAGGTCCAGCTATACCACTCCTAGTCATATATCCAAAAGATGCTCAGGTATACAACAAGGACATTTGTTCAACCATGTTCATAGCAGCTTTACTCATAATACCCAGAACCTGGAAACAACCCAGATGTCCCTCAATGGAGGAATGAATACAGAAATTGTGGTGCATTTACACAATGGAATACTACTCGGCAATTAAAAACAAAGAAATCATGAAATTTGCTGGCAAATGGTGGGATCTAGAAAAGACCATCCTGAGAGAGGTGCCCCAGAAGCAGAAAAATATACAGACTATATACTCACTTATAAGTGTATACTAGACATATAATATAGGATAATCATACTAAAATCTGTACAGCGAAAGAAGCTAAACTAAAGAAGGAGAATGCTCAATCCTCACTCAGAAAGACAAACAGGATGGACATTGGAAGAAGGAAAAAACAACAGGAAACAGGACCACAGAGGGCCTCTGAAAGACTCTGTCTAGCAGTGTATCAAAACAGATGCTGAGACTCATAATCAAACTTTGGGCAGATTGCAGGAAATCTTATGAAGAAAAAAGGGGGGGAGATAGTAAGACCTGGAGAGGATAGGAGCTCCATAAGGAGAGCAATAGAACCAAAAAATCTGGGCACAGGGTTCTTTTCTGATACTGATACTCCAACAAAGGACCATGCATGGTGATAACCAAGAACCCCTGCACAGATGTAGCCCATGGCAGCTCAGTGTCCAAATTGGGTTTCCTAGTAAGGGGAACAGGGACTGTCTCTGATCACAGTGGCTGGCTCCTCTCCATGAGGGGGAGCAGCCTTGCCAGGCCACAGAAGAGGACAGTGCAGCGAGTCCTGATGAGACCTGATAAGCTAGGGTCAGATGGAAGGGGAGGAGGACTTCTCCTGTCAATGCCCTTATCAGAGGGACATGGGAGAGATGGGGGAGAGAGGGTGGGATTGGGAAGGAATGTAGGAGAGGACTACAGCTGGGATACAAAGTAAATAAACTGTAATTGATATAAAAATAAAAATGTAATTAAAAGCATTAAAAACAAAACAAAACAAACAACAACCAAAACCAAACCAAACCAAAACAAAAATTCCAAATCAGCTAAGTCTGAGAGAGAAACAGAATTCACTTAAAATCCAAATATAAAAGTTTTGGTTATGTCAGAGAAACTCGATTCCATTTTTCAATCTACTCTGCTACAAACTCTGCCTCTTTGCTTTCGTGTGTGTGTGTGTGCATTTCAGCTTTCATAAAATTTGGCTATGAGTATCAGTATCTCCTTTGATACCCTGTTGGGTAGAGTCTTTCAGAAGTGTTCTGTGTAAGGCTCCTGTCCTGTTCCTTGTCTTTTCCTACTTCCAATGTCTATCCTGTTTTCCCTTCTGAATGAACATTAAGTGTCTTCCTTAGGGTCCTTCTTGTTGTTTCACTTCTTGAGGACTATAGATTTTAGTTTGTTTGTCCTATATTATATGTCTAATAACCGCTTATAATTGATCACCTCCTTCTGGGTGGTGCAGCCTTGCCAGGCCACAGAGGAAAATGATGCAGCCAGCCTTGATGAGATCTGAAAAGCTAGGGTCAGATAGAAGGGGCGGAGGACCTCCCCTATCAGGCAACTAGGGAAAAGGTATAGGGGGAGAAGATGGAGGGTGGATGGGACTGGGAGGAGATGAGGGAGAGGGCTACAGCAGGGATACAAACTGAATAAATTATAATAAATAAATATATAAATAAAATTAAATTTTAAAATATTTTTTGACAGAGTACTGAGTCCTAGTTTTTCCTGTCTTTTTATTCTTTAAATCAGCGATGAGAAAGAGTCAATTCCTACAGCCCTAAAATACCTCTTCATGATGGACATACAAATGAAACTGGAAATCCATGGCAAAAGAAAATTTGAGAAATTCACCAATATGTAGAATTCTTTAAAGCACACTCCAAAATAAAGAATGGACTAATTGGAAAGGATAGCTAAAGACCTTTGAAAATGCCATATGGAATCCTACTACTGTAGAAGCTTCCTAAATTATATGCTCATACATATATAAAAGAGATATAAATGGAGTTACCCTATAACAAAGGCACGAATGCTCCCCCTCTTGACACCGTAATGCTATCAAATAAGAAGCCGTGTGCAGATATGGGTACTTCTTTTACAGTTGTTGGTCAGTGTGATCGCATAAACACCCAAACTTTACAGGGTGTTGTCTTTGCTCCTAATCATCCTATAGAATTTGATGGTAAGATACTATTGCCGAAGGCAACACATACTTGAGTCATAAAAAAATTAGAGAAGTCAAGCTCATACAGACCTGGAAGCCTCATTTTTATTGGAAATTTTTTACAGTGCTAAAAGGTGCTGTGCATTACCATGGTAGAAAAATCAGTGAAAACCTTACATATTTGTGAAACCTGTAAACTACAATAATGACTGTCCTGGCAAGATACGTCTAATTATGTGATTGTGACATGAGTGTAAATAGCCTCACACTTCCTGTTTGGCTCTAAAAGCTGCTCTGAAAGATGTAACTTATACTTGGTTCCATTAACTTTGCCAAAACCCTAGGGAAAACCTGGTACTATTATTTTGCTAAATGGACACAAAAATAAAATGTCCTGTAAGTTCTTATCTTTATATTCATCGTGATTAATACAGAGAACCATAACTGGTCAGTGTGTGAAGAATAAGAGACTTGGAGGGCTGAACTCTGAATGGGACATCTATATCAGAATCTCTTCTCTCAGTGCTTAGGGATCATCAAAGAAGAGGAACCAGAAAGAATGTAAGAGCTAGAAGAAGCAGATTTTTTTTTTTAGTAGCGAAAATACAAAAATGTTGGCTAGCTATGACCTTGCAGTTGCACTCATAAACTCATCATGCTGACACTACATGCTTAGAAATACCTAAACAATATCAAGCCAGACAGATTCTAAGCATGGATGGAAGAGGGGCTCATAAAATTCCACCCCTATCTTTGAGATACTGGACACTGATGGGTGCTAGGAGAGATCCAGCTGTGGTGGAGCTGAAAGGCTGTCTATGCTCCACAAGTAGTACCGCAGCCATGCACACACAGTTAGCATTAAATGGACTCAATAGGCATTAAAAATAAAGAGAGTACATGAAGTGGAGAAAGAAAGGTGTTGGGGAAGGTATTGAAAAAGAATTGAAGAAGAAGAAATAAGGTGTGTATTTGTGTGTGTTTGATCTAAACACATTATTTGAGTGTGTAAATATAAGTCAAATATTTTAACAAGAAAATTAAAATATACTTACTACAAGTTAAGATTAAAACATATTATATCATAGTTTAGGAGCTATATCCAAAAGCAATGCTTGAATTTTATAGATACAAATGCCTATACAAAGTGATCTGAATAGGTGGAAGTCTGATTAGGAAGGAGAAGATAAATACAGAAGAATGAAGAAGGAAAGGAAAATAACAATGTGGACTCTGAAAAAGCCACAAAGAATCATATCACTACTTACCTTAAAGCTCTAAAATATATGTGTTTGTTGTAATGGAAGTTTTGGTTTCTTGGTAAACTCAGTAATGTTATGTAAATATGTTGTTTGTTTGTTTGTTTGTTTGTTTAATCTCAAATGTGAGATTTTAGTTGGGCTATAGTTTGTCCATATCTGTTAATTGTCTCATGTGGGGTGTGACTTTTGCCAGCTGGTAATGACCTTCCACCTGTGGTATGGAGAGGGGCATGGTCTAGGGCTCTAAGGATATAAATTTGGGAGCCCAGAAAGAGTGGCATGGAATGTGGTGTTGGTGTGTGACAAGTAGCAGTTTGGAGAGATCAGACAGACAGATGGTATGGCTGTATGGAGCAGACAGACAGAGAGAAACGCTTCGGGGCACAGCCCCTTGGAGGAGACTGCTGGCTGTGTTTGCTGTTGACAGAGATTGGTGAGCCCTAAAAGAATCCAGAGGTCTGTGCTACTTCTCCCCACTAACCTTCTCTCTCTCTTCCTTAGGGTTGGTGGAAGGGAGGTAGAGGCCTAAACACCTCAAATAAAATAGAACTTTAAAAATAGTGCTACAGTTTGTGTTTAAATATGCATATATTGTTTAAATAACATTTTCTGATCTAGGCTGACAATGTTCCTTCCAAGAAGCAAAGACAACCTAACATGAGAAGCTCTCTTTTGAGTGATTTGTTGGAGTTTTCCAAGAGACTTCCAAAACATATAGGCTATTACTATTGCCCTGGTTATCCCCCAAAGGCAGAAGTCTCTATTGCTGAAGATAGCAAGTACTTTAGACAGGACCTAGAGGTCCCTGAGTTGGAACTGATGTAAATGCCTCCTCCCTAAAATCTAACTTCAATGGTATAAGAGACAACATACAAGCTTCCAAAGGAGGGAAACCACCAACAGTCTTACCCAGCTATAATGCCTATCAATCACAATAGTTACAGACATGGCACTTGAAAACTCTGAGGGTACAATAGTGGCATACATGCCTTGGTGGTAACCAACAGCTTTTTAATTAAGCTTAAGGCCTTCTTAAAGAGTGAAACTATGCCCAGTACAGGAAAACTAGCCACTACCTAAAGCTGGTGAAATCATGGATCTTGGAGGAGAACCTATAAATGAGCATAATCCCTAAATACCATAAACCTAAATATTTGTCTTCATACCACAGATAAGTGTAGTTTTTACCCTTCATCAAGGAAACTTCTCTTTGCAACAGAGGCCATTACATAAAACCCTAGCAGCAACAACAACAAAAAATCCAGAGTTATAGAGCCAAGACCCAGTGGATACATATACAAAACAACTTCTGCAACTCAGACTCATGGAATATTGCAGAAGGGGTGGTGGAAAGATTACAAGAGCCAGAGAATAATAAGTTTGCTACAAGCCTGTGTCTCCTCTTAACATCAGAAGGTACACACTGATAAAGTCTCACCAACATGACTGCCTAAACCTGAGCTGAACAAGGACAGCAATAGACATGCTAATGTGGGGGAAACCCTAGGAAGCTTCAACCCTACAAAAAGAGCTAAGGAAATCAAGGAATGCTGAGAACAGGAGAAATAGCCTTCTCCAAGAAAGAACACAACAATTGGTTGTTCAATAACAAATGATCAGCCCTGAAAACATAATCAGAAATAACTTAATGTGGACCAAACAGGTTATATTTAGGAATATGTATGTATATACATATATGCATATAACAATAATTCATGAAAAAATGACCATGAATTTGAAAAGGTTAAGGAGAGGTAGATGGGAAAGCTTGAAGGAAAGAAAGGGAAGTGAGAAATTATTTAATTGTAATCTCAAAAACTAATAAATAAATAAATAAATTACAAAAAGGAAAGCTAGGAAGACACTTTAGTTCGAGCACACTTGCCTAACATGTGCATGTCCTTGGGTTTCATTTTCAGCATCAAAAAACCCAAATCAAACAAAAGCCCACTCAGAAGCCATCAGTGGGTCTGGAGATATATTCATAAAATAACAATGTAGGAAGGAAGTCCTCAAGTAGAGCTACACCTCAATGAGAATTCCAGAACTATAATTTCAAACTAGTTCTTTAGAATTGATTCTCAAACAGTGAGAAAGGAAGATGGAAGTAAATGCAAAGCATGTGGGATAAAGTAAACAATGAAGATTAGAGTAGAGGTAAACTAAATAGATGAGAAAAAGGTAAGAGAAAGAATCAAAGGTAGGTTGTTTTTTTTTTAACAGTGAAGAAAACTTGCCTTAAGTAGTTGACCTAGTGAAAAGGAAACCTTCAATTAACAACTTGAAAACAAAAAAGGAGTAATCGCCAATCATTCAGAGAAAAAAAAGATTGCAGGAAATACTGAAAACAAATTTGATGACTTTAGGTGGATGTTTGAATTTTTAGGAAGATGCAAGCTACTAAAAAGTATTCTTAGGGAAAGTAGAATTGATCTATGACAGATACTACTTGATAACTAACTGGTAACTTAAAACATTTCACAAAGGAAAGCGCATCACTATTGACTTTGGTGATAAATTCTACCCAATGTTTAAAGGAGTATTAATAAACTGATGTTATGATTAAAACATCTATTTGTTCATAATTCCTCAACAAAACACAGGGGAGAAAGCATCCACTGTCACTGTAACAAATCCTTGAGATAATCAACTTACAAAAAAGGGAGTTTATTTTGCATCACAACTGTGGATCTCCTATGGATTTGGAGCTATGGAGAGAAACCAGTGGGCATGTGTGGAAGCCAAACTGCTTATCTCATGATCAAGGGGCAACATAAAGAAAGGACAGGCTCAAGTTCTTGAGATGGCTGATTTCTAGTGTCTACTCGACTAGACTTAAAATCAGTGTAGAAACAGACCTCTGAGTATGTCTACGCAATTGTTTCCAGGAAGCATGGACTGAGGAGGACAGGCCCCACTGTAAATGCAGGTGTCCTCTTCCATGGGATGACTCTGAGACTGAATGAAAAGGAGGACACAAGTCAAGCACCAATCATTCATCTGTTTCCTAGTTATGGGTACAACATGACCAGATACATCAAGCTTCTGTCTCTGTAACATCTTTACCATAATGGACCATCCTCTCAAACTGTGAGCCAAATGAACTTTTACTTCTTTAATTTGCTTTTGTCAGACATTTTATTCATAGTAATGGGAAAAAGAATGAATATAGCCCTATTTCTCCTTCAGGGCCAGTCTCCAATGACCATGAATTGCTCCCACTAGGTTAGCCTCTAACATTTCTGCCACCTCCTCAAAGTACCACATTGGGAACAAAACTTGCTGTCTAGGCAGTTGGAGTCATTCCATATCTAAACAATTATTGATCCTTCCTATATTTGATGCTAAAGCTGGACAAAGATGTCACCAGAGGTCTGTGCATGCAGATGAAAAGGCAGCAGGAAAATATTCATACTAACTCATCAACATGAATAAGAAATGTATGTATACTAGATTTTACTCTAAAATCATAAGAGATTTATCTCAGGAATGTAAGCATGATTTTCATCAGAAAATTACTCAACATAATACACAGTAAATGAAAGACAAAGCATGTTTATGGCAACCTTAAGCAATACAAAGAAAGCATTAGACAAAATACAATATTTTTTAATGATGGAAAACACTCAACACACTACAAGTAGAGTTGGCTTTTACCTGAGGGCATCTATAAAAAGACTGGGGGACATTGAACTTAATATTAAAACAGTTCATGCTTGCTTCCAAAGACTAGCAACACAAAATACTCACTCTCTCCATTTCTATTTTTAGGACAACTTGGCAAGAAAAATAAATAAATTGAGGATGAATATGAAGACTTAACTTTAGATTCACAGAGGACACGATCATATACAAATACATTCTACATACATTATATACACATATGTTCCACATCCTATAACATGCCACATCTAGAATTTCATTATACTGATATCTCATGATCTGAGGAACATTTTATTCATTTATCATCTATTTGTATGAACATTTCATAGAAACAATTTCAGGTTGCCTGTTTTTAATTTTGTCTTTTTATCATTTGGTACTGAGAGTTTTTTACATATATTGTAATAAGTCTTTATTCTGTATATAATATTCAAACATTTATATCATATATACACATAAAATGTGTATGCTGTCATCTTAGAATTATGTACATTTATAAATATTCTGATAATTTCACTAAATATATGTATATTATATGTATATTCCTATATGTACATGTAATTCTGGTGATTCTGGTAAAAGCCATTCAAGTAAAGAATGTGTTTGGTAAAGTTACAAGATACAAAATCAATATAAAAACTCATTTTTATTTTTGTATATAGCATGAGCAGTTTCAAGTCAATGTTAAGAAAATACTTCCAGTTTTATAACAACAAAAAGAACAAAATACTTAAGAATAAATTTAACCAAAGAGCTGCGAGGCTTCAAAATAGAAAGTTCTAACACACTGTTAGAGTTAAAGAAGACCAAATTAAAAAAAATACACCCATTTTATGACAGAAAACAATATTATTGGTAATAGTCTCCAACTTGATTTTAAAATACAGTTAACCCAACTTCCATCAAAATTCCTGCTACCCTTTTGTGTGGAAATAAAAACACAGACTCTAAATTTCTCTTTGATATTCAGAGGTTGAGACTAGCTGAGATAACACTGAAAAAGAATGAAGGTAAAAAGCCTACATTTCTTTATCTAAAACCCAAGGCAAAGATACAGGCAAGAAGACAGCTGAGGACTGGCATATAGAGACAGAAACTAACGGAGTAGAGTGGAGTGGCTTGGCAGAACTGTACCCACACACTTACTTACTTAACAGAGAAATAAAAGGCAATTCAATTAGGAAAGAGTAGAAATATAGACAAATGCTGCTTTGTGGCAGCCAAATAACCACAATTACAAGAATAAAGTTGTGCCTTGTAATTAATACCAACCACAAGAATTAACTGAAGTGAATACAGCTAAGTTTTTAATGTCTAATATCCTGTACGTTAAAATTACCACAGGCTTGTAGGGCAAATCATAGCAGACTGTATTATGTAATGATGTCTTAGTTGTGAAGCCAAGGGTATAACTGAAAAGAGAAACTCAGACATATAGAACTTCACAATCTAAAACTGAGTTTCAGATGGGATTATCGACACCATGAGTAGACAATCCACGAAATGGGAGACAGATAGTATTCTAAAAGCATGTATGAAGCCCTGGAGATGGCTCAGTAGGAAAGGCCTGCTGCCAAGGGGATTCCTGGGACCGACACGTGACTCCCACAGGTCCTCAGAGGCACTAAAGAACAAACTGCCTGCCTTCGCCGATTCCAAAAAAAGCCAGGATTTCTAAGGATTTCACTTGCTGCAACGTTCCGGAAACGAATTATCAAACTAAAAGCATGTATGAAATATCTAGTAAGGGACTAACATCATACAGTAATATACATATGCTCACATACCACACAGGAACAGAAAATAAAAGGCAGACAGTAATAAACCTTAACAATAATTAGGAAAACTGGAATTTTTCTTCTTTGCTAGTGGCATTAGGAAATTCTTTGGATACTTTGACAAATCCTTGCAATGTTGAACAACAAACCATGACATGCCCTGATAACTCCACTCCTCTCTGTGTGATCAAGAAAAACACAAGCCTATGTATATAGAAAACCTTAAACATGAATATTAATAGCAGCATTCGTAACAGCCCTATTCAGAAGCTGTCAGTGATGGTTAATCTTAATTATCAACTTGATTGGATAGGGAAACTCCTTGGTAATTAGGAAAGCTCATTCTAAGCTTGTCTACAAGGGTGCTTCCAGACATAATTAGAACTTGAGAACACCTAACAAATGGTTTATCTACTGATGGGTTAAAATTTGACTGTACTATTGAGAGTTGAGGGACTGTGGATGGGGGCACGGCTCAGATTTCCTGCCCTGGCTCACATATACTTCCTGAATGCCTGCTCTGAGCTATTCTGTGATACCCCTATCCGCAGCATAAGAGACTGGAACCACTGAAGCTGGGCAAAGTAAATCCTTAATCCTTCCTCCAGCAAGTTGCAGCTGATGCCATAGCAACAAAACTTACTGACACATCAACTTAACATCTATTAGCTGATGACAATTAAGGAAATTGTAACTACCTGTAAGATAGAATACTAGGGCTGGAGAGATGGCTCAGAGGTTAGGAGCACTGGCTGCTCTTCCAGAGGTCCTGAGTTCAATTCCCAGCAACCACATGGTGGTTCACAACCACCTGTAATGGGATCTGATGCTCTATTCTGTCATGCAGGCCGAAATGCAAATAGAGTTCCCATATGTCTAAATAAATAAATCTTTAAAAAAAAGATAGAATACTATTTGGAGATAGCAAGCATTCTGTTTCTGATTAAAAACGGATGAAGCTCAACATTGGGATACATGAATGGAGTCACTCAAAAAATATCTCATTCTCTATTACTCCATTTACAAAATAGTCATAAGCACTGTGGGGGAACAATATTGATAGGCATAATCTGGGAAGAGTGGATATCAGAAATGAAAAAAGTGACTAATGAGGGCTCTAGGATTCAATTATGGAATGATGAAAATAATCTAAAATTAGTAGTGACAGTTAGACACATAAAGGTCCAGTTTATGACATAAAAATTACATCTCAATACAATTGTTATAAAGCAAATGAATGGATTAAAGAATGAAAACAAAACTCTAAGAGGAGATGATATCATGTTTCAAGAGCTAGAAAATATATAATATTTTATTTTAATATATAATATATTTTAATATATAATATAATAAGGCAACAAAAACAAGAACTAGTCCCAGGAATACATTAGAACTAACAAATGGTATAGGAAGCTTTTTTAGCAATGTCTTCCATAACTGAAAGTAAAGGAAGGCATGAAAAAACTTGATTCAGTAAGAGCTGTCTGGGGAGCAGTTAGATCGTAGATTGTCTTCCTCCCAAGCTTGTAACACTGAATGGCTATTTACCTCTAACCCAGCCAAATGATGGAAATTTATTCATTGGATCTGAGAAAAGTAGAGGATCCAATGACCTTAACTTGGTGTTGTGCCCATTGTACTGCAAACATACACACACTGAGTTCTGAAAGCCAACATCTCTAAGCTGTCTTGACTAGCTTCCCAGATCACTAAATGACTGAATGTTACTCTAGACAGGAGATTAGAAGAACATTCTCTGAGGAATATAAGTAGTTCAAGATAAATGATCTAAATATATCACACAGGGGTTTCGTTCACTATTATCTATACTAGGCCAACCTGCATTTAAACTGAAGTTCAAAAAACTCTTTACATACATACATACATATATTTTCAGGGTTGTTAATGATAATTTTGAGCTTTCATTTTTAATCACAAAGATCAAAGCATGAATTTCTATACATCTAACACAACTTGAAACATGGAAAATAAAGACCACAATTTGCAGATAAAAAAGAAATGACTAGGAAGAAACAAGAACTATGCCACAAGAAAAAAGTTCACAAACATTTACCAAGCCATGCATATGTGTATGCATGAACTGTAACTGATAACTTGAATGAAAAGAGAGAAAACAAAGATGCTGTGGGGGCAGAAAAGCATATGAGGGCACAAACTTCATACAAATTAAATGGCTGGAAATGAAAATGAATCTGTGTTTGTCAGAAGTCACTGAGGGAAACAAACAAAAAACACCTATAAAAAATCAACTTAAAAGTAGAAAAGGTTTATTTTGGTTTCAGTTGGTACTCACTTTAACACTACATCATAGTAGGTGTACATGGTAGAGGAGGCCTATTCTTTTCATGACAATCGCCAAGCAAACAAGAGAGCATTGGAGCACCAGTTCTAGAGTGCCAATATTAAGTAGGCTGATTTCCAGAAGGAGGAAAGTAGAAATAGGTGTTAGAAGATTACTAAGAATTAATTTAGAAACAAAGGTCATGCATTTGTGATTGAAATAGAATGTATATGTACTCAATCCAGTGGATTAAAATAGGTCCACTGTGAAATTTTAGAGCAGTAGAGATAAGAAAATTGGCATCAGAATTCTCAATGGCTGAACACTGGAGTGAGAGCACAATGGGACAAATCTTTAGAATGCTGGATGGGTTTCTAGCAATCCAGAATTCATGCTGAGCCAGCATGTCAATTATGTGCAAGGAACAGATCAAAACATTTTTAGATACCTATGTTCTCAAAAATCTTCAATTTCTGTGTAGTTCTTAGGAAACTACTGGAGATATACCTCCCTCACGATGAGATCATCAGTTGAGATAGAAAATTTGGGACCTAGAAAGGCGGTTCAGTCAGTGAAACACTTGCCATAGAAGTACGAGGATTTCTGAGTGTGGATTCTCAGCACCCATGAAAAAAAGCCAGGTGGAATGGTGTATGGCTATAATTTCAACACTGAGAGGTAGAGACAGGAGGATCGTCCAGGCTTCCTAGCCAGTTAATCTAGCCAAAATAGCAAATTTCTGGTTCAGTGAGAGACCCTGTCTTAAAATAGTAAGGTAGAGCATGACTGAGGAAGACACTCAGTATTAACCTCCAGCCTCTGTATGCATGTGCTCACATTCATGTGTGTACTCTTGACACACACAAAAGAACATGAATAAACATGAATACACCACAAGTATGCACATACATAAATATACTTATGTGCACACAATAGAACATAAAAACATGGATATGCAACACTCATGCACACAGACATTCATTTGTTCAAAAAGAACATGTAAACACATACACATATACATATATAAAACACATGCACACATATACACATACATATACAGATGCTCATTTGCACACAAAGGAATATAGAAACATACATACACCACACATATAAGCATGGATACACACGCACAGACACACACACACACACACACACACACACACACACAGACGAGAAAAGTTCTAGAGAACAAAAGCTCCCTTCAAAGTTCACTTCAAAGGAATCTCCAACTGAGTGATGCTAAGAAATCCTAAAATGGCAGCCTTGAATGAGGAAATCAAAGTAACCTGTGGGAGTGTTACACTCAGGACAAAATGTATGAAATTCTGCATATTTCAACTCAAATGGAATGGTTGGACTATAATCTCTTTCAATAATGAGGATAATACGTAAAGAAAGATGAAGACACAAACTTATAGGAAAGATTCTAACCTAAAAGTAGTGCAAAGGGGATATGAGGATGTGATTTCCCCACTGCAGGCTTAGAGCATCTCCCATTCAGTGATGAAACAAAACAGAAATCACCAAAGATGAGTAAGCTAAGCTTAAACTGAAACTACCAGTTTGTTAGCTTATATACCATGTGAAGATTTACCTTCTGAAAAATGTATTGAGAATATATGTGAAGGTATAAAAATAGTCAGCAAGATGCACCAAGGAAAGCAATGACCACAAAGCAACAAAGGTATCAGCCATTAATCAAATCAGTTTGCCAACCATTGCCCTGGGAAGCTACTCAAGTGTCTCACAACTGTCTTGGTCCGTCCACATTTTGTTTCCTTCTTCATCATCTCCTTGTAAACTTTTAGGTTCCTCTTTAATTTCCACACTGAAAATTCTTATTGATACAGATTTGATTTTAAAATGAGAAAATATTTGTCTGATGGGAAAAAATTTATTTCCTCTAATCATAAACAAGACAGAATGACAGGAGTTACAATATTGGTTGACATTATCTTTGTCAACTTTTAATACATGGCTTTGATTTTGCTTAAGCCTCTGATGCTTACCCATACTAACTATTGTGTGTGTGTGTGTGTGTGTGTTTGTGTGTGTTTCTTCCCTCCCCTCTCTCTTCTTTCTCCCTTTCTTTAATAGTCTCTGCATTTTTTAAACATTAAGGTTTAACTTGTTGAAGTTTTTCTAACAGCCTCTGAAAAATTTTTGTTGGGCCTACTTATCCACTGAACACACAATTCTTGAGTTTCTAGTCCATGTCCAATTCTACACAATGTGAGATTTCTTGGCTAATGTATGGAAAGATCTTTGGACGTCTACAAAATTATAACTTTTTCTATTTTATAGGTATAAATCAAATAGTGGGTTTTAAGTAGTAATATTCTCAGGAGCAGGAATTTGTATAATCAAATATCATAATAATTATAGGAAAAAGATGTGAAATGCCCTATAGACCAACTCTCACATGTTTAATGTTAATGAAAGTAGAAAATCTATGTCTATATTTTATAAAAAGAATTTTAAAATCCAATTGATTAGTGTATCCGTCTGCGACCAAGATTTTACCCATGAGGTGGCTGTGCAAGAGGGCAACTGTACATGTTGAAGGAAATAAATGATGTCAGACATCATCACTGAGCTCTGTGTGGGCATCAGAAGATGACTGAGTTGGCAGTAGACGAAAGCAATGAAACTCTCAGCTGCATTGGCTGAGACTCCTCCCAACTCTGCTCACTCGGAAAAGACCAAGCCTTATCCCTGGCTTCAGCTTTCCCAGAGAGGGTTGGAAGAGGAAATATTACCTACCCAGAAGGCCAGATCAGCCAGAATAAGATCACATATTGAAGGAGGAACCGCAGTAACTAAAGCTTTTCCTACCATTACTTCTAATGATATTGGGGTGTGTTATTAGACATCAGCTACCAGAGTCTCATGACATGAGAAAGAAAGCATAATGTTTGCTACACAGGCAAGACCTGGGTTCTCCATCCCAATGACACCTGAAAGGGTGGTAGAAACCTGTGCATGTCCCCTTGTTCTCCTCAAAGCCCTTGATCTTCACAAAGCTATCTAGGGATTCTGGCTAATCACAAGCTTCATAATCAGAATAGGTCTGGGGACACATTGCTCACATTGTTGTCTTTGTTGGCACCAACCCTGCCTCGTTTACTTTCTCTTTAGAGGGTTCTAGCAATCAGCCAGACCTTTATCACAACCCCCTTTTCTTCCTTTCTGTAAACTCAAAAATGTTTAAGAGATTTATTCTCTAACTCCCTTTTAAGACAATCCCAGACTGAAATGAAAGCTTCTTGGTTTCTGACCGGACATAGCTACTTTGTGAAGAAACTCAGAGCTGTATCTCTTGTTCAGCATCAAGCTTAGCTTTTGAGAAGTATAGCTGAGATGTTTGCCTTCCCTTTCATGCCTAACAGAGCTCCAGCTATTGATATGGTATAGAGTCGTTATTACTATCACAATTAGTTTTATACATGATATAATGTGAAAGTGATGCAAGATTATTTAAAATTAACACAACTAAATGTAGCCTCTAGTTAGATAATATATTTTGGTTCATTTTTTTTTTTCTCTTGGAGTGGAGCACCTCAACCTCAGCAACATGCTTTGATTTTCATATTTCTTCAGTGATATTTCCTCTACTTATCCACAAGTACAGTTCCATCTACATTTTTATTGGGGGGTAATATTTGAATAGTTTAGCAGAGGAACATTAGGTTTTGCTTTGTTGTTGTTGTTGTTTTGTTTATTTGCATCTGCCTAGAGAAATAGGTAAGTTCTGACAAGAATGTCACTATGTGATCAGACTAATCAGTGAATTGAAGTTCATTTGCTGGTAGCTGGATGAGACTGACCCAGCTCTCTACCTTTCTGAACTTTTGTGCTGTCCTCTGTAAAACAAAACAAACTCTATTTGCCCTCATAATTTTGAGTGTGAGTTTAAAATGTAGTTGGGATTATAGCTCAATAGTAGAGCACATGCTGAGCATGTATCAGGCCCTACGTTCAATTCCTATATCTCTTAAAAAATAAATGAGTAGAAGGCACTATAGTCTAGAAGTTGTACTGACCATACTTTGGTGCTGGGGAGATGGCTCACTAAGCATAGCACCTGCTGCTAATGCATGAAAATATAACCCTGGGCTCCCAGTGTCCACATAAAAGCTGAGGTATGCATCTGCAATCCAATTGCTAGTGGGAGGTGGACTTATCCTAAAGGGTGAACCTTTTAGGACACACAGCCTAGCCAAAGTGATGCTCTGCATTCCAA
This sequence comes from Meriones unguiculatus, assembly GCF_030254825.1. Taxonomy (NCBI): domain Eukaryota; kingdom Metazoa; phylum Chordata; class Mammalia; order Rodentia; family Muridae; genus Meriones; species Meriones unguiculatus. Next base: position 50,735,027 of record NC_083351.1, read on the forward strand.
GTTCAGTGAGAGACTTTTCCTCAAAAGCAGGTTGAGGAGCAATAAAGGAAGAGACCTATGGGACCCCTATGTCCTTCACAAGTACATGTATGGGTGGACACGCACACACACTCTCTCTGTCTCTGTCTTTGTCTCTGTGTGTGTGCCTCTCTCATACACACACACACACACACACACACACACACACACACACAGAGCTTTGCATACTCCCTGGTACACAGGATGCTCAATAGTGTTTTAAAAATGATTTATTTTTATTATTTGCAATTGTGTATGTGTGTGTCTGCATATTGGTGGGTATACATGAATGCAGGTCCCCACAGAGGCTAGAGATGCCAGAGTCCCCAGGAGCTGTTGTTATAGCAGTTGTGAGTACCTGACATGGAAGCTGAACTTGGGTCTTCTAGAAGAGTAGTATGTGCTCCTAACCACCGAAGTGTCTCTCCAGTCCTCAATAGTGTTTCTTGAGCTTCTACTTCCTATAACCTCCATGTTAATCCCTTTGTAGATGGAACACCAACACTTAGCTCATAAAGAGTGAGTATAATATATGTTAAGTGTTCTTAAAGATGTCATGATAGAGTTAGAAGCATATACTTTGTGCACAGTTCATTTCAGAAGCAAAGTAATTTCCATGTAGAAATATATGCACATTTTGAGGATCTCTAAGGAAAGAGTATCCCTATGAAACATAGTTTGTGGCAGAGATGGCAGAAGAGACAATAGCTGAGTGAAACATTGAGGGGCAGATGACTTTTGACTGTTGGAAAAGCAGAACAGCAGTGCAGCCCATGAAAAGGAAACAGTGCAGCCTCAGAGATACAATGCTAAGGCATGGGGAAGAGATACTTAAAAACCCTCAAAAATCCCAGGAGGGCAGGTGGAGAGAAATTATGGGTACAGGGGGGTGCTGATATCAGAATGAACAGGATCTTGAACTCAGTCCTAAGGAGGTTCACATTCATTATCTAGATGGTATAGATACATTCATCATCATTACGGAAATAAAAGCCTCCAGAACAAGGGTAGAGTATTATATCTACAGAACTCAGCATCAGGCGATTGCCCTTTTCACTCCATGGTGGGTAATACCCATGCTATCTGAACACATTCAGTCAATTAAGACTACTGACTGCCGGCTGCAAAATATCCCCATCATGCCAAAATGTCTGTGGAGTGGGTGGGGAGGGGGAAGAAGGTGTGATAATTAAAAGAATTGTTACTTGCAATGTCACAGGAGCCTATGTGTTAACCCCACATGCTGGGAAGTTAGAATGCTCCCAGCTGCCATGGGGAGGGAGGATTTTGATCCCTGGCACCACTCATTGGGACAAGATGAATCACAAATGTGTTAATAGTGAGGTTCCATGTCATAACGTGCCAGATGGAGGTGGTTACATCTCTGATTGATTGCCTCCTGGCCAAGACAGGGGTTTTCCAGAAGGCGAATGTCTCCAAATTGGCATCCAAGCTCTAGGGATCAGCAGGTCTTTATTATGGTCAACAAGGACCTGACATTCTCTACTTTATGAAGTGTGGCTGCCCCGAAGACATGGGCAGCCACAACCAGTATCTGGATAAAGAAAGATGTGTTGAATGTTGAAGGTGTGAGCGACAACAGAAGCAGGTTTGGGCTGGGCGGTGCTTGTGTAGTTAAGCATGGTTGTTAGCCAATCTGGACGCATTGGAAATGAGAAGATGTGGGTGGGGGTCGGGTGGGAAGAGGCGGTGCAAGTCCTGCTTATGAACAAAATAAATTAGAGGAAGACAGGGCGGGGTGGGGGGAGGAGGGAGAAAAGGAGGGAGGGAGGGAGAGAGAGAGAGAATGCATCCAAGTCTCAGACCCCAAATCCCCACAGCAGATGAGCATGGATGCCAGGCAGAGACCACGGGACAGAAACAGAGCAAAGGACAACAACTAGCTGTCCTTCCTGTCTGTTCCCTTGCGCTCACTCCAAACGTGACCACCCAGCCCTTTGTTGTTGCTGCCTCCCCACCCCCCACCTCCCCGCAAGCTTCCAACTATAAACAGCCAACTACAAGGGCAATAACTATGGCATCCTACTGGGAAGGAAGGCAGCTTCTCACAGTCTCTGGAGCAGGCGCTGGGTCCTAATACAGGACAGAGAATAAAGCTTCATTACAGAACAATGGAGTTAGCTGCCAGAGCCTACAGATTTGAATAAACAACAAATAAGCAACATCTGCTCCAGCATATGTGTATGGTAAAAAAAAAAAGTCACAAAATAAAAGAATTTGTAAATGCCAAAAGCAACACTAAACTGCCAGGGCTACTGTAGAGTGAATTTTTAATTGCACATGCAAAGAGGCAGGCTGTGGGTATTAGCCTCACATATGTCTTCTTGCTGCCAACCTGGGAGTATAGATGAATTTAATTAAATAAGGATTATCCCTTCTCCCCAGTACAATTACTTATTTATAACAATGATAAAATTGCCTAATAAAATTGTAATATTTTTTAAAACAAGGCTAGAAAATACCCAGCTTTCTGTAAAAGTTGTTCAGGGCTATTTAGGCTCCAGTATGTCTTTAAAATTAAGTCTATGCCTACTGCCAAGGAACGAAAAAAGAAAGAAAGAAAGAAAGAAAGAAAGAAAGAAAGAAAGAAAGAAAGAAAGAAAGAAAAGAAAAAAAGGGCAGAAAAAAAGGAAAACCACCACCACCAAAATGCAGGCAGAACCTCATCATAAAGCTCGTCACATGTAAACAGACAGGGACCACATTATGGAGAAATATAAAGATGACACAGGGTGACATGGGAATTGGTCTCCATGGGGTGTGCAGAAAATTAAGCAATTGGACTTGAATTGAGTCCAAACAACTGAGCCTAGGGACTGAGCCCCTGAGACCTGCTCTCCACCAGTCTGCTGTCCCTAATACTTCTTTTAAACAGGCAGTTCCTAGAGATCAGTTCCCTTCATTTTTGGAAGGTGTGCTGTTGCACGGACACTGTTTCCCTGCAAACACAGCATCTCTCAAATCAACCAAACAGCAAAAGAGAGGAGCACCCTGTTCCTCTCCTCAGGGACAGTGAAGAGGGTCTGTACACCTCAGCCATGCGCACAGTCAGTGGGACCCTAGTTACTGGTCCGGGTTTAAAGCTGTCATGTGCAAAGTGGCTCAGGTGCCAGATCTTAGGAAAGAAATCTCTGATGCTTCCGATGCATGGGGTCTTAGTTCTTAGTTTATTTTTAATTTAATAGCCTTCCTGCACAAGGATTTAAAGTGGGTGCTGAATGCACCACCAGGAGCATTCTTCACAGATCAGTCCATGGCAACAGAATTTAATACAGCCAGGGGCTCTGCAGTGTTTGCCTGTAGTCGTGGTGCCATCTCTACCTTACTTTCCTCCCCTACCGTGGAGAGGTGATGAGTGAATGCACCCCAGAGGATTCATGCTTAATACCTGTGTAATGTGGCACACAGGAATGTGATTGTGCAATACACAAGAAGAATTTCAAAGGATACTTTCTAAGATTCCTAAATTCACACCCGGCTCTTTTCTAGTCATTAGTATCTTTCTTTGCATTAGTACTTTTCTCTGTAAAATTCAATAGTTATTTGGTTTCCATTGATGCTCACAAATTCTTTGAGAGTAGGTACAGTTGCCTTTCCTCTCATTTGAATATAGGAAACATGAGCTTCCATGAACTGTGTTATCTGCCAGGGAACCCTGGGACTAATCTCCACATTTACTGAAGGTAATCATATTGAAATCCAGGAACTAAAATACTGGTATTTTCAAAATATCAATTGTCTTCTGCCTATATCACACTGTTACAATGTTAATTCACACTAGTGAACTATAATGAGAACTTCTAGGCTGGGGATGTAGGTCAGTGGTAGAGCCCTTGACTAGGGGGCCTGAGGCCCTGGATACCCAGCATCACAAGTGAACAAACATAGCACTAGGGCTCACTCTTCCTAAGATGAGAGGAGCCCAGATATGATGTGACCAGTGTTGGAGGCAGGCTGCATGGAGGCTGCACTGGATCCCACATTCAAGTGGAGCAGCTTAGGAAAAGAAAGAGAAATAGAAGCAAGTATTTCTAGTCTCTCCAGATGAGCAGTGCCATTTGTTCAGAGGGAAGGGAGGGAGAGAAATAAGAGTCCAGGGATCTGACTGTGTGCTAAATGACAATGGTGGAGTTGAAGTAGTGCCTCAGCATCCTTGAAATAGCACCTGAAGACAGAAGGGAGGGAGGGAGGAACAGAGACAGGAAGAGCAAGCAGAATCTAGTGTTGAGTGGTAACTGAGGAAGCCCAGCCCAGAGATAAGATATGAGGCCCCTTGATGTGCTGGGGTGAGTTGGTAGGGAGATGGGGGCTCCCATTTTCTGAAGAGAAGGAGAAGGAGGATACAGGGAGAGGGTGAGAGGGTGGGACCAGGAGGAGAGGAGAGAGGCTGGGATGTAAAGTAAATAAATAAGTGAACTTATGTCATAAAAAAAGAATAGAAAAAACACAAAAATCCAAAAAACATGCTCAACCCAGGCAGTAGTGGTAGACAACTTTAATCCCAGCACATGGGAGGCAGAGGTAGGAGGATCTTTGTGAGTTTGATGACAGCCTTTTCTACAAAGTGAGTTCCAGGAAAGCCAAGGCTGTTACACAGAGGAACCCTGTCTCAAAAAAACAAAACCAACCAACCAACCAACCAAACAAACAAAAGAAATGCGCTCAAATGTTCCTTTTCTAAACCTGAAGCAAAAGCACTACTAACACATACTTAATAATTTACTCTTACAAATATACCTAATTTTAAACAACATTCGTAGATCACTTTTTTGTTGACTAAATAGTTGGCTTTGTTTCAGACTAATTAGAAGATACAGACAAGTAAAAGAAAGAAAAGCCAGATGTCAGTCTGCCATCAAAGATCACTGTTAACAATACCGTATCTAATTATCTATCATCTACCTATCTGTCTGTCTGTCTGTCTGCCAACCTGTCTACCTACCTACCCATTCATCTATCATGTATCTGTCTATTTACTTACCTTCCTATGTATCCATCCATCTATTATCTATCTACCTATCTCTTTATCTACACGTATTTGTAGATTTATCTATTTCCTTACCCATCTATTTACCCATCAATCACCTAGTTATATGGAGAGTTAAATGTTTAAATATTTGCTGAAAATTAAATCTGTCCATTATACACTACAAGAGAAAGAAAAAATGTTTATTGGAAACCAATCACCATCAGACAGGCAGTAGACTGTTAACTGTAGCTTATGTCAGCACTCAATTTTTATGTGTTAAAGAAATTACAGATGCTATAAATCCCAAATCCCATATATTTATAGGCTCTCTCTATGTGACCCTAGCTGGCCTAGAACACAGTGCACCCAGGCTCTCTTCAGGCTCACAGAGATTCACCTGTGTCTGTTTCCTGAGTGCTAAGATTCAAGGCAGTAACACCAGTATCCAGCTATAGCTGTATTTTTATTTATATGTGTATTTTAAAGCAAAGAATTGAGGTATGCTTCTGTAAGAACAGTCTTCATAATGATGACTTAGACTCTCAGCTATGGTTTTAACAGTGCATTCTGACAAAGCAGGCCCTCATGATTTCATTCTCAGGGACGGTCCCATCTCCGTTTTATGCTTGACATGTAAATAATCCTCTTTGTTAGATATCTAAGCTAGTCCTGATTTTTGTACCTTTGTAGTATTGCATAGAGTAACTTTCTAGTGAGCGTACTGAGGCCACCATGTAGCCACAATTGAAAGTCAGATATAAATTGTTTAATGAGTTTCTTTGACACAGATTGTGTGGGCACTTGCACCTCTATTTTACTTAATTTAATTTATCTTGTATCACAATTGAGTTGAAAATTGCTCACTTACATACTTTTGTTTAATAAAAATTCTTTCTAAAATCTTGCATTTTGTTAATGTTTTTGTGAAATATTTTTAAATCTTTCAGATTTTAATACATAGAAAGTACAGAAAAAGAACACAACAAAACAACAAACTTTTTTGTTTGTTTTGTTTTTCAAGACAAGGTTTCTCTGTTTTTCCTTGGCTGTCCTGAACTCACTTTTTAGAGCAGGTTGGCCTTGAATTTACAGCTATCTGCTTGCCTCTACCTCTCCAAGTACTGGGATTAAAGGCGTGTACCACTACACCCAGCTACATTAGAGTTCTATCAAATTTCTATCAAATATATAAGCTCTATCAAAATTTAACACTTGTAATTGTTACTTTATGTTTCTTTTAAAATTGCTCAGGGTCAAATCCTAGGCATTGCACAAACTAGGGAAGTACTTTAGCACTGAGCTGTAATCCTTTAAGAAGGAAAATTTCCAATATAGGAACCATGGATTAACTTTGTGGTCTTACTTCTACCACCATTTCCTTTCTGCAAAATATAAGCAAGGTCCTGGGTGGGTGTTCATATTTCCCTTACATATGTTTGTGCTTTTACTTTGTGCATATTTAGTACACAACGAATATGGCTAAGGTTAATATATATTGTATATGCACATGGGCACATCCTGTTTGTGCCATTTACCTGTGTGAAAAAGTAACTCGTTTAATGCCATTGCTGTGTATGATCCTGCTGTTGAAGTAATTACAATACTAAATTACCTAGTCAACAAATTATGTTGTTAAGTTTGACTAAATAGCCCATGAAATATAAATATTGTTAACACAATACCAATAATTTAAAATTTATAACATGTAAAATAAAATTGCATATACACTTATGGATAGGCACATGCTTTATACTTATAAAAGTTATATGATATGCAATATGCGTATACTTTTTCAGAACAAATTCCACAGTAATTATCTCTGGTTTTAATTACGGTAGTGGTTCTTTATAATTTAAATAGATGTTGCCTATTATATTACTTCCTTTCCATGTCAATGTTGGTTTCTTCTCCAACTTTACATATATTTGTCTTTATTACATTTTTATAAAACTTTTTATTTTTTTCCTGTTAAGAATTTAGTGCTGGAGTTTTACTTAGCAAACAATTTGCCTTTGCTCTCTATATTACCAATCATTTTTTTTCACGCTTCTTGCATGTGGTATCCCATGGTGCTTATGTGTGGAAATCAGAGGACAACTTAGGGGCAGTTGGTTCTCTTCACCCGGGGCTGGGAATCAAACTCAGGCCATCTGTCTCAGCAACAAGCACCTTTACCACCATGCTACCTCTCACGCCTGACACTTATCTTCATTAATTTCATTAATTTATTCCTTAATTTCTTAAATTTATGTTTATTTCATAATGGTGGCTTCTTTAGGCAGATATTTTATTTTTGCTGAACTCTAACTTGATATGGAAAACAATTCATACTTTCAATTTGTGTCAAATTGTTTTTTTTATAACTCTACATTTCCATACAATACCTTCATTATTATCATGTTATCAGAATTAAGAGTTTTAGCTTATATGTCCAGCAATGCAACTTAGAATGGAGGACACAGCCAACTACATGATTTTTGTTTCTTTGTTTGTTTTATTTTTGTGGGTTAGAAAGTGTTGAATTTGTTACTCCACCACATTCAATGTCTATGGAGAAGTGGTCTATCCTTCCGTTTGTATCTAAGCAATCAATGAAATAAAGTTTGCATTCATAAATTACTAAATTTAATAAAATTTCCAAAAAATAATCTAACAGAATATTTACATAATTTTTTCATATGAAGTGAAAACAATGAGCTTTAGTATCAGTATCTTGCCTCCTTCCTGGTTTATATTTGACCTATTAAACACTGAAATACTAGAAACACTTCTTTAAAAATTAAGATTTATTCTAGTTATATATGTGTGGGTGGTTTGGCTGCATGTGTCTCTGTGCACTATGTGTGTGTGTGTAGGGCATGCAACTCTCTCCTCGAGTTGGAGTTATAGACAGTTATGAACTATAAAATCAGTGCTGAAAGTCAAACTCGGTGCCTCTGGAAGAACAGCCAGTGCTTTTAACTGCTGAGCCAGCTCTACAACCAGACTGTTATTTTTTAAATGAAGTTTACGATTTGGAATAAGCTGAAATTTAGTATTTAGTTTTTGATATTTTCTTCTGCTTCGAAGTATGCACCATTAGGTTTTAATATTATAGCTCTTGATGAGGTTCTGTGTTCGTTGTTCTATTATCCATGTCCAATTTTCACAGCTAAACTACCATGGTAAGTTTACTGTATTAAAGTGGAATTTAAACAAATAATTACTGTATTTTTAATCTCATGGTGTGTGTGTGTGTGTGTGTGTGTGTGTGTGTGTGTGTGCGTGCAGGGTGGTGTGTGGGGTATATGTGTGTACGGTGTACAGTGGAGGTCAGAGGTCGATGATGCCCTGTCTTATCACTTGCTACCTTACACTTATGAAAAAGAGCCTGTCCTAGTTGCCTTTTGTCAACTTTACATAGACCTAGACATATCTGGAAAGAAGTAATAGCAGTTGAGGACTTGCTTCCTTCAGACTGGCATTTAGGCAAACCTCTGGGGGCATTTTCTTAATGGATGATTGATGTAGGTTAGCCCAGCTCGTTGGGGGTGGTAACACTCCTGGGCAGGTGGTCCTGGGTTGTAGAAGAAAGCAGGTTGTGTAAGTCATGAACAGCAAGCAAATAAGCAGCATTCTTGTGTGGTTCTACCTCCAGGTTTCTGCTCTGAGTTCTTGCCGTGGCTTCAGATGATGTACTGTAACATGTAACATGTAAGCCAAAGAAGCTCTTTCTTCTCCAAGTTGCTTTTGATCATGTGTATTATGTTTGATCATGTTTATCAACAATAGGAAGCCAACATAAGGGAGAGTCTCTTACAGAATCTGGAGTTCATAGGTTCATAGAATAGTGTGGGTCCCTCCACCTCTTGCTTCCAGCCCACTATGCCCAAACTGTGTGTAGGTGTGAGATCTGAACTCAGATCCTCATGCTTACATAGCACAAGTTTTATAACTGAGCCAACTCCTAGCCTCTCCCAGGTCATTTCATAGCATTTTGTTTCAAGAGTTAAACTGGAACTGCGCATCCTGTTAGTCTTACTATTTAAGTTTACTTCTCCCAAACCCCATTCTAACTGTTCTAGAATCCTTTTAGTAACATTTCAGGAGAAGAGCAATAAAAAAAAGCAGTAGCTAAATGTTTTGCATATAAAACCTTATTTACTCCTTCACAGTCCTTTGAGGTAGACCATGTTGTCAATGCTCTCTCTTATAGTTTTTCTTTAGAGAGAGACACAAAAGCGTGAACACTGGGTAAATGATTCCCAAGTGGCAGCTGCTATAGAGTATGGTGTTGGGTTTTGCTTCAGAGATTCACCTTTCGAACACGCCTTCGGTTCTTTGAGCACTTTGTCTTGGGAGGGGCACAGTTATGCTTGCTGAGGCTTCCTAGAAATGATGTCAGGTGTCCCTTGGATGTTGAAAGAATATGTGTAGGTATAAAAATTATTGGTTCACATATTTCAGTTCTACATAACAGTGATTTTATCTTCATTTTGTCATTTAATATTACTAATGAGATGTTTACATTTCTTTGTATACTTCTGTCTGGAAATTCATGAGTTACCTTTGCCTTGCCAAATCCTTTAACTTTATATAATTTACTTTGTTATTGCATATTCCAGCTTCCCTGATATGGTTGGGCTTGGTAAACATTTTAATGTGACATTTATTTATTTTGCATAAAGTATGATATATATACCTACACAATCACATTCAGTAGTTTCTGGCTTGTGTTTGGCCATTGGAGATGGAAGAGTTGGGAGAGAAAAAGCTTGGAGTCCTTGCCTCCCCTGTTCTGCTGAGTGACATGCACCTTAGCTGCCTCCTTTCACAGACAGGTTTAGTTTTGAGCAAAGTATTCACTCCTTGTTCCAGGTACAACTTCCTTTCTGACTGACCATCCTGACAGTGGCAGTGTCAGCATGATGTGTCACATCAAGAATCTGCATCACTTACTGTTGGTTTCTATCAAACTTGCTCATTGTTTTGTGGAAACTGTTTTGTGAGTATTCAATCTGGGTTTTTGTTTGGTTTTTTGTTTGTTTGATTTTGCTTTTAAATAAAATCTTGCTTTCACTTTTCTTCCAACTTTCCGGAATCAAAATGTTCATTTTAGCAATTATTTCAACTTGTTATGATCCCAGATTTGTCTTCCTGGTTATCTGTTAGTTCTCGAAGCATAAAACCGATAGGCAGTGTTTAGCTGGCCCTGAAAACACCACACACTGCAGGGATTATAGCTTAGTAGATGACATTACATTTTAACTACATCATCTGTTACCAAATATTAGAGACCAAAAGCCTCTGTAAAACTAAGGCCACTCATCAAGTATAAGATATACCTCGATTGGAGAGATGAAATCTGGAGAGATATGATCAAATGCAGCAGTCAACCTTTCTCTTGTTCAATAGATGTTTTTCTACCTGGAGTCACAACTTTTTCTACACTCTGTTGGTGCTCCTACATGGGAGCCATCTCCTACCTATACAGAGTCATTTCAAAGGCAGACAGGCAGCACTTGGGAATACACATTCTGGTACAGCAACCTCCCAGGGGTCAGCAGTGACATTTCCTCACCAACCGCCCTTGCTCTCTCTCACACTTTCTGTAACTTGTACCTCATTTATAACCACAATGAGCCAAAAGGCTCAGGTGTTGGGAAATTGGCTCGTGCAATTTCTTCAGAAAAGCTGTATATACATCTATCTCTTCTCCTCTTTGTATCATCTATCTTCTCTTATCTATTTATGTATAATCTATCTATCTATCTATCTATCTATCTATCTATCCATCATGTATCCATCCATCTAGTTACCTATTATGCAATGGCTTTGTATCTAATATAAGTTTTCAGAACCTTGGTCAAAACAGAAATAGGAAAAGTCTAACTCAATTGTCTGTTAAATCCACTTTAAATCTAGTATTTTCTAGATCCATCTAAGTAGTGTTTGTTTGTTTATTATATCATTTCCTTGTCTTTTCCAAGAATTTAGATAATTTTTCCACACATCATCTACTTTTCAGTAATTTCTCTTAGGTAGTCATCTGTAAATTAAGTGCTTTCATTGTATGAGGTTGTTTTTTAAGTATATTCCTTTTTTTCTATTAGTATTTTCTGTACTTCTTTTTTAATTTATTTTTTATTTGTTACAATTCATTTACTTTGTATCCCAGATGTAGCTTCCTCCCTTTGCCCTCCCAACCTCACTCTCCTCCATCTTCTCCTCCCATGACCCTCTCCACATACTTCTATTTTTATTCCTTTTTATGTCCTTAATTTTTCAATCTATTTAAGTTTGCTATTGTGCCATTTCATTTATCTATATGAGTCCACTTAATGGTTTTCATAACCTCTTTGCTATAAATGATATATATTTCCCCCGCAGAGGTATGCTATCCATCTTTGAAGTGCTTTCTTGAGCATCACTGACAGAAAGTGGAGGGGATATTTTAGTTAGTGTGGTCTGAAGATGCCTTTATCATCTTATTCTAAGGCACTTTGTTGCAAGTAGATTCTGGTTTTCAAGTATTGTCCTGTGGCCTCCATCACTTCTGATGAGCAGTCCCTTGTTTTTCAAATCTCTCCTCTCCTATTCTTTTCTGTGTCTGTTTAAACATGTTCTCTTCCAATTGCTCTTTATACCATGTGTGTCTTTCTGGTTCTGGGTTACCTCACTCAAGATGATCTTTCCTGGTTCCATCTATTTGCTTGCGAATTTCATAATGTCCTTGTTTTTAATAGCTGAGTGGTATTCCAATGTGTAAATGTGCCACAATTTCTGTATCCATTCTTCTACTGAGGGACATCTGGGTTGTTTCCAGATTACGGCTATTACAAATAAAGCAGCTATGAACATAGTTCTTCCTTTTTTGTTTTACTTTTATTTTTTAGACAAGGCTTCTCTGTGTAGCCCTGGCTGTCCTGGACTCTGTAGAGCAGATTGGCCTTGAACTCACAGAGCTCCGCCTGCCTCTGCCTCCCGAGTGCTGGGTTTACGGTGTGCACCACCATGCCCTGAACATAGTTAAGTAAATGTTTTTGTTGTATGATGGAGCATCTTTTGAGTATATGCTCAGGAGTGGAAAAGCTGGATCTTGAGGTAGCACTATTCCCAACTTTCTGAGAAAGTACCAGATTGATTTCTAAAGTGGTTGTACATGTTTGCACTACTACCAGAATTGGAAGAGGGTTCCCCTTTCTCTACATCCTCTCCAGCATGTGTTGTCACTTGAGTTTTTGATCTTAGCCTTTCTGATCAGTGAAAGATGGAATCTCGGAGGCATTTTGATTTGCTCTTTATATATTTCACCATAACACTTTGAGGTATAGTGTTCTGTGCAATTATCCTGTTGGTATTTGCTAAGATTTTTTAATTTATATTTGCTTGTGTACATTTATTAGTGAATTAGGAAAATTACTTTTTAAAAGCATTTTTCTTCACAGTTCTTCTTGACCAATTCCTGCTCCTTCTGCAATCACGTGTCTTCATATTTAGTCTTCAATATTGTTCTATAGGTTCCTGTACCTCAGATAAATTTTCACACGGTTTTTAAATTTGTTTACCTTTTTCATATTTTCTATTGATCTGTAACATGTAACACATGTATGTTAAACCTCACCAAATCTTTTCATCACTTCCAATTTTGTGTTTAAATACTTTAGAGGGACAAAGCTTGATTATGTAGAACAGACTGGTTTCTAAATTATGGCATTCCTATACCATTCTTGGATGTTAAGATTATGGGTTTGTGCCACCTGCCCAGCTTGTGGTTAAGCTCTTCTACTAAAGTGTGAATTATAAAAATTATATCACTTTTTGAACTTTTTCTGTGTCATAATTTCTATTTTTCTTTTTAGATTTACAATAATTTTACTTACTGCAAGCAAACTTTCTTTTACAATATTTAGCATGATGATATTTGCTAATCCCAACATCTAAAGTTTTTTATGGCTTTTCCCAATTTCTTGGGTTTTTATTGTTGTTTGTTTGCTTGTTTTGTTGGTGAGCACTGGTTATATTTTCTAATTTCTTCATATGTTTAATAAATTTCATTGTACCTAGACATTGAAAATAGTTTCTATCTCATGATGCAAGACACCTTTATGGGAAAGGTGCCTATTATCCTAAACAGAATATTTTTTTTCCACTCCTTCCAGAATTTGTTACTTCTTGGGCTCTCTGATACATGTTTAGTTCAAGTACTGAACAGCATTGTGGGCAGATTTCATACCTAGAATTTATGGATCTTCTAGCCATCTCCTTCTGGGATTCATGCCTCCTTTCTTTTTGAATCCTTCTGTCTTTATCCCAGATTTTGTCTTTTAATTTTTTTTTTTTTGGCTTGCAATAAAACTTTCTGCTCAAGTTTTCGACCTCAGGCAGGAGAAGGCTTTTGCTTTCCTTGAAAAACCTGCCCAGGTGCCACGCATGGAAACAATCAACTATTTGTATGCTGACATTGTATTTTCAGTGTCTTTAGGTAGAACATTTGGAAATACTATGTTTGATATTTGCCTTTTTTTTTTGTGGGAAAGCTGTCTCTCATCAGAAACAGAATCAGATTTTGCATGCCAGATCTGAGTAGACCCTCAGCCCTGAAGGACTGTCCTCCAGAGGCATAGAATTTTCTCATACATCTCACTGGTAATGAGCTCCTCCACAGATTGCTGAATACTCCTTTGTAGTCAATCTTTTTGTGGCAGACATTTTTCCTGAGTAACCAGATTTTGAAGTGGTAAATCTTGTGACAATTTTCTGATGTTTATTTTATAATGTGGCAGGAAATGCATGTGCTGATCAGCTTAATAGTTACATAATATTCATTTGGAAATTATGCCATTGATGCATTGTTTGTTTTTTAGTAAAATGTATTTTTTTTAATCCCTTGATGTGTTTTTCTTTTAGAATCTTTCAAACAACTTCTCTCACATTCTTTCTCTCTTTCAGAACCTACACAATCTCCATGGCTTCTGGAATATAGAAGATGTACCTTCCTCATTTTAATTAGCATGCATATGTATTTCCTTTCTTATATTACTTGTCATTCCAATGTTAACTTTTGAGAAGTTAAGCAAGGATACTGTATTTATAGTTTTGGTCTTCACTTCGTTCAAATTCATGTTTGAAATAATTATATATTTTGCTAACATTCATAATTTTGTGCATGAGTAGAGGCAACTGAGCTCTAATGATATTTATGAGATTATTATGTGCTCTCATTTTTTTTGTGTAATGTGTGGCTTTAAACGATTGCTTTCCATGGTTCTGTAGGCTGGCTTGCTCAGCTCTCTAGTTGTCACTGGAACCTGGGCTAGAGTCAGCTCAAAAGTGGACTAGGCTAGGCATCAAAATGGCTCCTTTATAGGGACGTTCATTTAGGGATGTCTACCAGGATGCCCATGCAGCATGGGACTGGGTTCTCAGAGGACGTGTTCTAAGGGCAGACATCCCAAGATCCAGGAAGCAGCCAAGGCATTAAGAATCAACAGCTAGTACACTAAAACTATCCAGCCATAGCTAGCCTGTTGGCACTGGCGAAACTCACATGTGTTCATCTTTGGAATTTTGCATTCAAAAAATTGCATGTATATATATGATTCAAAGTGACACAAGATAATTTTTGTGCTTTATTAACCCAATTAATTTGACTCTTTGACCTCAGTCTTATTTTTATGAAGTTGTTTTGAGACAGGGTATCACAGGCTGGTCTCAAACTTGCCATTCTCCTGTCTCAGCCTCCTGTGTGTTGGGATTATAGGCATATACTACCATACTTTGGCAACAATATTATTTTTGGAAATTTTTTAAAAATTAAAAAAGAAAGATGTTTGTGTGTGTGAGAGAGAGAGAGTCTGACTTGTCCAGATTTTTCTTATTAGGCAAACTACCACTTTTCTCACTTTAGTCCTCCTAATTTGCCTGACTTCCCACATAATCTTTTTTGGAATAATTGGGATGGCTTATGTGATATCAGTAGACCTCCTAATTGAATGTCAAGGAAGGCAGTTTCTATTGACAAGGGGACCTCCAGCTTCATTGAGAAGCATTCAATTAGATGGAAAACAGATGCTTATTTTTGTCTTATAAACCTCAATGCAGGTTATGTGGTAATTACTTGAAGAGCAGGATAACAATTTATGTAATCAGCAGGACCCTATAATTACTAATGCATAATTTCTAAACAGCATTTAGCAAAATGAGACCCATACACACACTTTGTAATGGAAAAGATGTGTTTGACACCACACTAAATTAAATTTAAAATTTGCATATTTTCTTCCAGGAAACACACTAGCTTCATCTGCTCTATTTTGCTTGACTAATCTCTGCCTGATTCCAGCTTCACTGAAGGACCACGCAGCTGTGAGAGCTGTGACTTGGGGCATGAGAAAGAAGCAGGAACAAAGCAGGGCTTAGTCTGTATTCTAGAGTGTAGAGCACCATCCCAAGAGATGCCAGGAAAGCTGCACTCTGGCAATTTCTGTCCATCAAGAGTCTGACACAAGGCCACACAAAATTTAGAATTCAAGTGTTGGTAGGAAACTTAAAAATTATTTGCACTTATTTATTTATCGTGTAGGGAAAAACCAAAGCCCATTAAATAGTGTAATTTGTGCAACAACCAGCCCTAGGCAGTAGGAGGGGAAAAGCACCCACTCACTCTCAGATGTGAAGTTCATTCTCCTACACGACTCATACAGACACTGCTACACACACATTCAGATCACACACAGCAGTCACAGGAAGAGTGAATGGTATCCTGAAAAGTATTTTAAAATTTACATGTAATTTACATTGCAATGCAGACGATACAGAAATGTATAGGAATTCATGGAGACAATGAATCCCCATGTATTTTCACTGAGCTACCTGGGTATCGGCTATTTCATTCCCTCTCTGAACAATCAAACACATTGATGAAATCATCTATTTTTGAATTCTTACCTACAATTCCTGAGGTCAGGTTAAGAGGGTTGCCAGTGTCTTCTTCAAAGCTCTGGACCTAAGACAACAAAATACATCAATTTCACTAGAAATATTTTCATGACACATTTACTTGATTTGATCAATTATCAATGATTATCCACTGATAACCACAGTGGATAATATAGAGAAATAAACATGAGTTGCTGGACTCAAATAGTAATAAGCTCCTGGGATGAGGTGGCATGAGATATCCACATAAAAGACTCAAAGAATTAAGAGTTCAGGGGAGGGGCGGATCACTTGTGGGTGAGGGGATCAAAGCCTTGAACTACTTTTGCCACTAGAAAATATTAAACATGCGTGAGAAAGTTAGCTAGCTTTGACTTGATAAGCTTATGCACAGTAATTCCTATAGTACAGCTGCTACATAGTTCTTAGACACAATAAACAAAATTTATTTCTAAATTGAGAAAGCAGAGTTTATTTTTAAAGTATTTTAGAAAGCAATGGATAATATTGTATAAATGATGACCAAGCTACTGCTAAAACAAGGCAGTAAACATAACCTTTAAACACAGCTTACTGTAGAAGAATGTAACCGAGAAAATGCTTTAGAAGGTGAAAATAGTTACTATTGACATTTAGAGTGTTTCCTTCTAGTATTCATGTTTTGCACACTCTCTCTGGATATAGTTATGAAGTTAAAAGTTTTCACACAAGAACTTGGAAGGCGTATTATCTTATAATCTTACACTGAGACCCGATTAGATGTATTTCCCAGTGTTTCTCTTGTTGGTTTGGTAGCTCAAACCAATGTGCTTCATCACATTTTAAATGTAATAAGAAAGCTCTCTTCTTACATCATAAGCACGAAGAAAAACCCACAGAGTACGATGCAACAATTTAAAATAAGTGCCAGGTATATCCCTGGGCTTCCTACCTGATCGGAAGTTATTAGTTGAAATAAAAATCAGAAGGAATTAAATAACTACAGAAGCGGTCTTCAACCAATGAGATGCCAACTGACAACAATACTGTTTGATCTCACATTTGTTTTCTGCAATATGTGGTCCATTCACAAACATAAAGAAACATCCATCATGTAGAATAACTGCATGAATTTCATAAGTATTAAATTTATTTAACATTTTAAATGTTAGCTTAATTAATGCAAAAAAGAAACAGACCCAACTTGACTTTGTAGAATTAAACACATTAAATGTCTTGCCCTTTGCATTAGAATCTAGGTATAATTTTTGTTGACAGTATGGTCTTGGTATTCATGCCAAATATTGCCAAAAGCACTAGTCAACAGAACTAGAGAGAAGCATGGATCGACTGGCTGTAAAGGAAAGCTTAGCCAATCACAGTTAAAACTCTACTGGCCAGGTATTTATGCATATTGGCTATCATTTAAATGTCTCGGAATCTGCCATTTTACACATATTTTTATTGCTTATAATTTTATTTCTTTAGATTTGCTACTCAAAAAAAAAAAAAAAAAAAAAACAAAAAACATCAAACCTAACACTGGTTCCTGTTTAATATGAAGTCTCCCTAAGCTGCATTTTCTTATTCTATGGCATTGAGTGAAATAACAGTTATCAGTAAGGTCATGTCCCTTTGAAGCTACCATTATGAATACAGATATAAGTGGAAATATACATACATATGTATATATTTTTATCAACTAAATACAAAAGGAAATATC
This sequence comes from Meriones unguiculatus, assembly GCF_030254825.1. Lineage (NCBI taxonomy): Eukaryota > Metazoa > Chordata > Mammalia > Rodentia > Muridae > Meriones > Meriones unguiculatus. Next base: position 50,752,657 of record NC_083351.1, read on the forward strand.
AGAATAACAGTGCAAACCAGTGTGAGTGAGAGAAAGTAAGAATGAAGAATTAGAGAAGACAGGTGAAACAGGGTTACAGTGAATATCAATAAACTCTCAATGAATACCAACAAACTCTAAGGTGCGCAAATAAAGAAAACTAACTCCTCATATATAAAGTTCATACTGAATTCTTAGTGTCTTATTAAGGATGTTGCATGACACATTTTGGTTAGTATTTCCAAACACTTTGCTGTCAAAAGCTCAGCACAGCAGAGGCTACTAATATACACAGGTCTCTGTGCCCAGACTCTGAGAACACAGAGGAGAAATTGTTGGGGCAACTGTCATTGAGTGGGAGTAATTGAACTGACACCTTAAAGAAGGTGAATTATGAATAGAAAGTAGATGAAAATCACATTGAGATAATTAATAAAATATTGGGTGAAATCAAAGTAAGAAATTAGTCAGATTCAGTTGTGAATAAGAAAAAAAGGAGGTTAGGTGTGGTATTTTATTGAGGATGACCCCACAGGCACATTCGTTTGTGTGCTTGCTTCCCTGTGGTAGGAGCTCTTTAGGAAGGATTAGAAATTGTGGCTTTGTTGGAGGAGGTGTGTCATTGGGGGCAGGCTTTAAGATTTCAGAAGTCTATGCCATCCCCAGTGAGCTCTCTCTGCATAGTACTTGTGGATCAGGATGTAAGCTCTCATGCCTACTTGCCTGCTGACATGCTCCTTTCCATGATAATCATAGGCTTACTCTATGAAACTGTAAGGCTCTAAAGAAACTGTTTCTTTTATAATTGCCTTGGACTAGTTTAGTTCTATATGAAACAATTACAATAATTTTAAGTGTCTCAGATTAATCCAAATTTAGAACCTGTGGTGGTCTGAATGAGCATGATCCCATAGATTCATGTGTTTGAATGCTTGGCCACAGGTTGTGGCACTATGTGGAGGCATGGCCTTGTTAAAGAAAATGTGTTATTGTGAAGGCAGAGCTTTGAGGTCATATATGCTTAACCCATACCCAGTGGAACAGTCTCCTTCTGTTGTCTGCAGATCAAGATGTAGAGCATCTTGATTCCTCCAGCACAATGTGTGCCCTGAATGCTGCTGTGCTTCCCCCAGTGATGATACTGGACTAAACCCCTGAAACTCTAAGCCAGCCCCAATTAAATATTTTCCTTTATAAGAGTTGACTTGGTCATAGTGTCTTTCCACAGCAGTAAAGCCTTAACTAAGACATAACCGTAAGGTAAAACAGTAAAAGTTGCAAGATCAAGTGTATCAATGGAAGCAAGAAGGCAAAAAGATGGTGGCATGGCTATTTCCAAGAGGAAGCCGAGTAGTAAATACAACACTCACCTCTTCCATTTCAAAGGAGTCTGGTCCTTTACTCACAATCTGAGACAAGTTTTTGAGTTTGTCCATATGAATCCATTTCTCTTTCCAGGTTCTCCTCCTAACTGAGCCCTCAGACACACAGACATGAGGACACTGCTTGGACAGTGTGCACGAGCAAGGCCACTGCTTGTCCAGAAGAGCTTGTGGAGGAAGATTAGGTGACAAGTCATGGCAGGCTTGGGCAGAATCATGTTCTGTTGAAGGAGACATTTGACTTCCATCATCGCTATGGGAAGCCACCTGTAGCCCCACTCTATGCTCCCATTGCTTGGTAGGTAGAGTAGAAATCCTGTGTTCCATCTTGAATGATTCTGACAGTGCTGAGTTACCATCCCTCCTGCTGTACTGTCTTGAAGTCCTCCTTAAAATTTGACTCATTCTTCTCAGATTCCCTTTAGCTCCACTTGACGAGGGGCTTTGCATACCCTGTCTTCCAGCTTTTTCTTCATCCTGGCTCTGTAGGGTATTAATACTACTCAGCAAAGATGAGAAGGCATCGGTCACATGGTCCAGGATTTCCAACTGTTGGAACCGGCCTGAAGAATATAGGAACATGGAAGTTTTATGGAAGTGTTTCTATGAAACTACTTTGATGCAGTAAATAATATAATAAGAACTAAACAATGGGAGACAGTTATTTGCAATCAATCCAAGCAGTTTAGTTTGCTGCCTGGAATCCACATGGTAAAAGGAGAAAACCAACTTTCCACAAGTTGTCCTCTGGCCTCCACATGTGTGTATGCAGGCATACACATAGGCACACACACATGCATACACACACACACACACACACACACACACACACAGTAACTAAATTAAAATGTAAAAAGAAAAGCAAATTTAAAGAATGGATAATGTGCTTTCCAGAAACAAGAAAGACTTTACTCTGTTAAAACTCAAATATTTCCCAGCCATGCCACTCTCTCTGAAGATGAGACCACAACCTAATGAGAAGTCACAGTTATCACACCGATACATGTAACTTTGGGGGTTCATATATGCACACAGGTATTACATGTTAATTCATTTAAGACCCTAGAGTTGTGTGATTCTATATGTTTATGTGGAAAAAATCAAATGTCAAGAGATAAACCCTGGGGTTGAGGATGTAGCTTAGTGACAGAGTGCTGTCCTATGGGACAAAGACCCCACTGTCCATTCTTACTATTGCAAAAGATAAAATACAGCCTGAAGCAATAACCCAGGCTTTCAACATAAAGTTGTCCAAGCCTGCTTCCCATAGCTTCATGCAACAGCTCTCCCATCATCATGTCCATCAGCTTTATCACCCAAGTGTGGAATAACATGTGGAATCAGGAGGCCTGGTTCCAAACCGCCGGTCAGTCATCACTAGGAGCATGACCCCACTGTGCATGAGTTAATACACATGCAGTGTTTAGCTTTACATCAAACATAGTAAATGTTCATGACTATTTTTTAACCTTGATAGTTGTGCTCCAAAGTGAAAAGATCAGAACTAGCTTCTATACTTCTGAAATATGATGGTCTAGAGTAAATATTCCCTCTTCTCAAGGAGAAATAGAATCATAGAAGAAAGGGGTGGGATTAAATCAAGGCTGAAATCCACCAGGACAAACATTAAATTCTGTGGCTCCATGCCCATCACCCAGGGTACAGATTGGCATTATGTGAACTCCAGTGGGCTGATAAAGCCTGACTGTTTTGGCCTTATTTTTTCAGCCAATGCAGCCTCTCTCTTGAGTTTCTTCCACTCATTGACTGTGGCTTTCTATGGCAGATGTTTCATGTTGCTGTGATCTTTGACTTCTGGGGTTCACTAGTTCATCTCTGGCTTCCCTCTCATAGCTCCATACATTGTCCTCTCAGTAGCTAACTGAATGGAACATTACTGTGCACATTGCCTGACATCTCAGACTTAACTTTGGAATATGGATGAAAATATCCATAATCCTTTGATTTTTTTTTTTATAACCTGCATGCTTATAAACTAACAGCATGAGCTGGATGTGGCTATGCACTTCTTTAATTACAGTACTTGGGAGGCAGAAGCAGGTAGATCTCTGTGAATTTGAGCCCAGCCTGGTATACATAGTGAGTTCCAGGACAGCCAGAACTTCGTTGTGAGACTACGTCTAGAAAAAAACAAGCAAGCAAACAAAACCAGTATACTTGTATACCACTAGCTCAAATAAGTAGCCGGACTCCCTTGAGTGCCCAGATTACCTTCCTAAATAGCTTGTATGAAGACGGTATCCCCCAAACTCTCCTCCCAAGTCTTTAAAATTAATTCAAACATTTCAATTGAGCCTGTAATTAATGAGGTCTCAACAGACTCATTTATATTTTTGCATGTGTATTTATGTGGTGTGTACATGTTTATACACATGTTTCTTTGTGTGGGAGTGTAGAGGTATATGCAGGTACCCATGCATTTATATGTAGGTGACAGCTCATTGTTGATGTAGGACGTCTTCCTCAGTCTCATTCCCCTAATACATTGATGTACGGCTTTTTGCTGAACTTGGAGCTCACTGTTTTGGCGTGTTTGGCTACCCAGCTTGCTCCAGGGCATCCAATTTCTGCTTTCTAAGGCTGTAATTGCAGGCATTCTTCCATGCCTACTTGACATTTACGTGGGATCTGTGATCTAAGCTCTGGCACTCTTCCTTACATGAAAAGCACTTAAAATTAAGGCATCTCCCCAACTCTCACTCACATTTCTTTATGGGTTTGGGGGATCCAATATACAGTTCACACACTTGCCTAGCAAGTGTTTTACCCACTGAGCTTCTCCTCAGCTGTGGGGCCATTTTTTGAGGTCCCTTCACTATGTCTTTTCTATTATTTTGATGCAAAGTTCTTAGTTTCTTCTAAAGGCCGTGGTCTTAGCAGTCATGATCTCCACTCCAGCTTTCCACAGTTTCCTGGACAAACTGACTTCCAAATTTTCCCGTTTAAATTTTGCTCAGCTTCTTGTTATAAATTTGGCTAGAAAAAAATAGTAATAACCACACTTCCACATGATACTGGTTTGCTTTGAAGTTTTCTCTATTGTTCTAGTTAGTCCACCATTGTTAAGGTCAGCCTCTCTTCAGGTCTCTAAAACAGACCTTTGCTATATCACTGGACTGGCTTATAGTCTCTTCCTAGTTTTGAGGGAGGAATACCCTTTATCTCCCAGAAGCTTTGTCTCCACTATTTGTCTTCTATCAGTATTTTGGTCTTTTGAGCTCCCTGTAAAAACACCCAATCAAATAATGCTGCTTATAGCAACATCCTGGGGCTTCTCCAGTTGATTTATCTTCCCCCAATTTATCTCACAAATCAATTCCAAAGTTTTCTCAGCAATTTTGTCAAATAAAGCCACACTAAAGACCTCACTTCTCTAGTACCAAATTTCTGTACTATTCAAGCATCTTTGTAAATAAATACCATTACATCTTGATATTTTCTGGAAATAGAAAATTGATCAAGGAACTTCCATTTCCGGAAGAGGAGGAAACCAGAGTAACTCCTTCTAGAAGTAAAAAGAGTACATCAAAATACCTTCAGGATGACATACTCTCAAACTTCACTGTTAAAATTTTGAGAACCATTTCACACACACACATGCACACACACACACACACACACACACACAGAGAGAGAGAGAGAGAGAGAGAGAGAGAGAGAGAGAGAGAGAGAGAGAGAGACTAAGCTGGGAAATCTAAGTGAAGTCTCTTTTTCAGATAGTTATTTGAGAAAATACTTCATCTTCATTGACTTAGCTTTTGGTAAACTTAAAAGAACTTATTTCAGAATCAGAACTTTAGCATTTCTCTATCTAGATTTTCTGAAGCTCTGTGATACATGAGAGTGCCCCAGCATGGCAAGTTCACACTGGTGATAAGGACTAAGTATAGCTAATCCACACTTCAGCCAGATGTGACTGGTGAGTAGCTACCACCTTCATCCCAAGACATAGACAGTAGCAGTCTGACCAGCCTCCAGGGGAGGAGGTTTCACTTAATGCTTTATGATGAGGCGGTTTGTCTGCCTTCTGGAGTGTGGCTGGAATAGACATTACAGGTGCCCAGGAGGGGGTTTTACTCTTAGGCTTACACAGGATTGCACATTCCACTGCCATGGAGTTAAGAAGTCATGTGACTTGGCCAATAACATCCAATGACCTGCAATGAGCATACTTTCCCACTGCCATCTTTTCCCTGTCTTTGCCACTGGTGATACTCTAGATTGTAGTAGGGACAGGCAAAAGCCTTCAGTGACACTACGGGCCAACTCAGTCTTGCTTCTAAATATACATACCAAGCCATGGCAGAAATAAAGAGGGATCAAGAAGTCAATCTTTTCTGTTTCAAGCCACTTGGGGAAGGGTTGAATGGTATCACATACAAGCACTAGCCTATCCTGTCCAGCTCTGTGGTCCTCCCCAGTGCTCCGTGCCAAGTGCTGAGACACAATGCCACAGGCTCCTACTTACCATACAAATCAGGGTTCTCAAAGTCCATCCGCTGCTTCTGTGCTTCAAGAAAAATACGGATGTTAATTCCTCTGGCTGCTGAGGTGCAACCAAGGAACCTTGCTGGAATTTGTGTGCAGATATCTGGCTCATCAGCACCAAAGCCCAGATCCAAAAGAATCTCCACTGGATCTTTTTCCCAAAATTCCAGCCATTCAGGAATGCTGAGATAAAAATAAGAATATCTTCATCTATAACAGCCCATTTAATCACAATCCATTTTTTTCTACTCATCCAGTCTTCCGAAATTTGAGTGGAAGAGGAACTTGAACAGACAAACAGATGGTGAGTTCATTAGCACTCACACAGCTTACTTAAAAGACAGTCAGAAACCCCACCCAAAGACGCTTGCCAGTGCTTTACAAACCACGAGTTTATCCACCTGGCTATTCTTTCTCACTGGACAAGTGTTACATTGGACAGGGCATAAAGACTGGGGAGCAGAAGTCATAGATAGTGCACTGACAGCCACCACGAAACAATAACTGATGGCAGTTGAGGAAATAGAAAACAACAACAGCCTGAAGTGGAGTCTCAAAAAACTTTTTTTTTAAACAATCAGTCTAGGGCATCCTTAGCTACACAAATCTGCCAAGGATATTGCTGAATGCACATTATAAGATCAATGTTTCCAAATAATGCTTTCACGTCCCTAGGTAAGATTAGAATATGTTCTGGTTTTTGCTGTTTGTTTGTTTAAATTTTGTCTTGACTTGGCTGAGAAACAAGACATCCTTTTGTCAAATTGTTCTACTCTGTGTTGGCACAGAAATAAGAATCAATTATCTAAAAATGTTATGTATACCAACTCACTTCTCACTCAGAAAATTATGGTGTTTGAACTTTCAAATGTCATGGACCCTGTGGGAATAATCAAAATTTCTCATAAGGTTTCAGGAGGTTTCCTTGCATCTTCAATAAGGTTTCTGTTTGACTTTACTGTCCATGCTGCTCTCATGAGCTTATTGGAGACTCTTTAGAGAATTTTTTCTCCAGAGCAACAGTCTCATTAGCCTCTTGGGAAAACCCTCTTAATACCACCAGTGTCATGTTCACAATTTTTAATGTCACTTACAGATTTGGTAATTAGCCTTCTGACAGAATCAAAGAAGAAAAAGCAGCCTAGAAACCCTCGCTGAGGGATCTAAATGGTTTGGCTGGGATACCTTAATCATTAAAGTGATTTGGAAAGCTGCAGTGTCAATGAGTTGATTGTATGCCGTGGACAAATTGATATAAAGAAGGTTCCAATGAGAAATTAGATTAGAGAGCATCCTAAATTCCACATGAAAATTTAATTCATTATCTATGGACTCCACTGTATGAATATTTATTCAGTCCATATTTAATAATCTGTATTTAACATCTGTAATATTCTAAGCTCTGAGGCTAAGTACCTATGATACAAAGTTAACAAAGACGGTTCCTGACTTTCAAAGCGTATAGTGTCATGGCCACCACTATGAATATTAAGTGGCTTGTTATTAAACATACTATCAAATCATTATACAATTTTATTAACTTGCAATATATTTCACTGGTCAAGAAATAAACAAAAGGAATTCACCTTCAAAAAAGTAAATTATTACATGTAAATTTTTGTCCTGAGTCTTTACCCATTCCCACTAAGTCCATGGACCTCTCTCCAGATCTTTTTCTTGGTAGGAACAGACATACTTTGTAAATTTTACCTGCTACTCCTGTCAATAATAATGTGGTTTCTGTATCTTTTTGCAGCTTGTAGTTTTGTCTTAAAATATGACCCAGTGATAGTTCTAATAGGTAGAGCTGCAGTTCATATATTTTTTTACATGCTTTGTTGATGAATGAAATTCCTGCAACTACAGGGTCTAATCATTTATCGGATATTTCCCAGTGACAGCTACTTAACCTCCTTTCCAAATTCACTGCCTCTTTTAATATGTTCTTGAAAATCAAGTTTGGAAATTCTCTGTTCTCCCTCTCATCTATCAATTTAACAAGTTTTTTTTTTTTTTTCAGGTGCATATTTAGAAATTCACAAAGCCAGTTTTTGAGCTGAATCATCTAACTGGATGATAGCTCCAGGAAGTCACATACCTTTGGGGTACACCTGTGGTGGAATAGCAAGAGTTGAAGCTAGTCCCTCTGGACAGGGTAGGAGTCTCTGAGAACTGATGCAGAGATCTAGAATGCAAGGAGATCGAAGATGAGTCACATTGCTTTAGGTTCCCCCATGATGCCCTGGAGATGATTTCCCTTTCAGAGGAAGCCTTTGTGTTTCCTCCTCTTTCTAATAACCCCACAGTGGCCACACCTTGGAAGGAGGCAGCGTGTGCAGCACAGGGGTGCTCCTTCTTTCTGAGCATTGCTATAGAAGGTGTGAGAATTTAAGTGTTAGGTGCCTGCGAGTGCTTATTATAAAGGTGACAGGATGTATCATTCCTGACAGATGGCAAATCATTGGGGGACCTTTTGGGAACACAGCTTTGCTAGCCTCCAACTTGAGGGAAGCGTTTGATATTATGTGATGAAAGACATACAGCAAATAACAATTGGAGTTCCTCCATGCAATTTCTCACAAGGAAGAAGGATTTCATATTTCATGGCTAACAGTCTCTACCTGTGTCTCCAGAGCTCTTGTGGCTAACGATATGCAATAGTAATGAAGTTCCTTACTAAGCAAGACAATGAAAATTGCCATATCTAGTACATCTTTATTTCAAAACATTTTAGAGCACCTTAAAGAAAATTGAACTATATTATACTATAATTCTGTTTTATGTAGCGCAGGTATATCATTTATCGTATTAGACAGTTGGCATACAATTAAAATTTATCAAACAATACTGCAGATGTCAATGTTCCCAAGGAGACGAGGTTACTTGAGTTGCTAAATTTGTTTTAGCCCTGTCCATACTGAATAAGAACATCTGGACTCTGTATCTCTGTTTGGTTGTTTCTTTTCATTAAGGATAAGAAAGAACATGTTTCTGAATAGTAAGAATTTTACTTTAAAATGGCAGTAGATCTTGAAGAAAGAGGAAAATACATATTTTTGTTTATAGCCTTGTATACTGGTTAGGTTTTTCCCCCGCAACTTTCCATGCATACTAAAGACATTTGTGAATCTTTATTGGGGAATTGCCTCCATTTGGTTGGCCTGTGGGAATATCTGTAGGGCATTTGGTTGACTTCTCAGTGATGGAGGAAATCCCAGTCTACTGTGGATGGCCCCATTCTCAAGAAGGTGAACTGGGCTGTATAAGAAAGAGAGCTGAACAAGCCATACTCCTCTGTGGTCTCTGTTTTTGTCATCCCTTCCTCCAGATTCCTGCCTTGAGTTCCAACCCTGGTGTCCCTAAATGAAGGATTGCAATTTGTAAGCCAGATAAAGCCTTGCTCCTTCAAGTTACTTTGTATCAGTGTTTTAGAATCAGAGACACAAACAACCACATCTCATTTCTTTCTTTTTATAAATCTTAGTCTTCTTTCTTAATTTGAGGTCTATATCCAGTTTGCAAAGTTCAGTAGAGCAACACAGAAGCTGTACCAGTCTTATATCCAGAGGAATCCATGAACACTTCCTGTTTTGATCCAGCCATATAGGCATGAGCTTATTCATGAACCATTTCCCAACATTCTCTTTGAACTACCTGGGAGATTATTTTTTTCTTTTGGTGTCTTCTAAATGTGTTATTGCATCAGATCAATGCAACGGATCACCTAAGGGAAGAGCAGTTGTGAACTGTGTGCACCCTGGTCTGTATATTTAGTTTTCTGAATGATTCTGCACTGGCAAGGATGATCCAAGAACAAGAAGTAGCTCCTGCCCTCAAAGAGCTCAGTCCCAGCATCTTTTAAACTAGACCGTGCCTGGGAATCCTCTGAAGGATTTGTAGAGCACAGTTCTGAACCTCCCCTAAGATGTTCAATTTAGTATGGCCGAGGTGGGCTTTTATTCTAAGGTTCCAGATCATGCAACTGCCCTGGGAAGCACACTCTGAAATCTACTCTCTCCTTAACTAGGGACACACTGCTTTCCCAACAACATCTAAACAGTTGGTAAACAGTGGGATGAGTAACATCATTTTCCAGACAAAACCATGAGTCAATCAATACATTGCAGTAGGATGAATTTATACAAATATTACAATTAAGTTTCCTATCTGGTCAGCATTTGTTGACACAATCCTCTCATTTCTTTTTTATATTTAAGGATACCTCTAATTCTGTCACGGCTAGTGAAAATGGCCTAATCATAGGTGCTAAGAGCTCACCATTTCATGAGATCCCAAGATCTATAGACTTATTAAGAAGAAATGATTATCATTGTTTCTACTTCATTTATCAATGATATAGCTGTAAAATTTCAGAGTGAAGTGACTAATTCTGCTACTTACCTCATGTAGTCTTTCACAGTCATTTGAACCATTCCTTGTTCATGCAAAGAAGCTGCAATTAAAAAAAAAGATAGAGTAAATGTGATTGTCATACATGTCTGAAGAAGGTTTCTCACCTCCAGGTAAACCTTTTCGGGAAGGAATTCCTACCCAGGAGTGTTATCTGGCAACAAATGCTAAAATGATAAATGGTATGAGAGTTAGTGAACACTCAGCGCGGGGAGTTGGAAAGCAGGACCAGCAGCAAACAAGAAACTTAGCAAAGAATTCATGGAGAAGATGACATTTGGATTTTGAAGTTTATAGAATTTGCTGGATAAAGGGGTAAGACTGCTAGAGATAAAATGTCATCTGCAACAAGTGTGGTACACCATTCTGGGGTTATTCTTCAAGGGATCAATGAGGGTGCTCTTTCAAGATCATAGGTAGAAGGGCAAGGGCAGGAATGGTGCCAAGCTCTACCATTCATTTGTATAATCTAGCCCTTTCCATAGCCTTCCAGCTTAGGTCCTATCCTTGTTTTTCAACAGAATTCATAGATACTGTCATGATTCTATGACCATACAGACAAGGGTAGCAAAGTTATGGAATTTATTACTGCCTTTATTATTGATTATAGCAATAACAGCATTTATTCTGCACTAAGTTTGTGTGAAGTACTGGGCGAAACCTGCCATTTATAGACTTTTATATTAATTTGTTTTAGATCCATTGATTTTATTCTATGTGTGTCATTGTCTTCATATAGGTATGTTCAATGCATTCAAGTAGTCCAGAAGAGAGCATCGGATGTCCTGGAACTAGAGCTAATGATGGTTTTAAGCCACCATGTGGGTGCTGGACCTGGATCATTTGAAAAAAAATGCAGAAAGCATCCTTAATTGCTAAGTCATCTCTCCAGCCCCTATACAATCTTCTAACTTCTCATAATAAGTCCTTAAAATAAGGCTTGATATTTTACACTTAAGAAAGAAAGGAAAGAGACAGCATGGTTACATAAACTCATGGCCAGTAAAATGCCACAGCTTATTTTGTTTTGCTGCTGTTGTTGTTTTCTTTCTTTCCCAAACACCACACTGCCAACAGAATGTCCCATAGCGTATTTGAGAGCCAAAAAGAGGAATTTACATTTATGTATCAGGATATGAAAATCCATTGTTTTGAGCAAAACATTGTATATGATAAAGATGGCGCTGTGGGTCCAGGTGCCTGGAGGATGCAGGGAGAATGAATGATACTGTGGGCAACATAACTGTTGGACGCCATAGGGGACACTGAGCTGTCACTGCAGACTGTGTCACAACATAACATGTCAACTACACCTGCAAAAGGAAGCATTATTCAGATCATGGACACATTTATCAGAATGAGCACCAGACTTCTCATTCCTGGCTGTCCTGTTACACCATGTGACATGTATAATAAACTTAGGTGTTACCACCTGTACTGTGAAAAAATAAAATAAAGCTTTCCTCTACAAGAAAGAAAGAAAGAAAAAGAAATAGAAAAAAAGGTTTAAATGAGAAAAACCCTCCTGAGGGAAGAACAGGGAAACTGTTGGATCCGAGGAAAGGCTTTAGTTTGGAGCCAGGATTGCTGCTTAGGTAGTGAGTCACTGAAATGGCTTCAAGGTTTCTAGGAACTTGACTGTCAAATTTGGAGAGTGGAGATAAGAAATCTCATATGTTGCAGTCATTGCTGCTGTTGTTGTAAGACAAGGTATCCCTATGTACTCCTAGCTAGACTCTCTGTAAAATTCCAACCTCAGGCTCTCAAGTGCTTGGATTCTAGGTACATGGCATCATATTTGACTAAGAAATGTACATACTTTAGAGAAGATTTTAAAGGCTTAGCAATACTGCTAAGTGATCTGGAAAGATAAAAGACTGGAAATATATAATTGATATGTGAGTAAATGGATGATTTTGATTCTTTGTTTCTTTGTATGCTTGTTTGTGACAGGATCTCACTATGTAGCACTGGCTGTCCTGGAACTTACTATGTAGACAGGGATGGCCTCAAACTAACAAAAACCTGCCCATCTCTCCCTCCCAAGTTTTAGGATTAAAGGTATGTGCCACCTTAAATACAGGTTTTTAAGTAAGCCAATCATGTAAAAAGAGTCTTGAGAGTTAAAATACATAGAATAGAAAAATACATAGACTACATAGAATATAAAAATAAAATACATAGAATAGCAAAGAAAGCAGGACCCTCACTGGAATATTGTAGGTTGAGAAACATAATCCATTTCAAAGAATGTGGCACAACCTGAAACTAGGTTTAGGCCCTACACAATTATCCCAAGACTATTTCCATGGCAGACATCACTAATCAATCACATCAGTTTTCACTGAGCCAAGATAGGCTTTCTAAATCTTCATTTGACAGATTTTCACATGGGGTGAAGGACATTTGTTATAAAGTTAATGAGTCGCTTTTTAAAGAAACTGTAATCTGGGGGAAATGTATCTAAAGTTAGGAAAAATTTTAGTCAGTAACTTGACTAAAATTCATCAGTACTTCCCAGAGTATTCTAGGAAATGTGAGCTGTTTTTGCATTTAGACAGGACTATGAACAAGACTTTGTAAACAATAGTCTACTCAACACTGCCCCTCACCTGGATAGACATTCTTAATTCATAGCAGCACATTTGCTCACTGAAAACGATTCAATCTTGGAGCATCTTAAGATCACAAAATCACTGACATTGAGTGAAGTTGTCATATGAAAGGAATCTGATTTACCACCTTATTAATCACGTCATAAAGACAAGCACAGTACAAATTTTAGGCAATTACATGAGGATGATGCCATGATGAATTAAGTAGCAAGCTGTCAAATGGAAGGTAAAATACATTCTGTTTAACATCTTTTAGCAAACTTTCCTCATGTTTTCCTTCCCTTTTTCTATTAGGATGGCCTCTATTATTCTTACTACTATTATTTTGGTTTCTCTGTGTAGTTTTATGTGTAGTTTGGTTTCTCTGTGTAGTCTTGCCTACTCTATTTTTATTTTGTAATCCACTGAGTGAGTGCCCATGGCTCTTCGGAAGAATTCTGGTTTAGTTTCTGGTTTTTGGTTTGGTTTGGTTTGTTTCTGTACCACTCTTGCCATGGAAGAACTCTGTGATTCTGGGACCTTGCTTTGCAGTGTGGCTGCCCCTGTGCTGCTGCCTTAGTCTTTTCAACTTGTCAGTTGTGGGTTTCCTAAGAAATGGGGATTAATGTGTATGTCCAGGCAGGGGTCTGGCACTGTGGCACAGTGAATTGCTCAAACTGTCAGAGAGGAAACGATCCATTCTCTGATACTGATGAGAAGAATTAATTTAACCCTGCTACACTTACAAAACAAAAACAAAAAAACAGAAAATCCAGTCACCCAGAAAACTCTAGTCACTGGACTCTGGATCCTTTTGCCCTGGACTTCTTCAGGAGATTTCAGTGACCACACAGACTTAGTAACCACACACCACAGAACCTCTGCCTGAAACTGCAGAGAGGAGCAAGCTGGTTGCCAGGAAACAAAGCTCAGCATTCAGGGAAAAAAAACACATTCCTGAAGGTAGTTTGTGTTCTATGGAATGTGATGTGGTCATGTGGTCTCTTGGTACACAAGGAAACCTTACACCGTCAGCACCAGCTGGGGGAAGGGCTTTCTTGACTTCTTCCATCCTGCAGCCACATTCTGTGAAGCTTAGCATCACCACCAGCTACGAAAGGGTTGTCGCCCTTGCCTCAGTTTCATCATCAAGAATACGCACATGCAGCTGTTGAGTGCTTTCCTAGACTCCCAGTGCTTTTCTCAACAGCTCTGGAAGTGCCACACAATCTAGCCCAGCTGATGCATCTAGACACGCAGCATTTCTGTGCTGCCAAGCAGAGAGTCTGAAGAAAATCCAGCCCAAGGCACACGATAAGACTTTTAAAAACAAGCCGGGTATGTTTTTTAAAAATTGTTCAAAAATTATTACAATTATTCGGCTCGCTCACTGATGTCTAGTCCACCTTTGCCACCTCCCTCAGTCCTAAGAGATCAATTGTTGCTTTTGTAATGCTTCTGTGTATTGATGTCTTGAATCTGCAGAAGCAGCAGCTGGCCTTCCAGCACGTGGACACACTTGTAAAGAGTCTTGGAGTGGGCAGTGTGAAACTATTATTTGTTTTTTGTTTGTTGGTTTGTTCATTTGTTTTTATTTTTTTTCCATTTTCTGACTTGAAAGATAAACTTCCCGGAGGCCAAGGTCAGGCTTGTCAAGGTCAAGGCGTCTCTGTCTTGTCTCCAAAAGGAACCTGAAGGAGAGGCACAAGCTGGTGGCCCACAGCGTGCCAAGTACTCATGGGGATAGGGACTCCAAGACTTTCCTTAAAACTTGGAAGAGACTGCAGAGCCAGCCCAGGTGTCTTTGAGGTAGCAATCTGTTCCCGGCAGCCTACACTCCAATTTTCTAGTCTCCATGCTGCCTGCTTCATTAGAGATTATCTGCCCAGCTTCTTGAAGCCTTTGCTATCTCTGATCAGAGCAAAAATCTGAAGCATGGGGAATCCCACGAGAGGAGAGAAAACCTTCCCCTGTTAACCCAGATCTCCTGAAAGGTCTGTAAGCATCAGGCTTGAGTCTGCCTGTGCAGAACGTGGTCCTTCCGACATACCTGCATCTATGATGCAGTGCCACACCCTGCAAGCTGGGCACCTTTAGTGCCACACTCCATCTTCTCTGGCATTGATACTTTCTCTACCATACCCCCCCACCCCTCCCAGAATCCCTTCTTTGATTTCTAATGCTGGCTGAAAGCATTTTGGAGAAGGCAAAACAAGGTTTAGCAAATTCCTGCTACCCACAAGTTCTCTAAGGACTGGTTTCGGGGAAAATTAAAGTGAGAACGAAAGTTTCTGCTCTGTTGATTTCATTCCCTTCCGTGGTTAAAATTCCCATTCTGCTTCCTTCTTGATATAATCTCTAGCCATCCTCCCTACTGTTAGGTGGACTTGTGCCATCTGAAGCAGCAGATACCGCACTTAACCCTGCACAATGTATTACTGGAGAAGCTGCAGTCAGATATGCAGAAGGCACTAATTAGCACCTTTGTTGGCTTAGAAAGCATTTTTTATTTTGGTTTTCCTAAGCATTTCTGACTGATTCATGGAAGACATTTGGTTCTTTGGAATATCGTCCAATAGACTAATCAAATTACAGTTTTGCAGTGCTCTAAAATAATAGCATTCTGCAGCTTTCTGCAAAATTAACTCCTGCCTGACCAGGATACTTTGTAGAGGAAATTTGCAGAATTGTGTTCATCTGACATGGAAAATTATTAATCCATATTGTTGCCCCAAACAAAAAAGTGTTATTGGTTAACACTTGCATACAAAATCTTAAAGATACCTGGAATCATTTTCTCTTTTCCTTGCCCTATGTCCATTTATTTTCTGAGTGGTGCTCTCTTCCTCCCCATTCCAGAGTTGACACCAATGAAAGCCCTTGCTGTCTGAAGCCTAAGGCTGTAACAGCTTCTGCTCAAGATGTAGCAGCTTCTCCCATAGCTAGGAAAGCACCAGAACATGTTTGCTAGATGTAGTTGGCCATCCCAGTAGACATGCTCATCAAAAATTGTTCATGACTGTTCAAAGCACAGACATGACATTAAAATTTTACTGATCTCAGACCTCAGTTGCAATTGACCATGCACTTGAAAGCAGACTTTAGCTGACACTTCTATGCCGTGCTCATACTGTGTGTGTTCCTCATTTCTGGAAATTCAGTAACGTATAATCTGAATACATTTTATTTAAAACAAAAAAAAAATGTGTGTGTTTCAGTCACTGTGCAAAACATGTCTTTAGAATTATTTTTTCCATATGCTTTCCATATTTTTTTCTTCATTTCTTTGTCTTTGTTCAAACTCTTATTACTTCCATCACATTAAATGTTCTTGCTTTGCCTTGTTGTTTCCTCACTTTTTCATTGAGAAAACTTCCTAACCTGATAACACCATCTTTGTGTTTTATTCAAACACTTTTATTTTTATTTTATTTTAGTTTTGGGCCACTGGGTTTAGAGATGATCCATACCCTGGTTAAGACTTCCATAACTCTAACAATTTGAGGTAGTATCAGCCAATGGCCACATGGTGGGACCCAGTATGGATCTAACTGTTGTTTGCAAGACAAAGCACATCTTCATGCAGAAGCTAGGAGGTGCCTCTCAGAGGATACAGAAATTGGGAAGGCCTCAGAGAATGGCAAAAAGCTACCTGAATAAGACTTTAACTTAGGGGACATTAGAGGAAAGATTAGGAAGCCAGAGGAGCTAAGACTATAGGTTTTCATTGTGAGGCTAGCCTAGGCTATGTTCAAATTGCCATGATCTAGAAAGAGTGGGACTCTTGAGAGCAAGCGTCTCCAAATGTCTGTACCTTTCCAGAACAGGGTGCTTTTAATTTCTACTCACAAAACTTCTCACATGGTGTGATGGTTTAAATAAGAGTGGCCTCCGTAGGCTCATATATTTGAATGGTTAGTCAAAAGGAGGTGGCACTATTTGAAAAGATTAGAAGGATAAGAAGGTGTGGCCTAGGTGGAGGAAGTATGTTACTAGGGGCAGGCTTTGACGTTTCAAAGGTTCATACCAGGCCCAGGTTCTCTCTCTCTCTCTTCACTCTCTCTCTCTCTTTCCAGATCAGGATGTTTTAGAGCTTCTCCAGCATACTTTCTGCCTGTCTGTCACCATGTTCCATCATGATGATAATAACCTAGCTTCTAAAACTCTATGCAAGCCCCAATTAAATGTTATCTTTTATAAGAGTTGCGTTGGTCATGATGTCTCTTCACAGCAATAGAACAATGATGAAGATACATGGTTACTTAAAATAGATACACAGCCAAGCATTTATCCATAATAAATCATAAAGAAGTTTATTTTAAAATATTTTTGTATATACAATACTTTTATAATTTAAAAAGTGAATTATGCCAGATAGTGTTGGCATGTGCTTTTAGTACCAGCACTCAGGAGGCAGAGGCAGGCAGATCTCTGTGAGTTTAAAGCCAGGCTGGTCTACAAAGATAGTTTTAGGACAGCCAGGGCTAAACAAAGGAATCCTGTCTTGAAAAACTAAAAATGATATTTGTATACTAATAAGGTTGACAGGCTCACTTAATTTTATGTATAGAACAAACTTTTTCTGAATGTTTGCTACAGTGTGGAATTATAGAGCAGTCAGTGTTTTTTTTGGACCTGAATGATACCCTGATTTAATAACCACTGATGCTGAGAACATTTCTTGCATAAATACATAGTATAAAATGACAGAAGCATGTTTAGGGCCATTTCAGAAATTGTTAGAAGTTCTGTTGTATTTTTCAAGCCAAAATTCATTTAATGATTTTTAGGAAACCCAGGATAGTAAGTTAAACATCAGCTCTTAAGATCAAATGTCAGAATAAAACACACCTAATAATACACTAACACACACTCAGGACTGATGGTAGGAAAATGTTAAAAGTTTTACATTCCATGATTAAATTATTGTGTTTCTATACAGACAGATTTATAATTAAATTGCTATGTTTCTTTATGGGCAGAAAGCTTTCTCCATGCAGTTATTCACTGAATTTCATGGCAGACAATGTTCCCATAACACTCCAGGATGTTTCAGGCAGTAGTCACTGGCATTGAGTAGTGAGCTCTCAGAATGTTAAGAACCAAGGTAAAGTCATGTGACACAATCTGGTTGAACACTGCCATAACACTTTGGATTTCATTACATATTTGGTTTGAAATTATGTTTTGGTCATTGTAAATGCAGAAACTTTTTACTATTGCCAAATTTTTGGTAAGCCCCACAGCTATGTGACCCCCTGTGGGGTCCCAGTCACAGTTTAAGAAGTAGAGAACACTCGAACACTCCAAATGCTTTCTCTTCATGTCTTTAAGGGGCTTCAACTGGATTTACTCTGACCCCTTCTTATTATATAGAGCACAATGCTTGCAATTGGTTTTCTAACTTCTTATGATTTAACACAGCCCTTCAGGAAATTTACTCCTCTGAGGTCCTGTGTAAAGATTGGCACATGCCTGCATTCATAAGGTTCTGGAGCTAGAGGAATAAAGAAAAAGCATTCAGGCCAGCTTGAGCAGCATAACAAGTCTGTGTCTTAAAAGAACATGGTCGGGCATAGAACACAGTTGTATGCTACTTGTTTAACACCCACAAGGCCAAGTGTTTAGTTTCTAGTACTACAAAAGCAGAAAAAAAAATCAGAGTCCACCAAGTAATAACTGTCACTGAATAACTGTCCAGGAATATTTTCTGACACAGGAAATTGTTCTGGTCTTAAAACTCACAATGATGCGTAAGTGTGTCAACCGTGTCAGTTGAGTTACTTACGTGTTGAAGCCTTTGTTAATCCTGAAGTCTTATCTTTTCATTATAATGACTACATATTTTCACACTCAGGTAGTAAGGACATTCAATCTTTCCTCTGGTGGTGGCAATAAATTTGCCACAAACTAACACTGTCTGTAGCTTCAGTATGGAATCTGAGACAAAGACTGAGTCATCAGTCTGGAGAGATGGATTTTATGGTCATTTTCCTTGGCACTGTGTCATCTAAGAGGCTCTGAGTGTCTGGCTATGATCTGCGTAGATCTGTGGTGCTCCACCAAGCCCATAAGGTAAAACTGATGTGCAGTAAGAGATCAATAAGTGGAGATTGTCTGGACTCAGCAGTGGAGGTAGAGGGGTTAGAGTCTTGCTTAGACATCACCACCTGCTCTCAGACAATGCTGGGGAGACTTAAAGGAGGCCACAGAGTTTTTAGCTGCAGTGCCTTAACATTTGTTATCAAAATGGCAGAAAGTGACAGGGTATTGTTCATGATGTCTGTATTAGTTAAGATATAAGTGGGAAGGGCAGCTGCCAAGTCTTCTGCAATTATTAAAATTAATATAGAAAGAAGGGACAAAGGAGAGTATATGGCATAGTTAGAAGGAGAAGTTTCTTCCTATGTTAATCCACTGTTTATGGAGTAAGTAAGATAATGTGGCATTGCCTTATATCCTGTCAGGGTTTTCTGAGTTTTAACCTCATCATTTCTCAGCAGTAACTGCTTTTCTTCTCTCACTGCAACTTATTCCCAGTGTAGCTCTGAAATTTCCTAAGTTCTGAGCATCTTTTATGCACATACAGGCTTATGGAAAGCTGCAAGTCCAGCTTCCTGCATGATTTTAACTATCTGTGGCCAAAAATCATGGCACATTCATTGACTATAACACAAGAATGAGAATCATCCATGTTCTCATAGTGGTTACTGACTTCAAAATATGATCAATGAGAAAGGCATTGGTAACCAAAAGCTTGGTTAGCTTGTGGAAGCTCTTCTATTATTAAAAGTCTTGTTGAAGATGAAGTAGCTGCCAAATAGAAGCTGTGCTACTCTGACCTTAGAGCTACACAGAGACCCTGCTTCCTCCTGGGTGTGCCTTTGTAGTTCACCAACTTGGCTCTGATGAGGCCAGGCCACGTATTGTATTTTCCAGGAAGTGAAGTGTTTAATACAGTATGACCAAAGGAAGGAGCAGTGCTGGCCTCTCAGCATGACATGGGCAAGAGTCAAACACAGGTCTATGCTAGAAAATATACCTATGCATTTGTCTTTTCCTTGAGTCTGAATTAATATGAACAGGGAGGTCATCATATTAAATTTATTAGAAACAAATGTTCAGAAATTTTGACATCATGGAGGGCTTATGTTAATAATAAAGCAGTTTAAATAAAATGTGTCAAACTGCCTTCTAAAACCTCATGTTTCTATTTGGAGATTAAGGTTTTCTTTATCTGTCATGAGAGAGTTGTCTCTTTGCAGCCTACAGCAGTTAATGCAGACACATACTACTAGTCAGTGTGGAGAGTATAGGACATATGACCCAAATGGGTCATATACAAGGCTCTCTCTGAGGCTCAAGGTCTATCCAGGAAGAAGGATGGAAAGAGTAGAAGGTCCAGAGTATGGCAAGGTGTGTTGTAAAAAGACTTCTCTTGGAATGAACCCACTGTGGGTATAGAAACTTGCACCAGAGTGGGTCTGTTGATATTTTGTCATGGGAGAGGAAAGAGTTCATGGGGCCCAACTCTGCCCAGGTGATTATTTACAGTTAATGGTGGTTAGGGAAGGCTCACACTGTCATCAGTCATGTAGCTACTGACTGGTTGTAGATGACCCAGTAAATAACTTTTCACGCATGCTCATGTGAGCAACTGTAGTTAATCTCAGTAGAATACACACATGGGTGGAAGTAGGAGGGGGCTTTCTGAGAAGGGTGAGATGACAGAAGAAAAGACTGGAGATGACAGGACGTAACAGGCAGTGATGACTAAAATTCATTCAATATATGATGACACTGTCAAAGAACACAAAATTTAAACTATAGAACAACTGAGGAAAGAAGGAAATTTCAATATATCTTTAGTTTAAACTTTTTAAAGCAAAATGTCTCAATGTAAATTGACTGGCGTGGCAAGTAGTAGTCATTCTTAGTTGAAGATGGTGGTGGAAGGTATGAAATAATGAAGAGCAGCAAGGTAAGTTACTGTAAGATTAATAATTTCCTCTCAAAGCATTATATTCCTAGTTTATGTCATATTTAGACATATTCTTTAGGCATTTAATTGATTCTAGAATCTTATTTAACACCTATGATCAACTTGTCTTGGAGTTGATACAAGTTTTCATTTTTAGTCATAAGATTTCATCTGATCCATCTGAAAGCCTGTAGAATGGTAGAATCTTAGATGTCATGAAGTCTGGTGCTTTGTTTAATAAAGATGGAATCTATGAGACCTGTACTCACTATTTTAATAATATTATCATCAAATTCCAGGAAACAGTATGATACATTTTCTGACTCAGAAATATTTGTGGTTTGCTTTAGGATTTAGTCATTTTTTTTTTGTCTTTAGAATACATCATTAAAGAAAAGATAAAAAACATAATTTTGATACCAAAAGACAAGAAAGAAAACAGGTTTTAAAATAAAACTATAGCATGTTATAAATAATTAAATGATTTTTTTTTTTACATAATTACATCCTTGCAGATGTCTGCATAGACCCAGAGAGTTTCCTACAATAGTCTGAGTGTTTGATGATGGCAAGAACCCTGGTTTCAGCCCATAACATGCTGCTGGGGACATGGCTGTGTTTTCTGAGTACTAGTCCTATAAAATCAAGTGAGATGATAGACTTATTTCTGAGAGCCTCTATTAAGTCTTCCTTGAGGAAGGTCTATCAGTAAGGATGGTTTTTTTACACAATCTGCTCAGGTGCACAAAGCACTGGTGTTCTGGGTTTTCTTGCCTTACCAGAATGGTTGATGGCTTGCTGGAAGCTTTCATTTGCAGAGACACTATAAAAGAAGCAAATTCGCTGTGAGTCCAACAATGTATGTAAATAAATTATTACCAAGTTGCTTTTGTAATTAAGTGGAGGAACAACAATAACAAAAAAATCAGGTTCAGATTTTAATGGGAGAACTTTTAAAAGTGAATGCACAAATGGATCCAAATACCATTCTATTTTTGCACTTCTAAGTTGACATATAGTTTTTGCAGTAATGTAGTAATCCTTCAAGTAGCCTGTTAATATGAAAATCTACACTTCTCCCACCCTGGTAACGTGTGGCTGGGAGCCAATCCCAAGGAGGGTTAACCCACATTATTTTCATGGAGCTTTGCAAGAGAAATACATAAGGCCCACAGGCATGCAAAAATAAAATAAAATAAATAAAATGAAATAAAGCCCCACTTACAAGAACCCGGAGTCCAGCCACTGCTGGATACTTTCCTGTTTGGAATTTTCTATAAAGAAACAAACAAACAAACAAACAAACCAGATCTGTTAGTCAAAGCACAACTGGCTGCAGTGACCCACTCTATCATCAGCCACTTCAGCAGTCCTGTTTCCTACATTGTTGGTCACATGATCATGTAAACATATTCATTTTCCCCCTGGAGGCCTCCTATTTTCCATAATCAGCCCCTTCTAAGAATGGATGTAAACTTGCCAAAAGACTATAAATTAAGAAAAAAGGAAAAAAGTGTTAAGGACTAGCAAAATGAGTAAGTGAAGGGTGAGAGATGCTAGAGTGATTGTAAAATTGCCTAATGTGAATACAAAGACTGGAAAAGAGTAAGAGATTTCTGTTTCTCTCTTGTTGGTTCTATATCACCATGGAACCTCTCCTTATTAAATCCCAACATTTACCTAAGGCAGCTAGCCAGCAATGTTTATTTGCAAGGAGTTCTTTGCCAGGTTAGAAACCAGATTTGCATTCATTCCAAGGACAAATTGTCATAGAGTCCCAGGATATCCAAAGGCAGCCTGTGTTAAAAAGGCACCAGCCTTTTAAAATGTATCTTTAGCACTGGCTCGACAAATAGGCAATAGAAAAGGAAAGAAGGTGAAGGGAGAGCAGATCCTGAGAGTTCTTGCTGCTTACTACCTCATATCCTGGGCTCAGTCTGACTTTATTCACAGATACTTGAATAATTCTCACATAGGCTTTCAGGTAAATAGAAACAGCCAGTAAACCTGGGAGTTGACCGGTAGTCTTCATTTGTGATACCATGGGTGGACAGAGTGGGAATGTTTTCTTATTTATTATTTTTTTTATGTTATTCAATGATCATCAGTGTTTCATGCAAGGAACCCAAGAAACTTTAAATAGAAAGGTGTTCTGAAACAAGCTCATTGGGAGCTGGAGAGATGGCTTGTGGGTCAAGTGCTTGTTGTACTAACACAAGGAACTGTGTTTGGATTTCGAGCACCCATCAAAAATCAGGGCATGGTTGCCCTAGTAGGACCCAGATTCCTTGAACTCACTGGCAGCCAGTCTAGCTGAATGACACTGCTCCAGATTCAGTGAGACTACCTGTCTATTTCTATCTCTCTCATATACATACATACATACATACATACATACATACAAACCTACATACATACACATATGCATATACACTAGCATATGAAGAAGAGGAAGAAAGAAGAGGAAGGGGAGGAGAAAAGAGGAGGACAAGAAGGAGGGAGGAAGAAAAAGGGGATACAGTGGAGGAAGAGAAGGAGGAGAAAGACAAGGAGGAAGAAGAGGAAGAGGTGCAAGAGAATGAAAAGAAGGAGGAGGAATCTTTATGGCTCCAGCCTGGATGTATCTTCAGAGTCTTGGGATTTAGGATGAGGGCATTGTAATAGAAAGGAAGCAGTGTTTATCTTTTAGTTGGTCTATTTGTGCTGAGGTCCTCAGGAGGATAGATACGTCTATTTCATAAAATTGCCTGGAATCATGCCAGGAACACTTGTTCCTTTCTTTTGTTTCTTTCTTTCTTTCTTTTTCCAGACAGGGGTTCTCTGTGTAGCCCTGGCTGTCCTGGAACTCATTCTGTAGACCACGCTGGCCTCCAACTCAGAGATACCCCTACCTCTGCCTCCCAAATCCTGGGATTAAAGTTGTGTGCTACCACTGCTTGGAAACACTTGTTCTTTTAATATCAAGTTCAAGTCCTTAGAAGTCACTAGCCCCCAAACATAATCCTCACATACCTCACCACCAACAGAAGGGCATATTATAAATGCCTAGAAGGCCCCTTACCTTGCATGTACATGGTAAACATTGGGTTTTCCTCCTCAGAGCCAGGAAGCAGATGCCCATCCAGTGGTGTCCATGCCCTCTTGGTATGCTTTAGGGTATCTCTCTTGCTCTTTTCCAGGCCTACTCTGGAGGTGTCATATCCTTGAAATTGCTCCATCATCAAGAGGGAGATTCTACAACCTGGCTGAAACAACGCCAGTCGAAAAATCAGAGACGATGAGTTCAGAGCTGAGGTATGGCCAGCTGGAAAGAGATTCTAAGAAGTAACTGTGAATGTACTCTATTGCATGTACTGTAAAATGATTGATACTGAGCCCTTCAGAGTCACTGTCAAACTGAGACAGGCTCACCTAACCAAAGCACAATTCCTGCTGATTTTGCAGAAGAGTTTCCTTACTACAGACAGATAGACCAGGAATTAACCTGGCATTACCAGACATAAGGTCACAGTGACACTGATTGATTCAGTGACACATTCTGAACTGTGGATAGAGAACAGAGAAACTGAACTTTGACACCAGCCTTACTTATGATACGCTAACCTTTGAACTTTGAACACTTAATAGGTGTTTGGGAAAAACATGTAAAAACCACCTTTTTGCCTAAATTATTGTCATACATATGTTTCAATTAGCATTAGTTCAGTCTTCAAGTTCAGAGAATGGCTAAGAAGCCAGGCTTTGGCAACACGCATAGAATTCTAGTATTGGTGCCTGATCATTAGTCACATGACACATAAACTGCTTTATGCAATGTGCGTCTGAAAAAGGCAAGCTATTCAGACCAACTACAAATATCTGGTCATTCTCTTTTAAGTTCAGGCAAGCACTCCAGATGTAACTGTCAGTAACACTGCCCTTATATGCTTAATATATTTAAATTATGCCATTCATGTGAAGTTCAATTGACATTTACTGGCACAGATGAAAATGTACTGTGAAAATTATTGATACTTCTGATAACTATCACTTTTACATTCTAAATGCAAAAGGCAAAAAGTTTCAAGGAGTTAAAAATAAGACTAGAGTAGACATTTTATTCAAGAACATTAACTTTCAGGTATCCTTGGTAGCAATTTTTACAAAAATGACAATAAGGCAAGTAATACAGATACAGATTATATTTCAAACTTGATCAGTTGTCTGGTATACTAGAAGTCATAAAACTGTAAAAAGTATCCTCTATGATCTGCATTAAGAGGGTAGTTATTTAATTTTGCCCAGGTTTTGACTCTTTCAGATTTAAACAAAAAGTTGTCTTCGGCAGCACCTAGCATTCTGTGGGTATGAGTGAGAATACAAGCATTAGCTTTGATGAGGCAAAATTTCACAAGAAACAAAATTCAAAAAACTCTGCTCAAGAATATCCTAAAATGTGACACTCAATGGAGAATCAGAAATTTTTAACAACAGAAAAGTGTGTTACAGAACAACAAGGTTCCTCAAATCACGCGATCCCTTTCCTGGTCTCAGCTGGAAGAATGTTCTCACATATGACAAAGATTTTGCACGAAGGGTCAAGAGCTATCAAGGAGCTGACTGTTTTCTGAGCCACGATGTCACATATCAATAAAACTACAGATTTTTGTAAATCACTGGAAAATTGCTTCATTTAGATAGAAATATCAATTTAGCTTTTATGTTCCAAGCTTACAGCCTATAACAGTAAATTCTACTTTCGCTTCTAGCTTCACTCAACTGTTGAAGACTGGTTCTTTGCCAGATTGCTTGCAGTTTCTGTAGATTAGGAAAAGTCTGCCAAAAAAGTGGAAAATTTGCTAGAGGCAAGAGTCAGGGGATTGTTGGCAAAGGAAGTCTCTTGTTCACTGTGCCTTAGTGGGCACCTTTCAGTTAGCAAGCAAGTCTGCCTCTGGAGATGAGTTCCTGCTGCTTGAATGGCCAATTTTGATATCTATTTGCCGGACCCTTAAATCTCTTTAGAAAAGGACATAAATCAATTGAATGATAGCCTTGAACTGTCTCATAGTAGCCAGCGCAGAAGTTGTGTTGCATGAGCCCTGTTGCCTCCTCTAGGAAACCCCTCCGTTTGCAGGACCATTTGGAACCCAGTGCTGAACCTAGGAGGAAGCCTACACTTGGATTATGTTATCCCCAGAACCTGAAACATTCAGTACTTTCTCTCCCACATCCTTCTGTTTTGATGGCCACGTGTCATTGAACCCTGTGTGTATGAAGAGACCCACTAATGTGGATAGTTGCTTCTATCATGTTTAATTTTTAAAGGTATAAAGCTACATGCACCAAATTTTCAGTTTGTAAAAGCAAAAAGCTGGTGTGTTGAAAATGAAAACACAAACCAAAAAGTTACCAAATTTTCAGAATGTTGAAGACAATTAGAAGTAGAAAACAATTGGTTTCATAAAATGATTCTATTTGAGTTTTCTTTAGTCTGAGTAACATCAGCCCAACTGTTCCCTTTCACTTAATCCCATAGCAGCATTAGGAAACATGAAACTCCAATACAGTGACAGTCATCACAGGCTTTGCCAAGAGTACTGCATTACACACCAGACTCCAGAGTACCACATGGACAAGTGATCTGGGAAAAGGAAACTCCAGGTAGATTGAGAATCATTCTTGTTTCCTGTTTTGTTTTTGTTTAATTTTTCATTGCATTTATTTCTTCATTTTTGTGTATTTGCACGATCCATGGAAAAGCTACGGAGTGTAGAGATCTGTTCTCTAGGACAACCACCTTCTGAGCTCTGAGAACTAAATTCAAGCCATTGGGCTTGGTAGCAAGTTGCCTTTACCCACTGAGCTGCCTGACTTACCCAACCCCATTCTTGGTTCTGGTGTGGTTAATATCGGGCATATTGGACAGGTCCGAAAGCCCTAACTTTGATCTTAGTTCTGTTACCTTCTGAACTTTGAATGAGTTCTCAAACTTTTCTTATATACATTTTGTCACTCTTGGAATAGTTGTAAAATAATTATTTCTTATGGAAGAATTCATAGGAAATGTATTCGCAACAACCAGTGCTACATTTTCTAGCTGCCCCTTCTCTTTTCTTATTTCCATCCCTTTCATTATCCTGTATAACTGTCAAGTGAAGGGATCAAATCATCAATTGCTCCAGTTTTTGGTGTTGTGCTGGCTAATTATATGCCAACTTGACACAAGCTGGAGGCATTTAAGAAGTGAAAAACACAGCTGAGAAAATGTTCCCATCAAATTGGTCTATGAAAATGCATGTAGGACTTTAAAAAAAATAGTGATTGATGTGGGTGGGCCCATCCCATTATGGGTGGTACCATCTCTGAGCTGGTGGTCATGGGTTCTATAAGAAAACAGGCTGAGCAAGACATGATTAACAAGCCAAGAGGCAGCACTCCTCCATGACTTCTGCATCAACCCTTGTCTCCAGGTTCCTGCTTTATTTGAGTTTCTGCTCTGATTTCCTGTCATGAGAGATTATGATGTGGAAACAGAGGTGAAATAAACCCTTTCCTGTGTTAGTTGCTTTTGGTTATGTTGTTTTATTACAACAATAGAAACCATAACTAAGAAAATCTCAATTGCTGTGATAAAATATCAATTTAGGGGAAGAAAGGCTCTATTTTATCTTACAGTTCTCAGATCTAGTTCACTGAGGGGATATTTGTATAAGAACTTAATTCATAGTCAAGATCATGGAGAAACAAATGCATAGATGATGGATGCTTACATCCAGTTTTTTCCTGTTCTATGTAGTTCAAGACCCATCCCTTGCTCAGGGAAATTGCTACCCAGGATGAAATAGTTCCTTGATATATCATTAAAAACAGGAACTACAGAGGTAAGCATCACCAACAGAATACAAGAGATGGAGGCAAGAATCTCAGCTGCAGAAGGCACAATGGAAGAAATCAATGCATCCGTCAAAGAAAATGTTAATCTGAAAAATTCCTGACACAAAACATCCAAGAAATCAAGGACACCATGAAAAAGAAGAAACCTAAGAATAATAGGAATAGAAAATTCCCAGCTTCAGGGATCAGAAAATATTTTCAACAAAACTGTAGAACAAAATTTCCCCAATCTTAAGAGATGCCTATAAGCATAGACAAGGCCTACAGAATAGCAAATAGACTAGACCAGAAAAGAAAATCCTCTTGCTACATAATAATCAAAACACTAAATGTACAGAATGAAGAAAAAAACTATTAAAAGCTGCAAAGGAAAAAGGCCAAGTAACATATAATGGCCTATCAGAATCACACCTAACTTCCAGGAGAGACCACAGATGCCAGTCCAGACTACTATATCCAGATAAACTTTCAATAACCATAGATGGAGAAATAAGAAAACGCCTACACAAACAAGGAAACTGAACAACTCTCTACTCAACATCAACTAGGTCAGGGAAGAAATAAAGAAATTAAAGACTTCCTAGAATTCAGTGAAAATGGAGGCACAACATACCCAAATTATGAGACACACTGAAAGCAGTGCTAAGAGGAAAGTTCATAGCACTAAGTGCCTTCATAAAGAAATTGGAGACATCTCATTCAAGTAACGTAATGGCATACCTGAAAGCCCTAGAAAAAAAAAGAAGCAGACACACCCAAGAGGGGTATTCAGCTGGAAATAATTAAACTCAGGACTGAAATCAATAAATTAGAAACAAAGAGAACAATTCAAAAAATCACCAAAACCAGGAGCTGTTTTTTTGAGAAAATCAACAAGCTAGACAAACCCTTAGCCTAACTAAAAGGGAAAGAGATACTATCCAAATCAACAAAATCAGAAAAGAAAGGGAGGGCATAATGACAGACACTGAGGAAAACCAAACAATCATTAGGTCCTACTTCAAAAGCCTATATGCCACATAATGTGAAAATCCAATGAAATGGACAATTTTCTTGATAGATTTTAATTACCAAAGTTGAATCAAGATCAGGTAAACAATTTAAATAGTCTTATATCCCTTGAAGAAATAAAACACTCATCAAAAGTCTCCCATCCAAAAAGAGAACAGAGTTAGACGGTTTCAGTGCTGAATTCTACCGGACCTTCAAAAAAGAGTGAATACCAATACTCTTCCATACCAATACCAATACCAAAATAGAAATAGAAGGAACATTACTAAACTCATTCTTTGAGGCCGCAGTATCTTTGATACATAAACCACACAAAGACCCAACAAAGCAAAAATTTTAGAACAATTTCCCTTATGAATATTGACACAAAAAATACTCAAAAAATACTCTCAAACTGAATTCAAGATACACATCAAAAATATCATACACCATGACCACGTAGGCTTGAACCTAGGCATGCAGGGGTGATTCAATATGTGGAAATTCATCAAATGTAATGCACAATATAAACAAAATAAAAGAAAAAAACCCCACATGATCATCTTGTTAGATGTCAAAAAAATCATTTGAGAAATCCATTGCATGTTCATGTTTAAAATCTTGGAAAAATCAGGGATATATGGCACATACCTAAACATTGTAAAGGCTATACAGAGTAGGCCGATTACCAATATCAAACTAAACAAAGAGAAACATAAATCAATTCCATTGAAATCAGGGACAAGGCAAGGCTTCCCACTCTCTCCATATCTTTTCAACATAGTACTTGAAGTCCTAACTAGAGCAATAACATGACTAAAGGAGATCAAGACGATACAAATTGGAAAGAAAAAACTCAAAGCATCACTATTAGCAGACAATATGATAATATACATAAGTGAGCCCAAAAATTCTACCAAGGAACTCCTATAGCTGATAAACACCTTCAGCAAAGTGGCTGGATACAAAATTAACTGAAAAAAAAAAATCAGTAGCCCTCCTGTAAAGAAAAGACAAATGTGCTAAGAAAGCAATTAAGGAAACAATACCCTTCACAATAGCCACACACACACACACACACAAAATCATAAAGTACTTTGGTGTGACTCTAACTAAGCAAGTGAAATACTTTTTGGAAAAAAATAAAACTTTAAGTCTCTGAAGAAAGAAGAAATCGAAAAAGGTATCGAAAGATGAAAAGAACTGCCATGCTCATGAATCAGTAGTATTAACATAGTAAATTAGCCATCCTACCAAAAGCAATCTACAGATTTAATGCAATTCCAATAAAAATACCAACACAATTCTTTACAGACCTTTAAAGAATAATTCTCAACCTCATATGGAAAAACAGAAAACCCAGAATAGCTAAATGAATCCTGTACAATAGACGATCTGTAGGAGGTATCTCTATCCCTGATCTCAAGCTGTCCTAAAAAGCAACAGTAATAAAAACTGCATGATACTGGCACAGAAACGGACTGGTGTATCAATGGAATCAAATCAAAGACCCAAAATAAATCTACACACCTATGGACACTTGATTTTTGACAAAGGAGCCATGACCATACAACGGAAGAAAAAGACAGCATCTTCAACAAATGTTGCTGGTCTCACTGAAAAATGCAAATAGATCAATATTTATCACCCTGCACTAAGCTAAATTTCAAGAGGATCAAAGATCTCAACATAAAACCAGACACACTAAATTTGTTAGAAGAAAAAGTGGGGAAAAGCCTTGAACTCACTGCCACAGGCAACAACTTCCTGAACGGAACACCAACAGCTTATGCTCTAAGATCAAGAATTAATAAATGGCACCTCATGAAACTGAAAATCTTCTGTAAAGCAAAGGACACTAAACAGAATAAACAACAGCCTACAGACGGGAAAAAGATCTTCACAAACCCTAAATTGACAGAGGGCTAATATTAAAAACGTATAAAGAATTCAAGAAATTAAACACCAAAAAACCAAACACTCCAATTTAAAATGGGATACAGAGCTAAACAGAGAATTCTCAACAGAGTAATATGGCAGAGAAACACTTAAAGAAATATTTTTAAAACATTTAAAGGACACTCAATATCTTTAGTCATCAGGGTGACACAAATCAAAACGACTCTGAGATTCTATGTTCCACCTATCAGAATGGCTAAGAACAAAAACTCAAGTGACAGCACATTCTGGTGAGGATATAGAGAAAGGGGAACACTTCTTCATTGCTGGTGGGAGTGCAAACTTGTACAACCACTTTGGAAATCAATCTGGTGCTTTCTAAGAAAATTGGGAATAGCACTACCCCAAGACACAGCTGAGCATATACCTGAAAAATGCTCCACCATCAACAACGCCATTTGCTCAACTATATTCATAGCACCTTTATTTGTAGCAGTCAGAATCTGGAAACAACCTAGGTAACCCTCAAGTGAAGAATGGATTAAAAAAAATTGTGGTACATTTATGCAATGGAATAGTACTCAGCTATTAAAAACAAGGAAATCATGAAATTTGGAGGCAAATGGATGGACCTAGAAAACATCATCCTTAATTAGGTAACCCGAATTGAGAAATACACACATGGTATATACTCTTTTATAAATGGATATTAGCTATATAATACAGATTAACCATGCTACTGAAGAGGCTAAGTAACAAGGAGGAACCTAGGGAGGATGCTTATTCTCATTCAGAAGGGCAAATAGAATAGACATCAGAAGTGGTTAAAGAGAGGGAATAGGATGGGAGCCTACCATAGATGTTGTCTGAAAGGCTCCACCCACCAAGGGATTGAAGCAGATGCTGAGACTCATAGCCAAACTTTGGGCAGAGCACAGGGAGTAGGGGGGATTAAAGGACCTGGAATGGACAAGATCTCCACAAAGAGACCAACAAAGACAATAAATCTTGCTGCAGGGAGCCTCCAGAGATTGATCCATCAACCTCGAACATACATGGAGAGGACCTAGATCCCCTGCTCAGATGTAGCCTATTGGCAGCTCAGTCTCCATATGGGTATCCTAGTAAAAGGAACAGGGATTATCTCTAGCATGGACTTGGTTGCCTGCTCTTTGATCACTCCTCTCTGGCCGGCCACAAAAAAGAGGATCCAGGAAGTCCTGAGGAGACTTGACAGGCTAGGGCCAGATGGTAAGGGAGGGAGCCTCCCCTTTTCTGTGGTCTAGGGGAGAGGAATAGAGGGGTAGAGGGAGGGAGAGTGAGACTAGGAGAAGACAAGGAAGGGGGCTACAATTAGGATATTAAGTGAATAAACTTTTTTTTATTAATTAGACTTTATTCACTTTGTATCCCTCCATAAGTCCCTCCCCTTCTAACCCCACCCTTTCTTTCCCTTCTTCACGTATGCCCCTCCCCAAGTCCACTGATAGGGGAGGTCCTTCTCTCCTTCCTTCTGATCTTAGTCTATCAGATCTCATTAGGAGTGGCTGCATTGTCATCTTCTGTGGCCTGATAAGGCTGCTCCCCCCTCAGGGGGATGTGATCAAAGAGCAGGCCAATCAGATTATGTCAGAGGCAGTCCCTCTTCCCATTACTATATAACCCACTAAACTGCCATGGGCTACATCTGTGCAAGGGTTCTAGGTTAGCTCCATGCCTGGTACTTGGTTGGAATATGAGTCTCTGGGAAGACCCCTGTGTTCAAATTTCTGGTTCTGTTGCTCTCTTTGTGGAGTTCCTGTCCTCTCCAGATCTTACTATTTTCCACTTCTTACATAAGATTCCATGCACACTGCCCAACAGTTGGCCATAAGTCTCAGCATCTGCTTTGATAGTCTGCAGGGCAGAGCCTTTCAGAGGCCCTCCGTGGTGGGTTTCTAGCTAGTTTCCTGTTTTCTTCTTCTGATATTCTTCCTCTTTGCCTTTCTGGATGGGGATTGAACATTCTTTTTAAAAATAAAGAGATTCACCCTGAGAACACACTCATAGACCAATATGATGATGATTACTCCAGTAAGGTTCTTTCCCCAGGTGATCTAAGTTGTATAAAGTTGACAGTTAAGACTAACCATTATACCAATCAATACAAGAGGTTTTCCGGTAGAAACAGATTTGACATTCTTAGTTTGTGGATAACCTATGTTGTTTTGAAATAACAACCTACAGAAAGCAAAAATCTTTGGAAGTGTCATGATACAGTATTTCTGAAACTGTGGGAATGTAGAGTCCCTGAGCCATGCTAGAGGCTTTTAGCAGGGTCTTGACATTTCTTCAAATGTATACTTGATCTCATGGGTACAGGCTTAAGGTGCTAGCCTTGGTCACCATTTGAACGAGCCCTGTGACCAAGAAGGTAACTTCCTAAGGGAAGAACAAGCCTGTCATAGTCTGGGTCCACAGAGATCTCTTCAACCACCTCCTGAGTCTCGTCTCAACCTTGTTATCAGAGTTGTTCTGCAGCCCTTTTTAAGATCTAGACTATCACCTCTACTTGCCTTCCTCTCCTCTACCCTCTTCATACTGACACCCCCATCTACCCTTGAGGCTCCACAGAGCTCTGGTGGGACCTGCCTATTTCCAGATCTGGCATTGCTCACAGAAGTCCATAAAAGAAATTTTTAGTCTCATGTTTTTAAAAAGTTTATGATTAAAACTTGGTAGCTTCACTACCAAAGCTAAGACTCCAACTAACTCTGAGAAGCTGACAATTTAAGAGAAATGGAGAATAGGCATCATCTTACTGTGCCCTTGAGTCACATTTAAGTGTGTGGCATTGCTTATCTGTCCCAGTCTTCTACCATTCGTAGAATCTCCTAATCCCCATAACTCCTAATCCCCATAACATTACCATCCACTGTCCCCTGTTCCCTACCTTATCATCAAATATCCCATTATCTCCAGTATCTAACTGAAACCCAACTATGCTCTCCTTTGTATCCTCTCAAACTAGGATCTTCTGTCCTTCCTACCATACAATCTGAACTATATATGTGAGGGTGGTATACATTGGGTTTTGTGCTCCTGTTGCTGCTTTGTGCTCTTGCTTTGTCTGCAAATGTCATCAGACTATGGAGCCATAAATATCCATTGCATTCACCCTCACTTACTGCCAATAATAGAATGACTTTTCTGTCATCTTTCTGAAACATTTCATTATCTGTTGGTACAATGTTCTTTTGGAATGTATACACCTTACTCTTGTTCATTCAAATGCTGATTTCTCTCCCCAACTCTCTGGTTTCAATCCAGACATTGCATTGTGATACTTATTCTAATCATCACCTGTATCAATTTTGTGTAAACATGCCAAAATAAAACAACCAGTCCCAATGTTGATCAATGGAAATGAAGGAGAGGAGAAGTAAAGAGCCAGTGATAGGAAGGGGTGAGAGGCAGAGGAAAGAGAAGAGGAACAGAAGCAGGGAGAGCAGAAGCGGGAGGAGAGGTCTTAAAACGAGGTGGAGTGATGGACTGCACCTAAGATATCACTAAAAGCAAGGAAAAATGGTAAAATATGGTATGAATGGTAGGAAACTATGTGGGCTTGGAGGTTTGGGATGGAGTAACTATTGCCCAGCATTGTGATCTAGGTTAATTAAATAAATCCCAATCTCCGTGTGGTGTTTTGGTTATATAGCTACTCAGGATTAACCGCAGCTTTACTAAAAAATATATATCAATAGTAAATATTAATGACAAATACAACAATTATCAATATAGATGAGCCTATAACATTAAGCCCCTCATTACATTTTCACTTTCAGTAATCTTTCTTTCCATTCAATTCCTATGGTCACACTTAATTCATCATTAGAAAATGGCCTCCCAAAATCCCAATCCAAGAATATGCTATTGCTTCTACTGTATTCAGAATTTCTTTGGACAACATCTTTTGTCCTTTTGAGGTCATTCGTTCTTCACTGAGTCATTCTATTCAGATTGAAACACCATAATATGGGGGGGAGGGGCAAGATGGCGGCGCCAGGAGAACACTGTGTCTGAGAAGCGGGACAACACACTCTGTGCAGCGACCAGGAGACTGAACTCTGGGCCCTAAAACAACAGCTATTGTGTTTCCCAGGTGAGGGGAGGCTCCCACAGCATGGGAATCAATCGGGTCCACTCTCGGCTGCCCAGCCAGAACCCAGAAGAAATCCTGGGTAACTCGGGCTTTGGGTCTCCGGGCTGGTGCCGTAAGACTGCGTGTCCAGATCACTTTCCCAGGCTGATTGGTGGGCACAACGGTGCCAGAGACTGGGAGTCCCAGTTGCAAAAAAACCCCACGGGGAAGGAAAGTTGCAAGACTGATCACAGGTCACCCAGTCTTTCCATGGAAGGTCTCACAGACCGCGGGTACCTGCCGCCATCACAACTGAGCTCCCACCACACGGAGAGTTGCATGCCCAGCTCAAAATCCCTACTCTCTCTTGGGAGGAGGCAGGAAGCGTCCAGAAGACTCTGCCACAGACCACATTGTCTGTACCCCAACCTGAGATCGGGGCTGAGAAAACCCAATCCTTTCGGGCACTCCCCCAAACGCTGCCAAAACCCTGCTGCGGCAGAGCAGAAGGATAAAGAGGCTCACAGTGGCTTCACAGTGCTGGAACTCCAGTGCTGCCGGCTGCTCTTAACAAACAAACCTCAGCTTGGGATCTGGGATCATTCTACATGTCCTGAGATTCTCCTGGGTCCAGCGCAATAAGGTCTAGCAGCACGTTCTATCACCAGTGCCCCCCCCCAAACCCCTGGCAGAGAAACCCCAGCTCAGGATTGGACTGAGAAGCCCCAACCCCTTCTGGCACTCCCCTGAGAGCACCTCCATAAGCTTGGAGGGGAAGGTCAGAGGGGAAGGACAGAGAGGCAACCTGCCACAGGACAGAGCACCCCCTCTCCAGCTCACCCAGTGGCCCCTAGCAGAGAAACCCAAGCTCTGGATCTGAGGACACTCAACCCTACCTGGTACTCTCTCGGGATCAGCAAACATAGGTTCTACTGCCAGGCTGCTTCTGGTAGAGAGATCTGGGCCAGGGATCTGGGATTGAGAGCACTCAACCTAACTCTTTCCTGCACCACCCCGGGACCAGTCAACATAACCCCTTCTGGCAGAGGGAAAGGACAGAGAGGCAGCACATAGGAAAGGT
The DNA here is from genome assembly GCF_030254825.1 of Meriones unguiculatus. Taxonomy (NCBI): domain Eukaryota; kingdom Metazoa; phylum Chordata; class Mammalia; order Rodentia; family Muridae; genus Meriones; species Meriones unguiculatus. The sequence continues at coordinate 50,788,475 of NC_083351.1, forward strand.
GGACACCGAGTCCTGCGGCCACAGTGCCACAGAGCTGACTGTTAGCCTACCTGCGCATTTTCCTCAGCAGGACCAAATCAGAGAGTAGAGAGCAAGGGGAACCCCTGTGCATTCCAATTGGTCCTGCAAGAGAGTGAGTGAGCCTTCTAGGGAGAGTTTGCCCCAGACCCAGGGCCTCTCCACAGAAGCAATCAGACGAGATCCCTGCCACCCCCTAGTGTGGGCATCATAGGGATTCTTGGGATAGCGACCCCAACGTTGAAGCCTCTGCCTTGCGGGTCCACCAGTGTAGTCCAGGCAAACAATCCCTGGATCTTAGACAGAACTGCGTAATTGTGGCTTGCAGGCCACTACAATAGTCAGAGAATCCGCACATGCATACTGTGCCCACTAAAAGCGCACGCGAATAGCGCCAGCGTCGCATTCCTTACTTAGGCAAAACTGAAACCAGAGTGTACACTCCCAAACCAGTGAACCTTTCTCATCCTCCTGAAAAAACAATCCAGAAAACAGAAAGAGACGATCATAGCCCAAACTACAATCTCGAGGAACAAACAGTGAGGATTATAAATAACCACATGGCTAAAGGCAGATGTAAGAACACTTCCAACAAAAATCAGGACATAATGACCTCACCAGCAACCCCACAAAACAATGGACACTTCAATTCACTAGATATACAAAAAACGACCTCAAAACTGTTTCTCCAGCTATCAGAGGCCCATAAAGATGAAATGAACAAAGCCCTCAGAGAAATAGCCAAAGAAATCGAGACTAATCAAGAGGAAACAAATCGTGCTCTCAGAGAAATGACCACAAAAATTGAGGCAAACAAAGAAGAAATGCACAAAGCTCTCAAAGAAATGTGCACACAAATGAAGGCAAATAAAAAAGAAATAAACAAAGCTCTCATAGAAATACAGGCAATTATAGCCAAAGAAGTAGAGGCACAATTAGTGATACATAGAGAGGAAACGGACAAAAAAATAGAAGCTGTCATTGAAAAGCAGGACTCCACATTCAAACAGATGAAGGAAATGGTGCAAGACATGAAAACAGAATTAGAATAAATAAAGAAAACACAAATAGAGAAAAACCAGGAGCTGGAGAACATAGAGAAAAGATCAGGAATTACAAAGGTAAGCATCACCAACAGAATACAAGAGATGGAAGAAAGAATCTCAGGAGCCGAAGATACACTTGCGGAAATTGACACGTCTCTCAAAGAAAAAATAAAATCAGAAAAGTTCCAAACACAAAACATCCAAGAAATCAAGGACACCATGAAAAGACAAAACCTAAGAATAATAGGAGTAGAAGAAAAAGAAGACATCAGGCTCAAAGGTCCGGAAAATATTTTCAAGAAAATTATAGAAAAACTTTCCCAACTTAAAGAAGGAGATGGCCATGAACATACAAGAAGCCTACAGAACACCAAGTAGACTAGACCAGAAAAGAAATTCTTCACATCACATCATAGTCAAAACACTGATCCTACAGAACAAAGAAAAAAAATCTAAAAGCAGCAAGGGAAAAAGGCCAAGTAACATATGAAGGTAGACCCATCAGAATCACACCAGATTTCTCAACAGAAACTATGAAAGCCAAAAGGCCTGGACAGAAATAATACAGTCCTTAAGGGACCACAGATTCCAACCCAGACTACTATACCCAGCAAAACTTTCAATCAACATAGACAGAGAATTCAAAATATTCCAAGACAAAACCAAATTTAAACAATATCTACATATTAACCCAGCTCTACAGAAGTTACTAGAAGGGAAACTCCAAACCAAAGAAAACAACTACATCTAAGGAAACAGAGGAAATAGATAACTACACAACAAAAAAACGAAAAGAATACAAGCAATGAAACTCAGAGACACCACCAACCCCACATCTAAAGTAAGTAACAATTGTTGGTCACTAGTTTCTGTCAACATCAACGGACTCAACTCCCCAATAAAAAGACACAGACTAACAGAATGGTTGCGGAAACAGGATCCATCATTCTGTTGCATCCGAGAAACACACCTATGCAACAAAGATAAACACTATCTCAGAGTAAAGGGCTGGAAAAATGTTTTTCAAGCAAATGGTTCCAGAAAACAAGCTGGAGTAGCCATCCTAATATCTAATAAAATAGACTTTCAACCCAAGTTAATCAAAAAAGATAAGGATGGCCACTATATTCTCATCAAAGGAAAAATCCACCAAGAGGACATCATAATTTTGAATATCTATGCCCCAAACACAAGAGCACCTACATTCGTAAATGAAACAATATTAAAGCTTAAATCACACATTGATCCTAATACCCTAATGGTGGGAGACTTCAACACTCCACTCTCATCAAGGGACAGATCAACTAGACAGAAAACAAATAGGGAAATAAAAACACTTACAGAGTCCCTAAATCAAATGGACCTAATAGACATCTACAGATCTTTTCATCCAAACTCAAAAGAGTATACCTTCTTTTCAGCACTGCATGGAACCTTCTCCAAAATAGACCATATAGTTGGTCATAAAGCAAGCCACAACATATACAAAAAGATTGAAATAATCCCTTGTATTCTATCTGACCACCATGGACTAAAGCTGGACCTCAACAACAACAGAAATAACAAAAAGCCGACACGCACATGGAAACTGAACAAGTTATTACTAAATGACAGCTGGGCTAAGGAAGAAATAAAGAAAGAAATTAAAGACTTCCTAGAATTCAATGAAAATGAGGGCACAACATACCCAACTTTATGGGACACATTGAAAGCAGTGCTCAGGGGAAAATTTATAGCACTAAGCGCCTGCAAGAAGAAATTCGTAACATCGCATACAAAGAACTTAATGGCCCAACTGAAAACCCTAGAAAAAAAGAAGCAGATACACCGAAGAGGAGCAGACGGCTGGAAATTATCAAACTCAGGGCTGAAATCAATCAATTAGAAACAAATAAAACTATTCAAAGAATCAATGAAACAAAAAGCTGGTTCTTTGAGAAAATCAACAAGATAGACAAACACTTAGCCAAACTAACTAAAAAGCAGAGAGAATCTATCCAAATCAACAAAATCAGAGATGAAAAGGGTGACATAACTACAGACACTGAGGAAATTCAAACAATCATTAGGTCATACTACAAAAGCCTATATGCCACAAAATTTGAAAACATAAATGAAATGGATAATTTTCTTGATAGATTCCATCTTCCAACATTAAGTCTAGATCAGGTAGAAAGAGTGAATAGCCCTATATCCCCCAAGGAAATTGAAGCAGTCATTCACAGTCTCCCCTCCAAAAACAGCCCTGGGCCAGATGGTTTCAGCGCAGCATTCCACCAGACCTTCAAAGAAGTGCTAACACCAATTCTCCTCAAACTATTCCACAAAATAGAAACAGAAGGTACATTACCAAACTCATTCTATGAAGCAACAGTCACCCTGATACCTAAACCACACAAAGACCCAACAAAAAAAGAGAACTTCAGACCTATCTCTCTTATGAACATTGATGCAAAAATACTCAATAAAATACTTGCAAACCGAATCCAAGAACACATCAAAGATATCATCCACCACGACCAAGTAGGCTTCATCCCAGGCATGCAAGGGTGGTTCAACATACAGAAATCCATCAATGTAATCCACCACATAAAAAAACTGAAGGAGAAAAACCACATGATCATCTCCTTAGATGCTGAAAAAGCATTTGACAAAGTCCAACACCCATTCATGTTTAAAGTCTTGGAGAGATCACAAGGCACATATCTAAACATAGAAAAGGCAATATACAGGAAGCCTATAGCCAACATCAAACTCAATGGAGAGAAACTTAAATCAATCCTACTGAAATCAGGGACAAGACAAGGCTGCCCACTCTCTCCATACCTCTTCAACATAGTACTTGAAGTCCTAGCCAGAGCAATAAGACAACTAAAGGAGATCGAGGGGATACAAATCGGAAAGGAAGACGTCAAAGTGTCACTATTCACAGATGATATGATAGTATATATGAGCGACCCCAAAAATTCAACCAGAGAACTCCTCCAGCTGATAAACACCTTCAGCAAAGTGGCAGGATACAAAATCAACTCAAAAAAATCAGAAGCCCTCCTGTATACCAAAGACAAAAGGGGCGAGAAAGAAATTAGGGAAACAACACCCTTCACAATAGCCACTAATAACATAAAGTACCTTGGGGTGACACTAACCAAGCAAATGAAAGACCTGTTTGAGAAAAACTTCAAGTCTCTGAAGAAAGAAATTGAAGAAGATATCAGAAGATGGAAAGATCTCCCGTGCTCATGGATTGGTAGGATTAACATTGTGAAAATGGCCATCCTGCCAAAAGCAATCTACAGATTCAATGCAATTCCCATCAAAATACCAACTCAATTCTTTACAGACATTGAAAAAAAGATTCTCAGCTTCATATGGAGAAACAAAAAACCCAGAATCTACAAAACAATCCTGTACAACAACAGAACAACTGGAGGTATCTCCTTCCCCGATCTCAAGTTGTACTACAGAGCAATAGTAATAAAAACTGCATGGTATTGGCATAAAAACAGAAAAGATGATCAATGGAACCACATAGAAGACCCAGAAATAAACCCACACACCTATGAATACTCGATTTTTGACAAAGAAGCCAAAACCATTCAATGGAAAAAAGACAGCATCTTCAACAAATGGTGCTAGTCCAACTGGATGTCCACATGCAGAAAAATGAAAATAGATCTATATTTATCACCCTGCACAAAACTAAAGTCCAAGTGGATCAAAGACCTCAGCATAAAACCAGATACTCTAAATCTGTTAGAAGAAAAAGTGGGGAACAGCCTAGAACTCATTGGCACAGGATACAACTTCCTCAACAGAACACCAACAGCACAGGCTCTAAGAGCAACAATCAATAAATGGGACCTCATGAAACTGAAAAGCTTCTGTAAAGCAAAAGACACCATCATCAAAACAAAACGACTGCCTACAGATTGGGAAAGAATCTTCACTAACCCTTTATCTGCCAGAGGACTAATTTCCAGTATATACAAAGAACTAAAGAAGCTGAAAAGCAGCAAACCAAGTAACCCAATTAAAAACTGAGGAACAGAGCTAAACAGAGAATTCTCGACAGAGGAATATTGTATGGCAGAGAAACACTTAAAGAAATGCTTAACCTCATTAGCCATCAGGGAAATGCAAATCAAAATGACCCTGAGATATCACCTTACACCCATCAGAATGGCCAAGATGAAAAACTCAAGTGACAACACATGCTGGAGAGGATGTGGAGAAAGGGGAACCCTCCTCCATTGCTGGTGGGAATGTAAACTGGTACAACCACTCTGGAAATCAATCTCGTGCTTTCTAAGACAATTAGGAATAGTGCTTCCTCAAGACCCAGCTATACCAGTGCTAGGTATATACCCAAAGTTTGCTCAAGTACACAAAAGGGATATTTGCTCAACCATGTTTATAGCAGCTTTATTTGTAATAGCCAGAACCTGGAAACAACCCAGATGTCCATCAACGGAGGAATGGGTACAGAAATTGTGGTATTTTTACACAATGGAATACTACTCAGCAATCAAAAAGGAGGAAATCATGAAATTTGCAGGCAAATGGTGGGATCAAGAAAAGATCATTCCGAGTGAAATATCCCAGAAGGAGAAAGACAAACATGGGATATACTCACTTATATAGACCTATAAGATATGATAAACATAATGAAATCTATACACCTAAAAAAGATAATCAAGAGAGCAGACATGGGGTAAGATGATCAATCCTCGTTTAGAAAGACAGATGGGATGTGCATTGAACATATGACAGGAGTCTACTGAGCGCATCTGAAAGACTCTAACTAGCAGTGTTTTCAAAGCAAAGACTCATGACCAAACCTTTGGCAGAGTACAGGGAATCATAAGAAAGAAGGGAAGTTAGTCTGATGGGGAAAGGATAGGAGCTCCATAAAGGCCAACTATATCTGGGCACAGGATCTTTTCTGAGACTGACATTCAACCAAGGACCATGTATGGATATAACCTAGAACCTCTGCTCAGATGTAGCCTGTGGTAGCTCAGTAACCAATTGGTTTCCCAAAGTGAGGGGAACAAGGATTATTTCTAACAGGAACTCAGTGACTGGCTCTTTGGCCTCCCCACCCCCCAAGGGAGGAGCAGTCCTGTTAGGCCACAGAGGAGGGCTTTGCAGCCAGTCCTGAAGATACCTGGTAAAACAGGATCAGATGAATGGGGAGGAGGTCCCTCCCCCCATCAGTGGACTTGGAAAGGGACACGGTGAAGATGAGGGAGGGAGGGAGGGACTGGGAGGGAATGAGGGAGCAGGATACAGCTGGGATACAGAGTTAATAAAATGTAACTGATAAGAAAAAAATAAAATTCAAAAAAAAGAAACACCATAATATGACATATTTTACAATAATCTACCACCTACTCTCTCAAATCCTTCAGCTTCCCTTTCGTTTTATAGACCAGTGACGATGACTCCCAAACTCAAATTTCCAAAGCTTGTCCATTCTCTGAACTTCATGCCATGGTGTTTCTATTTACCTGACATTTCCACATGAATATTTGTAGACAAACTTAGTATGTACCACACTGAATTCTTCCTTGGTTTCATCTTACCATCAAATGTATCTCCCTAATTTATCGTTCTGCATCTCTTCAGATTGCATCCCCATTAGCATATCTGCTCAGTCAAGAACCTATAAGCCCTCTTTGATTGCCATGTTCCTTCTATTTTTCAAATTTGGTTTTAAAACCAAGAATTATCACATAGCTGAACATATCCATTTCCACTAATATCAACCTGACATAAACAGAACCTTCAGTCTCGCCTGGGTCTCATAAGAGGACCTTATCTACATACCAACCACATATTCCATATGGAACTGACTAAATCATTAGTGGTTTATACTCCATGCTAACCACTTTCAATTCTCTGGAAACTGTGATTATCACATCCTCTTTTTCATTTTTTTATTTTTATTAATTAAAATTTATTCACTTTGTAGCCCCCTCTCCATCCCCTCCCATTCCCATCCTCCCTCCTTCTTCTCCTATGCCTCTCCCTCAGTCCAATGATAGGAGAGGTCCTCCTCCCCTTCCATCTGACCTTAGTCTATCAGGTCTCAACAGGACTGGCTTCTTTGTCTTCCTCTGTGGACTGGTAAGGCTGCTCGCCCCTCAGGTGGAGGTGATCAAAGAGCCAGACCATGAGTTCATGTCAGAGGCACTCTCTTGGACACTGAGCTGCCATTGACTATTTGTGTGCAGGGGTTCTAAGTTATTTCCTTGTTTGGAGTATCCATCTAAGAAAAGACCCCTGTGCCCAGATTTTTTGTTTCTGTTGCTCTCCTTGTGGAGCTCCTGTTCCCTCCAGGTATTTCTATCTCCCCCTTTTTTTCATAAGATTCCCTGCACTCTGTCCAAAGTTTGCCTATGTATCTCAGCATATGTTTTGATACCCTGCTGGGCAGAGTCTTTCAGAGGCCCTCTGTGATAGGCTCCTGTCCTGTTCCCTGTTTTCTCTCTCTTCGGATGTGCATCTCGTTTGCCTTTCTGAATGAAGATTGATCATCTTACCAGGGTCCTCCTTCTTGATTATCTTCCTTAGATATACAGATTTTAGTCTGACTATCCTATATCATATGTCTAATATACACTTATAATGAGTATACACCATGTATGTCTTTCTGCTTCTAGGATATCTCACTCAGGATGATCATCTCTAGATCCCATCATTTGCCTGCAAATTTCATGATTTCCTTGTTTTTCATTGCTGAGTATTATTCCATTTTGTAAATGTACCACAACTACTGTATCCATTCCTCAACTGAGGGACATCTGGGTTGTTTAAAGCTTCTGGCTATTACAAATAAACCTGCTATGAACATGGTTGAAAAATGGGGTACAGAGCTAAAGAGAGAATTCTCAACAGAGGAACATCGAATGGAAGAGAAACACTTAAAGAAATGCTCAACATCCTTAGTCATCAGAAAAATGGAAATCAAAACAAACCTGAGATTTCATCTTACACCCATCAGAATGACTCAGATCAAAAACTCAAGTGACAACACATGTTGGAGAGGTTGTGGAGAAAGAGGAACACTCCTCCATTGCTGGTGGGAATGTAAACTTACTTGTGCAACCACTTTGGAAATCAATCTGGTGCTTTCTCAGACAATTAGGAAGAGCACTACACCAAGATCCAGCCATACCACTCCTAGGCACATATCCAAAAGATGCTCAAGTATACTACAAAGATATTTATCACATCCTCTTAATAGAAACAAACTTTAAATTGGGTTTTAAACAATTACACTTCCAGAATCTCTCCCTACTTAGTGTAAATCTCTTTCCCAAGTTTGTTTCCATCTTCTTAGGGTCTAAATTTTGAGTATTCTATATAACTCAGTCTTCAGTATCTACTTCTCTTTTCTGTCTACAGCATCTTCCTGTATGAATGTCAGTACTTGTTTCACTGTAACTCATAATTCACTGTAAATTGCTATTTTAAGGTATTAGTTTTGTTTGGTAAGTTTATTCTTTAGTTTAACCACCCTGTTTCTTAATCACTTTAACCACCCTGAGAGTTTCTTCAGGGCAGATATCTTGTTTATCTTACCATATCGGCAGAGGTAAGTACTCAGTGTTTGCTTACTGGATGCATGGCTATGTAAATGAATACCAGAAGTGACTGAGCTATATCAAAGCAAAGCTGATTGAAATAGGGAAGGCCAGAAAATATGCTGCTACTACACATTTGTGAGGAATAGTTCACAACATCAAGGAGTAATGCATAGTAGATATGAATTAGAAAAATAATGTGATTACACATACATGCAGACACATAAAATCAATTGCTATCATAGTAAATACTATCTAAAATATGGTCTAAAACTATCTGAGTTCTTTCTTTCCACTTTTCTGAACAGCTTCTCGACAGCTGATTGATATGCAAAGGAAAGCTTTAATCCATCACCAGGGAAACAAAAAGCATGTACTTTTCAGTTTAGTTAATCTACAAATAGCTGTCAATTGGCTGTATGACACTAGACATGTAGTTTCAAGTTGTCTTGGAACACAACTTCTTTTCACATAATAGGAAGGACTTGAACAGGATAATTTTGCAATTTCATTATTCTGTTTTCATCTTCCACACAGATTATTTAATATGTGGCTAATGGTGCTCACACTTAAAATATTTTAAAATTACATTCAACAAAATTACATGAACAGAAATAATGAACCATTGTTCCTACTGCTCATAAATTTGGAAGATTCAAAAGCTCAAGCAACAAAGTCAAGCCAGAAATGCCCTTCTGCTCTTAATTCTTATCCAAGTATTGAAGTCCCACAAACATTGGTAAAGGTTTCCAAATGATTCAAGAAAGTAGATGCAGATCCTGGGGAAGAACATGTTCCGTCAACACTCTGCTGGGAGGAACAAGCAGTCTGTGATGACTTGTTCTGTGGGTGGCTTTCGCCCACCATGAAATATGTGAAGGTTGCTCACTCTTGCCATTTAGGAGCACGCTGGATTTCAAGAGAAGGCATTTGTGCCCCAGCTGGAACCTAATGTCAGACTTTCTGGACTTGGAGTTAACTTTATTTATTTATTTTTTTCTGGTGAAAAGAAGCACTAGATTATTAGTTTGAAAGACCAGATACACTGTTTCCAGGAGACCTACAACAGTTTCCAGACGGATGGCAACAGACCCTCTGAAGCATCCAGTGCTAGCATTGCTCTAGTCACCTCCCAACTTTCAAGCTTAAAAAAGAATTCCTCAGTGATATCCTTCATTTTTCCTTTGGTTGCCCTGTTGTTTTTTTTCCACATTAGCTTTGTTTCATCCTCCCATGAAGGGAAAGACAATGAGCGAACACCAGTGATGCTCACATAGCTCATCTCCGATTTCACAATTGCTGCAATCTAAGTTCCTTCATGTGCATTAAACTCTGAAATTGGAGAACTAAGGTTCATCAATGTGTTCTTTCCAATCCTGCTGGCCACAGATCCTGCTACAAGCACCCTTCTCTTCCTTGGATACAGTCTCATTGTGTGTGTTGAGCACTTTTTCTTCCAATGTTTCTACAACAGCTTGTACAAATCTCTGTCACATCACATACCACACTTAAGTGGAATGGTTCTCCTCACAAGTGCCTCTCCCATCACATAAATGTGTTAACTGAAGGTAAATATCATGAAATTCCTTTTGGATCCATGGTACTTAGTCCAGGATGCAAGTGGTTGTAGGTGATTTGTAATAACTAAATAACGAATGAAACCGTGATTGTTTCTGACCTAGGATTCAGAGTGCTTAGTAAGTGGAAGTTATGATTTATTCATCTTTATAATGCCTGTCATGTCAGGGACTGTATCACACACCAGAAGTTATTTATAAAGTACATTGTAAAAGTGAGCCATTATAAGTAAATGAGTTCAAAAATGACATTTACCAATTTAATTCAATTAAATACTTGAGTGTTTACTGTGTACAAGAAATTTTGTAAGAGTCTTAGAGCTGATTATGAGAAATTATACCAATTAACTCTATGAAGAGATGCAGGAGAATATGCACAAAACTATTTCTCAAATACAATAAAAAGATCTTTTCATTTATGAATACATCAGGATTCTGAGAAAGGAGACATACTGATTCTGGCCCTTGAAGATGGAGAGACAAATAGGAAAACTATCCAGACACTGAAATTCTTATCAACAGAATATATGAGCTGTTAAAAATGGCTTTGTGACACATAGATGCTCTTGAGTATTAAAAAAATAAGATGCCATCTTATCTGATGATAATTGTGCATGACCCTTCATTTTGGCTCTATCATGTGTCTCTCCCATGTATCTTTCTTGTTGTCATTAAGATGTGATGGTCAACCAGGAATTTCCAACCTGACATATAATCTCCACATAAAAGTAGCAGCGTGAAAGTAGTAGTAGTTGCTGAGAAACTTTCAGCAACCTCACTAAGACTAAGAACGAGGCAAATAGGCCTCTCCTGCCATCCTATTCCAGAGCTGTGCCAGAGGTCAAATAGATGGTTAGGAGAAAGCAGAGCTAAGAATGGCTGTTGCAACAGTGGTCTGATCTTGAAGAAAAAAAGGGGCACTAAAATTGGAAAGGGTAGTCTTTTCAACCAAAGGCACTAGAACAATACAAGCCCCCATGCAAAACAATGAATCTGGGCATAGCTTTCACCAAGAAGAAAAAAAATGAAGTCAACCCGAATCACAAATCTAACTGTCACAAGCAAAATAAAAACTATATTTAAAATGTCTAAATGACATTATCAGCAGATAGTGAAAGAAAAAGTTGTAAGTGGGTGTTGTTGAAATTGAAAGTATGTATGTATGTATGGGTGTATGTATGTGTATATGTAACACATCTCTGTGAGAAACACTGTCAACTGAAAGAAGAAAAGACAGACCAGGAGAAAATATGTGCAAAAGATATATTTGATAAAGGACTATTATCAATGGGCAGCATTGATACCGTTATGAATCTTTATGTAAATATCTGATATGTAGGATATCTCATATGTGATCCCTATGAAACGGTATTCAACCTCCAAAGGGGTCACAACCCCTGGGATGAGAATATCTGCCTTAAGTGATACCTTTTTGGGATATCAGCGAAGATACACACATGATAAAATACTGTTGGAAAGATGCTCCCTGCCATATGTTTTCAGGAAAATACAGACCAGGTATCCACACATACCTATTAGAATAGGCCAAATCCAGAACACTCACAGCACTGAGTATGGGCAAAGATATAGAGCATCAAGAACACTCATTCCCTGCTAGGGAAAGTGAGAATACAATAGCCATGTTGGAAAACAGCTTGATAATGTCTTCCACTTGACCCAGCAATCACACTACTGTTGTCTACCAACAAGAGCTGAAAACTTACACCTATGAAAAAGCCTGTACATGGGTGTCTATGGCGGCTTTATTCATAATTGATGAAACTTGAAACATGCAGTGTGTTCCTCAGAAGGTAGATAAATGGACTATGGTTCACTCTAATAATACACAGAAGCCATAAAAAATCATGGAGCCTTAAATGCATATGGTCAAACAGAAACCAGTCTTCAAAGCCATATACTTCCTGAATTTACATGTATGGTTTTCTGAATGAGGCAAAACTATTTTCAGAAAAGTATCAATAATCATTAAGGGTTAAGTCTGAGAAAATAATGAATAGGGAAAGCACAAAGGATTTTTTATGGTAGTGTAATGGCCCTGCATACTATAATAATGTTTTATAAATGGCATTGAGCATGTGCTCAAGCCTACAGACTGGACTCAAAGCAGAAATAATTGTACAAACTGTGGGCCTTGGGTAATGATAGTTTCTCAGTGGCAACAATGAGGAAAGCTATAGATAGAGGGAATGGGATGTATATGAGCTCAGCCTCCTGCTAGATTTAGTTGTGATGCTAAATCTGCTTTAAAAATTAAAGTATGTATATTATGTATATCATATATAATAAAAATCTATATATAGAAACTGGTCAAGAAATTTGCTTTAAAATCGTGAGTTGAATACATCTCAAGCTTAAAATAATATATCATTGCACAGTAGAATTGTATTATATTTCAATCCCATGGTAGACAATGATGATGACACAAATGAAAGGGGGCTCTGACAGAAAAACCACCAAAAAGAAGGAATACAAAAAAGAATGAACAAGTGAAAGAAAGAATAAAAGATAGAAAGGAGAAATAGCTGGGAGTTAGAAAAGATTCAGATCTAAGCATGCACCTGTGTCTATAGCCTTTCTACCTGTATCTATCGCAGAAGCAACCTCCAAGAGAATTCTTCACTTTCTACGACCACTTTACCAACATCTTTCCTTTTTCAGCTTGATCATAACCACTGAATTTCAAGGAACCAAGAGATGAGGGGTGTGTGTGGGGGGGAGATCTTATTTTTAGTAAATGATCATCAGAATCTGTAAATACATTACTATGTTTTCCTTTATAGATTGCATTCAGGAAACAAAACATGATGTAGAGAAAAATGCACATATGCAGAGAGATGGTTCTGGTGCACTGCTGAGGAGATTCCTGCAGGTAGACAGGTAGATATGGATAAACTTAAGTTGCTTTTCAGCTTTGGAATTCTACCCTAAATGTCCCCATCACTTATTTCACAGAAACAATATTAAGTACATGCTTGCTTCTTACCTCTGTTTATTTGTTTATTTATTTTACACTTTTTTCTTTATTATTTTCTTATTAATTACAGTTTACGTTGTGCCCCAGCTGTAGCCTCCTCCCTCATTCCTTTCCAATCCCACCTTCCCTCCCTCATCTCCTTCCTGCCCTTCTCTAAGTCCACTGATAGGGGAGGACCTCCTCCCCTTCCATCTGATGTTAGAGTATCAGATCTCTTCAGGGCTGGCTACAATGTCCTCTTCTGTGGCCTAGCAAGGATGTTCCTCCCTCAGGGGTGGGAGGGTCAAAGAGCCAGCCATTGAGTTCATGTCTGAGACAGTCCCTGTTCCCCTAACTAGGAATCCCACTTGGATACTGAGGTGCAATGGACTATATATGTGCAGGAGTTCTAGGTTATGTCCTTTCACGGTCCTTGGTTGGAGTATCAGTCTCAGAAATGACCCCTGGGCCCAGATTTTTTGGTTTTGTTGCTCTCTTTGTGGATCTCCAGACACTTCCAGGTCTTTCTATCTCCCCCTTTTTTCATATGATTCCCTGCACTCTGCCCAAGGTTTGATTATGAGTCGCAGCATCTGTTTTGATACACTGCTGTGTAGGGTCTTTCACAGGCCCTCTGTGGTAGGCTCCTGTCCTTTTTCCTGTCTTTTCCTTCTTCCAATGTCCATCCCATTTGTCTTTCTAAGTGAGGATTGATCATCTTACCCCGGGTCCTCCTTGTTTATCTTCTTTAGGTGTACAGATTTTAGAATGTTTATTGTATCTTAGAGGTCTAGTACCCATTTATAAGTGAGTATATACCATGTGTGTATTTCTGCTTCTGGGATACCTCACTCAGGATGATCTTTTCTAGGTCTCACCATTTGCTTGCAAAGTTCATAATTTCCCTGTTTTTAATTGCTGAGTAGTATTCCATTGGTTAAATGTACCACAATTTCTGTATCCATTCCTCAACTGAGGGACATCTAGGTTGTTTCTAGGTTCTGGTTATTACGAATAAAGCTGTTACAAACTCGGTTGAGCATGTACTTGAGCATCTTTTGGATATATGCCTAGGAGTCTGGTGGAGGGCTGATAAAGAACTAAAGAAGTTAAAAAGCAACAAACCAAGTAATCCGATTAAAAAATGGGGAAGAGAGCTAAACAAAGAATTCTCTGTAGAGGAATACAGAATGGCAGAGAAACACTTAAAGAAATACTCAAAGTCCTTAGCCATCAGAGAGATGCAAATCAAAATGACCCTGAGATTTCACCTTACACCCATCAGAATGGCTAAGATCAAAAACTCAAGTGACAACACATGCTGGAGAGGTTATGGAGAAAGGGGAACACTCCTCCATTGCTGGTGGGAATGTAAACTTGTACAACCACTTTGGAAATCAATCTGGTGCTTTCTCAGACAATTAGGAATAGTACTTCCTCAAGATCCAGCTTTACCTCTGTTTCTGACTAGCTTTTACCAGCTCAACTACAGAAACTCATCATAAGCAAAGTAAAGATGCTAAAACGGTAAGTTCTAGTTACACCTATTCCCCTGAGTGAAATTTTATGCATGACCCAGCATTTTCATAAATGGCCACCAAACAGCCACAGTAACACACCTCCCCATTCCCAACATTCCTGACCACCCCATGTTTTAATCATTAGTCTCTAACAGGAAATTCAAAGCAGCTTTCCATTACTGTTGTCAACTATGAATGCCAAAATAACAGAGAAATTAGTATAGATAGGAAATTAACTAACAGTTGGTAAATGTCTCAAAAAGAGAAGCCAAAAAGTACGGACAATATTTTTTCCAATGATTAACTGTCTATGTGAAGTTATAGAGAAAATAGGGCTACGAGACAAAATCTATATCCGAAATAAGAGTCCCCAGTAGGTGACACGAGATGTAATTCTGAGGCATTTAGGATGTAGAGCAAGCAAGGTACCCTGGGAAACAATGGAGGAAGACTTGGTTTGAAAGCACACATTTGCTTCATGTCATCCACCAATATACAAGTCTTTATATCTTATCTTTAATAAGACACTTGTCCTGTTAGACTTCAAATGCATCATTCAATCTTAGTTCAAGTATTTTGCTCCTAGTTTGCTAAGTTTTTAAAATGTCATAAGATAGTGTTGATTTGTGTCAAATTCATTTTCTGCCAACACATCACTATTTTGTGTGGTTAGTGTAGTAATTTGCATTCACTAATTTTTCTGAATGTTACAAGAGTTTTGCAAACTTAAAAAAAATCAGTTAGGTCAATTTATATATCCATTAAACCAATTTTGTTCATATTTTGATTGGGTTTTTAATTTTCTTATTAACTAAGGTGATTGTCCAGCATTTTTCTTTCTTATAAAATTACTGCTAAATACCAATAGGGAGATGCATTAACTATGTACATTGTAACTAATGTCTTTTTTTTTTCTCCCTTTCTTTCTAGAAAGGATTAGAAGTATGGACTAATTCCTTAAATGGTTTTTCATTTACCAGTGAGGTCATCTGTACCCATGGAAGGCTTATAATTACAGGTTCTTTATTTTTACATATTAATTCCTGAAACAATAGCCCCCTACATAGCCCAATCTGACTTCAAATTCTCAATCCACCTGCCTCTGCCTCCCAAATGCTGGATTTACAAAGAGGAACCACCATGATTGTCTAGATTCTATTTATTATTATAATACAGTTCAGATTTTCTATCAGAACATCAGTTTTCATAAGGGAGTTTTTCTAAGACTTTCCTTTTTTTACATAACTTTTCAAATATATGGCAGAACATTGTTCACATTATCATACCAATTTCTTATTGTGAGGATCACTGGTGATAGTCAACGTTTCATTATGAATCCTGAAATTTGACAATATTTCCTATTTTTATGTGGATAAGAATGAGAAGAGTATGTTCAGAAATTAAGTTCTTAAAATTTTTAAGATTAACTATTAGAAAAATGAAGATATAGTTGCTTATCTAAACCATTTGAAAATAAAAAAATTATGAACTATCAAAAATTTAAAACAACAATCAATGTAAAGTGGAGTCAGGAAAGGCACAGTTAAAGAGACAGAAAATACAAACAGAGTTCATGTAGACCTTATGTGTCTGTGAAAGTGGTACAAATGTGTTATATTTTCATGGGAAATGACAAACTCTGATGGAATGTTCTTGAAGTACAGCTGGTGGCACTTAGAGGAGAAAGATTTATGAAGGAAAAAGAGCAATGGAGGAAAGATAAAATGAAGAAAGATATACCCCCAGAGAAATACTTTTTAAAACATCTATATCAATATTAATTTAAAACAAAATTGAACTCCAGGTAAAAGGTATTAACTTGATAGATATACACATCACCTTGTAAGATACAATTTTGTGTTGCATGGCAACAAGAGAGCATCCCTGGAAAGCTTCATTAGGTTGCTTTTGTCTAGGTGTAAAAAAAAATAGCGAGTGCATAGGCAAACTACGACCGCCGTGACATCATCACTATGTCATTTTGCAGGTCACCGGCACACAGTGTCTCCATTAGGTCAGCCTGTCATTGTGTGGCACATGACTGTAAACATGTTCCAGAAGGATAGATTATGGATGTTTGTACCCACTATATAACTCCTGAAAACATAAAGCAAACTAGAAGAGGTGATTAAAGCAAAAGTTGGGGCTGCAAATCATACAGAAAATATTTAATACAACCTTATCACAACTGACAGATAAAGTAGACAAACAGATAAATACAGACAATATCTTTAACGAACATACTTAACAGTTTTGGGGGAAAATATAGCTCAACAGCTTGTCTTCAAAGCATCACATTGGAGCACAAGGTCCCCTTCGAGTCTCTTAGTATTGTAGATAAAAGAAATTAAAAATTAGAGTCAGATTTTTTTTGATAACTCAGTTACTTTCCTTGCAAGGACAAGGACCTGGGTTTAATCCTAGAAAATGTATTAAAAAAAAAAAAGGCTAGGTGAAGCTGTCTCAGCACTTATTCTCCCAGTCCTGAAGAGGTAGGCCAGTCTCTGTGAGTGACTAGATTACCAGCCTCACCATCTTCATGAATTCTGGTCCACTGAGAGATTCTATGTCATAAGAAAAGGTGGGCAGACCCTAAGAAATAGCAGCTGAGGCTGCGCTCTGGTGTTTGCACACGTGTGTACATCTACCAGCACACACAAGTGCGTCCACACACACATGACTGAGCACATCATATTCATACACATAGACACATAAAAAAACAAATTTGACTCAAGGACAATTTTATTTGCATTTGAGAGAAAGAGCAGAGGAGGAGACCTCAGCAGTGTCAGGGAGGAGACAGGCAACGGAGAGTAGAGGAGGCCATGATTTTGAGTTAATGGTCAAAATCAGTCAGCCTAGCCTTTTGACTCCCTTCTCTCTGATTAGCTTTCCCTATTAAAAGAATGAACATTAATACCTCCCCTGTGGCATATTATCAGTAAGCAATCATGTACCAATCTAGAGTGAATCTAAAACTATGAAGAAGAACTATCAGATTAAAGTTAAAAAAATGAACTATACAGTAAATTATCTTGGGACAATAGATAGATAGATAGATAGATAGATAGATAGATAGATAGATAGATAGATAGATATTCACTTAAGAGAAAATAACTATTTAAATCCCTACTTCACACAATTGACCAAAATAAATTCCAGGTGAAATCAGAAGGTAAAAGGCAACAAACAGACGAACAAAACTATGAGAAACACAGGAAAGTATTTTTATAACTTAGAGTAGAAAAGCCCTGCTTAATCAAGATAAAAATGAAAAAGTATTTAGAACAAAATGTTGTTAAATTTGGCTATATCAAAATATAAATGTTTTTGACTAGAAATATGCTATGTGACAAGAAAAGAATCAACAAAGAAGTTACATAAAATATAAAAATAATCAACTAGAGAAGAGGCAAATGGGATAATTGTGGACACAAAAATCAAGAAGAGCTGCCACAGTCTCTGCTCTATGGATGTTTTCTATGTAAGTTAAGAGGTCGGCTGCCTCAGCTTTCAAGAGGTTTGGAACTGCTGTACTCTCTGGTTAGAATAAAAACCCCAAGGAAAGACTCCCCAAACTGTCTCAGTAAAAGGCTGTGCTATATAGTTTTATGTCACCTTGACACAAGCTCAAGTTATCTGAGAGGAAAAATCCTTAATTAAAAAAAAAAATCCCCAGAAGCAGAAAGACACGCAGGGTATATACTCACTCATAAGTGGATATTAGACATATAATACAGGATAAACATGCTAAAATTTGTACATCTAAGGAAGCTAATCAAGAAGTAGGACTATGGATAAGATGCTCAATCCCCATTCAGAAAGGCAAAGAGGATGGACATTGGAGGAGGGAGAAAACAGGGAACAGGACAGGAGCTTACCACAAAGGGCCTCTGAAAGGCTCTACCCTTGCACAGTATTGAGGCAGATGCTGAGACTCATATCCAAACTTTGGGCAGAATGCAGGGAATCTTAGGAAAGAAGTGGGAGATAGTAAGACCTGAAGGGCACAGGAGCTCCACAGGAGAGCAACAGATTCAAAAAGCCTGGGCACATGGGTCTTTTCTGAGACTGATACTCCAGCCAAGGACCACTCATGGAGATGGCCTGGAACCCTTGCACAGAAGTAGTCCATGGCAGTTCATTGTCCAAGTGGGTTCCATAGTAATGAGAACAGGGACTGTCTCTGACAGGAACTGATTGACATGCTCTTTTATCACCTCCCTCTGAGAGGGTAGCAGCCTTACCAGGCCACAGAAGAAGACAATGCAACCACTTCTGATGAGACCTGATAGACTAGAATCAGAGGGAAGGGGAGGAGGACCTCCCTTATCAGTGGACTGGGGGAGGGGCATGGGCAGAGAGAGGGAGGAAGGATGGAATTGGGAGGGGAGGAGGGAGGGAGGTACAGGGGGATACAAAGGGAATAAACTGTAATTAATAAAAAATAAAAATAATTTTAAAAAGAAAATTTTTTTTCCATAAGATCCAACTGAAAACAAGCCAGTCAGGGGATTGAGCATTTTTTAATGTAGTGATTGATATAGGAAGGCCCAGCTCATATAGGTGAGGACACCCATGGGCTGGTGGTCATGGGTACTATAAGAAAGCAGGCTGAGCAAACCATGAGGAGTAAGCCAGTAAACAGTATTCTTCCATGGCCTCTGTATCAGCTCCTGCCCTCTTTGAGTTCTTGTCCTAACTTTCTTCAGTGATGAGCAATGTGATGTGTAAGCTTAAGCCAAATAAATATTTTCCTCCCTAACTTTGGATTGGTTATGGTATTTCATTGTAACAATAATAACCCTGTATAAGTCAAGGCTATGAATAGGGAGAGTCCTGGAGAACCATTCAGTATCCCTACTATGTGCAGGCACACAGAATCTGTTGGAAGACTCTTGATAGGGTGGATCAAATAAAGAGAAAATATCCCATGCTTTCCAAGGCACACTTTGAGTAAGATGCAAAAGCCATACATAGCCAGACGAAGAGGTAGGAGAAATATCTCAGCTAATGAATAAAGGATGCTCCAGACTGGATATGAAAATATGATGAACTACATGAACACCTCAAGTCCAAGCTTGGGGGAAGGAAGATTCATATATTCTCCCCAAACCATCTAAAGCCAGTAGGAGACAAAAATCTGAAATAACAGAAAGTCCTTAAGAGAAAAAGCAACCAGTGCAACTATGAAGAGGCAGAGCAAATTGGAGGACTACCAGAGACTACAATAATTATAATAAATACACTGAAGTCCCCCTTTTCATGCATCTTTTTTAAAGAAACCAGTTCATAACTGCACAGAAAAAACTAAGCATATTACCTATAAAACATAGTTGCACAGTCTCTCTTCCTCTCCCTAGTGCCCTCTTTTTAACTCACTCCCTTTCCCTAGGTCCCTTTTTCTCTCCCTCCCCTTGTTTATCCCCCTTTCTTTTCTCGTTTTACCTTTTTCCCTTCTCCTTTCCCTCCCTTGCTCCCCTCTCCATCTCTTCATATTTTTTTTATCATTCTGGCTCTCTTTCTCCTTCCCACCAACTTCAACAGTTGGATGGACTTCCTGTAACCTCCAGACCAACTTCCTGAATGTCTTCCATGACGTTCCAGATAATCTGGATGTCCTTGGGAGGCATTTAGGAAGTATTCTGTATTGACAAGCAAGATGTTAATTTTCTGGGTATTATTTCTTCTTTCTAGATATTTATCAGCTTGTTTGAACTACTTTCATGATACACCAGGGACAACCCTCTGGCTAGTAAACACAGTAGGATTCCCAATGTGCCTAAACCATGTTCTTGTATTTTGGCCAGTGTTTCTTAATTTTTTGTATGTGCAAAGCATGTCTGTACCCCACTCCCTTGGACTCTTTAGAGTCCTACAGGAGGTTGTTCTGAAGGTGACTAGCCACACAGAGCAGTCAAAAGTGAGTGCAGAGATGAGCCAGAATTCTAGCAGGTGCACATGCTCATCATCAGGATCATAGCCATTTCCAGTTTCTTGTTTGGAACTCGCTAAAATGAAAACATTCGAGTCAACATAGTGCGGCGAGAACCATTCAACTATGAGCTGTTCTGATTGCGATGGTGTGTCCTGCCCATTGTAATGTTTGAATTCAAACATGAAAGGCTTTCCTGCATGTGGTACCAAGGCAATGAGAAATGGGTTGTTTTTCAGTGGGAAGTGTCAGTAAGAAGCTTACTTTATAAATGAGATGTTTATGTTCATTTATTCTCTCGGAGCCTTCTTCAGTTCTTATCCTTTAATCAAGTTGCCCCTTCTCAGCAACTGAACATACAGAATGGCCAGTTAATTTGAGTTTCAGATGGAAAACAAACAAACAACATCCTACCACCCTGACAATCACACAATTTATAGCATTAGTGTGGCCAATGAATTATTTGGGACATACTCCAAAAAAAAAAAAATCAAAGAAAGAATCAAATAAAGGTTGTGAATCTAAGAGTCAAATGTAACCATTTGGCCCTTCCATTTTAACTGATAAATCTACCTTGAAGGAGCACTCTCTGATTTGTCAAGATTTTCACGTCCATATTACACTCACTCATCGTGTTTCATGAATTCATTGCAAGGTAAAAAAAAAAAAAAAGGAAAAAATCAGTGGGGAAAAAGAAAGACACAGGGAGGGGAGGATTGGGAGGGAAAGAGGGAGAGGGCTACAGCTGGGATACAAGTGAATGTATAAAATTATTTAAAAATAATATATATATATATATATATATATATATATATATGACACAAAGATCTCAACAAGCAAGAAAAACTACCAAAGAAAGACAGCACCATTTCTGTATCACTCAAAGGATTCAACCAGTAATTTGAGCCTGGGACATGAGACCTTTCCATGTTAATAGTACTCACCCTGGCATTGGACATGAAAGCCTTTAGGCCCAAATGCCTGGCAAATGGATCACTTTACCTACTGCTAATGACTTTCTTCCTGGGAGTCACCCAGTCACACAGATGTAGGTAAAGGATCTCAGAACAAGCTCAAGCTGCCCTCTCAGGCCTACAGAGAGAAAATGATAGCTCAGCTCTAACACCTCACACATGTGGGGACAAAACAGAATGTCAGACTTACTGTAGCAGATAAAGGAGTCTCAGCAGAGAAGTGGGATTGGAGCTTGCTGTGGTTGCTCTGAGAATGTGAAGGTCTTGGTACTTTTTGTTTCCTGCCTTACCATTGCTAAGAAAGAAAAAAAAAATCCCAATGACCAGCGACCCAGGTTTCTATCTGCTCCTTTTTAAAAGCTAGTCGTGATGGGAGCCAAGAATGATCTGATTGCCAAAAGTCATCGTCAAGTTCAAGGTGAAAATACATCATGATTTATTCCATTTCCCTTCATCTCTATAAGAAAAAAAAAAGTAGCAGAAAATACAATTGACAGAAGTTATTAGTCACAAATCCTGTGCTCTGAGGAAGAGTGTGGGGAATGATTAAATGGCTCTGTTGTCTTTTTACTTCTATGAAACTGCTTGTTTCTTCAATGGCCTTTGACCAGGCCATGGCACCAGGTCTGAATGCAGTGCTAGACCTGCACTTTCCTGGGAAAGGCAAGCAACTTGTCTTCATTTGGTTACCATGGTTATGGTACTGCCTGTTACCAATCCAGTGATTTGCATTGCAAACCATCACTGAAAATAAGGACAGTGGAACTTAGCATTCAGGCCTGAGAGATTCAATTCACAGAAATGTCAGTTGGAAAGTTCCAAGGGAACTTAAGCATAAACACTGCTCCATTCCCTCGAAGGGTGACCAAACTAAAAGGATATCCCAAGGGCTCCTACTGTCCATGGAACCTAAGTGTGTGTGATGCCTTTAGCAAGTTGACGTGTTCACTGTCTAAAGGAAGAGATAAAGAAGTAACTCTAAAATGACAAGGTGGTTGCTTAGAGTGGGAGGACTGAGTTGAAAGTTTGTATGAAGCAACCTAGAAATTACATTTTGTACAGTTGGTCCTGAATAAGAACCAGAGTCAGCTGCCAAGGAAGTGGCAGAAAGGGGTAAGAGCTAAAATCAGAGGTTTCCCAGTTCCTAGGAGCTCAGGGCAAGGTAGGAAAAGGCAAGCCTGACAGTGATTCTTTTATTTTCATTACATTATATTCCTACATTTTCACTAAGTAAATTATTCTTATCATTTTGACCTCTTGGGACTCACTTAGTAATTCTATACTAGGATGGCAAGTTTGAAAAAAACAAAACCCCAAGAGCTCAGAAATTTGACAGTGTCACAAAATGAAATTTGGGAATGCTTCACAGTTAGCCTAAGGAAGGTATCTGGAATGTGACAGAGTGCTTCTCTGAGATAATGGTTCTCCCATTAACAAACTGTCCTGGGAACCAGGGTAAAGAAAGAATCAGTATCAATGGATCCTAATTAACTGAATTCACCTACACCATATGTTTATCTGGGATAATTTAGAATGACTAAACTAAGCATAAGCCCCTTTCCTCTGTATAGAGAGCAGGAGGAAGAGGGTCATTAGAGACTTGTGCACAAGTCTAGATGCAAGAGAGAAAAATGGTCCAGCTGAATATTTGCAGAAATCAATAATATAGGAAGTGACAAGTCCAGTAACCTAACCACAGAAAGAAAAAGTGATTAGAACACATGCAACACTTCTGATGCCAGTAAGAGTTTGAACTTAATTTGTAGGGCAGTTGGAAAAGACATAATCAGTGTTTTATTGGGTCCATATGGAGAATGAAGAGGATGGAATCAACAAGACTGAAGACAGGAAACTGGGGAGCAGATAAAACATACCAGTGACAGACTAATCATAGATAAAAACAGAGAAGTGAGTTATTTTTAGCATTATGTGGAATTTGTTCTATTATGTAGCAACAGTTGAAAACTCTTCTCAGGTTTCCAACTTGAGTAAATGTTTCTGTTTATTTAGTAGGGATTATGTCAGAAGTTCATGGGAAAGATATAGACAAGATGAAGCTTGGGTTTCCCTTCAAAGTACAAGGATTAAAGAGAAACGGTCAAGATATGGGTGTCTTAAGTTGAGTGTGAAACTTGACTTGACCTGTATGTTCAGCCACAATTCAGCTCAGAAACAAAGCCAAGGAAATAAATAAGTTTACTTTGAAACAAAATTTGGAAAGGAGATGCCAGTCCAGGACAAACAAATAAGGGAAGCTTTAGAGTGTCATAGGAGTGTTGTAAGTCATGAAACTCTGAGTCTTCTTGTCTATATGGAAACCCAAACTGTTACTATTCAGCTGCTGATAAGTCTAGAATGGACCCAGCTGTGTTGCTGAGCTCTCTAGATAATGTATTCAAACTATCAAGGAGAAGCATTCTGTTCTAGGAGAGCAAAAGAGCTGGCTTGAACAATATATCATTGAGAATTTTGATTCAATAGTCTCCAGACCCCAAACAATAGTGTGCACAGAAAGTGCTAATTCTTTGTAGCCTCCGGTCAGATTAACAACCTGATTGGCTAGGTCAGTAAATTTACTCTGGCTAACCCAGCAGGATTTCCTCTGTCTGTATTCCTCTTCTCCTGGTTGGGTTCTGACCTGTGTGCATGACACTGTTGTTTTATGTCCACACCTTTTCCCTCACAGGACAGGTACATGATATCATGATTAAGCTGGAGAGCTGAGCTACTGGCCCCAGTGCTATTGCCAGGTGGGGAAACCTTTCTGGTGAGGTAATTGGGCTGGTGATGGGAGCTGAGCAGGGTTAGTCCTCAAGACAGATCCTGGGCTGAGAGGGACATTCACTTCACTATTATCTTCATTACAAAAAAAAAAAAAAAAATTAAAGTGATTCTTTTTTCACAAAGTTATAATGTGAAAGCAGCTACACAAGTAATCCTACTCCCATTTCCAAGTAGGTTCCCTAGTAAGGGGAGCAGGGAATGTCTCTGACTTGAACTTAGTGGCTGGCTCTCTGATCACCTCCCCCTGCAGGGTGCAGCCTTATCAGGCCAGAGGAAGACAATGCAGCCAGTCCTGATGAGACCTGATAGGCTAGGGTCAGATAGAAGGGAAGGAGGACCTCCCGTATCAGTGGTCTAGAGGAGGACCTCCCCTATCAGTGGAGGGGCAAGAAAGGAGCAGATCGAGGGAGGGTGGGATTGGATGAGGAAGGGGGCCATAGATGGGGCACAAAGTGAATAAATTGTAATAAATAATTAATTAAAATTTTAAAAAGAAAATACAACAACAAGATAATACTTATGACCATCATCTATTAATCACTGTGCCAAGACCCACAGTGGAAGCTTACATCATTCCGTATTTGATTCTCCTTAACAGATCTAGGTGAAGGTTCTTGCATCATTTTGTAGATGAAGAAACTGAGGATAACATCTGTTAAACAGTTTATCCCCAGTCACCCTATGAGTTGTGGCCAACCCATCTGATCCTAAGCTGTTCTTGGTTTGCTTCCTGTTGATATGATAAACACTATGACCAGAAGAACAGTCCAGAAAGGAAAGGGTTAATTTGGCTTATACATCTATTCCATAGTCCATCACTGAGGGACATCAAGGCAGGAACTCAAGGAAAGGACCTGGAGGCAAGAATTGAAGCAGAAACGATGAAGGAATGCCACCTACGGCTCTCTCCCTTTGGCTTGCTCAGATTGTTTTCCTGTAGCCCTTACTTGCATGTGATGGCACTGCCTCAGTAGGCTGGGCCCGTCTACATCAATCATCAGTCAAGAAAATGCTCCTCTTACTTGCTCATAGGCCAATCTGATGGAGAAAATTCATCAATTAAGTTTCCTTCTTTCTGTTGATTTTATTTTGTGACATGTTGACCCAAACTACCCAGCACACAAACATAGTATACTGGACTCCAAAATTCTTCTCAGAGTTCAAAAACTAGAGTATGCAGAAAAGTCTATTATTCAATAAATATAGGAATAATTCTGTTTTCCAGTAAATTAAAAGAGGAGGGAAGAAGATTTATCCCTTTGCTTCTATTCTATGTTTGCTGACATGGTCCTAGTAAGTCGTGGAGCATTACATAAATCAATGGGTTAGAGGAATGCATTTATTCCCTCCTAATTCATGTAAAAAGACTAAAACTCAAAATGTTTTGAGCAGTACCAACGAGCCATAAACTTACTTGACAATACAATCTCCACGGACAGTACAGTTAAACAATGATTAGAACTGATTTATTAGTTAGCAAGCCATGAAAGTGAAAGAAAGACAATTCCCTTCTAACTAATTGTTAGAAGATAATATGGTAAATCTAGCTGCTAAGTGCCTATCATGAGACTGACTGATCCCAAATAGCTATGTGTTCCACTAGATGGACTTTAAGATGGTGTTTCATTTTAGAAAGACGTTTAACAATGCTGTATATTGTTCTCCTTAGATTTTGATTTGAAACTTCATGTCTGCTCAATAAATATTTTGTATTTATTCTCATCACAATAAGCTCTATTAGTCAATTAGGTTTTTTTTTTATTATAAATCAAATGTTGCCTCCAGAACAAGAGGGGCACAACTTCCTCATTCTTCATTTTACTGTCCCAGAGCACTTACTCCGTTGTGCCTGCTGTCAGACCATTGAGCCTTAATGGGTTTTGCCCAAGAGGATTTTTGCCAGTGGCTGGAGAGCATTTTTATTGTCACATGGGAAAAACAATATTATCGGTGTCTAGAGGACAAAGGCAGACACAACAGCTCACAGAACATCAAATACACTGGGTTGAGTACTGAACATAAAGCTCAAGGTGGATGTTGGTGATAGTCTAGACTGAACAAGACACAGACATCTCAGGACTTACAGCAAAAGAGCTTAGCTCCAGATAGGGCTCTGTTTAGGTGTGGGAGCTTAAGCAGGTCTCAGTGTAAACTGAAAACTCACCGCAGAGCAATACTCTCACTGATGTTCCCGACACAGTTATCTTAAGGATCAAAGCAATAACACATGAGGAATTGTTTTTAAACTTGGTACAATTATTTTATATGGTGATAAATATATGATGATGGTGGCAATAGTAGCTATGCAATTAATGTGGATACATAGTACTGAAGCCTGGTGAGGAATCTGGCTTTCAAATCTGAACCTGAATAGTAATCATTTTTATTTCATCTCTGCAAAGTTTATCAAGTAACATCTTTGGGCCAGCATTCTTCAAGGAGCTATGGGTATAAAAATAGTAGATTTTTCTTGCATTAAGACTTTTCTTAAAAAATTGAGATAAAGTCATAAATTTATGATAGTGTATAAAAGAAGCTAACAGAAGATAGGTAAATAAAATATTTTCAAGGCAAGTCAACTCAAGATGTATAAAAAATTTATGGGCTGCCTTATAACTATCAACAAAAATTATTTCCTTTTCTACCTTGCTATACTGATCCCCAAAGGGAAAAATGTACATTCTTATGTCTTCAATTAGCCATTCAGCAAAATAGATGAAAGGCAGTAAGAAAACTGAAATTGCTTTTTAAAAATGAATTTGTTAAATCTTGCCTTATAGTAAAAGAACAAACCAAACAACGTTCTAATCTATGATCCTGGGATTGAACCACTGGCCACAACTTCGAGTATGTGCATATGCATATATTGTTTGTCACTATAAATAAGGTATAAACATCTCTGAGTGTAAATGAGTGTTTGAGGGAATGTTTCCTAGAACACTTTAGGCACCTGGACAATACACTCATTTACTTTGCTTATAGGAAACAATTGCTTGATAAACGTATGATAGATGAGATTAAGTTTCCTTCACACAATTCTGTTGGAAGTAGTTATTGATTCTTCCCTCTTTACTATCAAACCATCATGTTTAATTGGAAGAGTCACTATCAAAAATCCAGGGATATTTCACATGAACAGAATGAGTATATATACAAATTCCAGCACATTGTCTTGGGTGTGCAGCAATATCAGAGTCACTAAATAGCTACTTCCTTACTAGCATACTTCCTGTACTGTCTCTTGTCTTATTTCTTCCATGAGTTCCCCCTAGCTTGTGTATTCAGCATCGCTAGGTTCATGGTTCCTAGCCATTTTAATCCAAAAGGCTTCTCTATGGTTCAAGAACTGACAGCCTTACAAGTAGCAACTATGTCAGACCTTGCATCCTTACTAAGAAAAGGCCAAACAAGACATGGTATGGTATCATCCTAGCATTTGGGATGCTGGAACAGAAGAATTTCAAATTTGAGGTTATCCTAAGATACATATCCTATCTGTGACAGCTAGCCTGATTTATCAGCTTGACACACGGGAAGAAGGAACTTCAATTGAAGAATTGCCTCCGTCAGGTTGGAATATGGAGATATCTATGAAGGTATCTTCTTGATTGTTAATTGATCTAGAGGGGATCCACTAAATGGGTTCAGCACTAACCCTAGACTGGTGGCTTGTGCTATATAAGAAAACAGGCTGATTATCTAGAGAGAGATGACTCAGTGGTTAAGAGCACTTGCTGCTCTTGCAGAGAACTCAGGACTAGTTCCTAGCATCCACATGAGAGCTTACAACTATCTGCTACAGTGGACCTAGGACACTTAACTAAACGCATGTGATGCATTTACGTACACATAAAATAAAAACAAATAGTTTGTTAAAACACAGCAAATCAAGAAAGCTAAAGGAAGTAAGCCAGTAAGCTGCAGTCCCCACAGGCCTTTACCCCAGTTCCAGACACAGGTTCCTGCCTTGAGTTCTTGTCCTGACTTCCCTCAATGATGAATTGTGACCTGGATATGTAAGATGAAATTAACCCTTCATTCCCCAAGTTGTCTTTGGTCATGGTCTTTATCAAAGCAACCTAAAAGCAAACTAGAACACCCTCCAAAAGTAAATCGTAAACAAATAAGTAAACAAATAAGACTTCTGAAATCCCAATGAAGAAGAGCTTATGAGTGGATTTTCCAGATAAACCCTAACTGTGAACCTATCTGAAAGCACTGAAGGGTACTTATGGGCCACCGTTCAACCTCTCCATTTTTACTGTACCTGCTAGATTTTTAGGGAGCCAGCTGGACGTTTCTTTACGTGACATTTCTCTGAATCAGAGGCCATGGATGAATGCTGCTTACTGACTTGTTCCAATGGATTTTTCAGTTAGCTTTTCTTTTATATATACCACCAGCCTAAGGGTGGTACCACCCAGAGTGAGCCCAGCCTTCCAGCACTGATCATATCCAGAGAATACAGCAGGAGATGCAAGCATACATCTTCCAAGGACAACTATTAGTTTATGTTAAGAGCTGTTTCATGAATTATGCTAGGAGAGATAAAACGAGAAATCTGAACTCCAGGGCTTTCCAGCATTCTTTCCAGAGCTAAGGTTCAAGACTCTCTGCTTGTGTTGACAAACCAGGGAAAATTTCACAAATGGGAACCTCGGGAGATTCTGTGCCTTGTCCAAATTCTTTCGCATCTCCTGGACAGTGATGGAAGTTTCAGATTCAGGAAATGTGTGCTCTGTGGGAACTGGTTCAAAAAGCCTTTTCCATAGTTTTAAATAATTGATGATGTGCAGTTAAATTTGTTCTTGTGGGTTTACAAAGGCTTAAACAAATAAGAGCAGCTCAAACATAGATTAAATGCAAGCCTATTTACTTCTTTTGCCCTGCTGAAACTGTTCTGTCATTTTCTACACCGTAGAAAATGCCCTGTGCAGCATAAAAATGACTGACTTTATGTCACTGTAGCATCTTATTTTTAGTGTATGGGCTTAATTTTTTTCTGAAATTGAAAAAGAATAACAGGAGAGCTCAATTTTGACCCAAGCACCTTAAACCTGATCTAGTGACCTGATTCTTCAATTTCTCACTTACCAACCTGCTTCAGCTATCCCATTCTTATCTGTTGTGGATGTTCTATGCTTGCAACATCAAGTTCATCCATAAGTCTATTTCAGTTTGTATTCCTTTGTTGTTGCTTCAATAAGAAATTAGAACAAATTTAATTTCTTGAGACAATATGAAGTAATTTCATAGTTATAGAAGTCAAAACAAATTAGTATAATGAGTTAAATAAGGGCCTCGGTGTAGCCCTGTGGTACTTTGAATAAGAATGGCCCTAATTGGCTCAAATATTTAAATGCTTAGTCATTAGGGAGTGGAAGCCTTTGATAGAATTAGAAGGGTGAAGAGGTGTGGCCTCTTTGGAAGAAGTGCATCACTGGGAGTAGACTGTGAGGTTTTAAAAGTTCATGTCAAGTCTAGATTCTCTCTCTCTCCCATCTCCCTCTCTCCCTCTCTCCCTCTCTCCCTCTTTATCTCCCTCTCTCCCTCCCCCATCTCCCTCTTTATCTCCCTCTCTCCCTCTTCCCACTCCCCCTTTCTCATATGTAACTCTCAGCTACTGCTCCAGCATCTTCCTGCACACTATCACGCTTCCTGCCATGACAATAATGGAGTAAACCTCTAAAACTGTAAACCAGGCCCCAGTTAAATGCTTCCCTTTATAAGGGTTGGTGTCTCTTCATAGCAATAGAACACTGACTGAAATAGGCTACATTTTTTTTCTTAGAGGCTGAGGGAAATTCAATTCTGCATCTTTTCCTGTGTTGAGAAGCTGTGCACAACCAAAACCAGAACCACTTAGGAGACACATCTTTGGACATGTCTGTGAGAGCATTTCTATAAGGTAAATGGGGGGGGGATCTTCCCTCCAAGTTGGTGGCACTTTCAATTAGCAGCCCAGATATGGAAAGGTCTGAGAAGAAGGCAACCTGTACTTGACTGCCTTTGCTCCTATGGCTGCATTAGATGCCAGCTTCTTCAGCCTTCTATTCTAATTTTTTATTTTTTTTTCGGCTTTCAGTACTGAATTGTGATTTCTCTGACACCTTGCTTCATACACTGAGGAACTACTGGGTTCTTTTCTTCCCCAGCATGAGAACAACCACTGCTGGACTGCCAGCTCCTATTGTGTAATCCAGTGTGACACACACACACTTAAGAAAACACAGCTATAAGATTGGGCTGTAGGCAAGCCTGTAGAACATATTGTTAATTAGTGATTGATTTGGGAGGATCCAGCTCACTGTGGGTGGTGCCACTCTTAGGCTGGTGGTGGTCCTGGGTTCTATAAGAAAGCAGGTTGATGTCCAAGTGGGTTCCATAATAATGGGAACAGGGACTGCTTCTGACATGAACTGATTGGCCTGCTCTTTGATGACCTCCCCCTGAGGGGGGATCAGCCTTACCAGGCCACAGAGGAAGACAATGCAGCCACTCCTGATGAGACCTAACAAACTAGGATCAGAAGGAAGGAGAGGAAGACCTCCCTTATCAGTGGACTTGGGGGTGGGGGCATGTGTGGAGAAGGGGGAGGAAGGAAAGGATTGGGAGGGGAGGAGGGAGGGAACTAGAGGGGGGATACAAAGTAAATAAAGTGTAATTAAAAATAAAATAAAATAAAAATTAAAAAAAAAGAAAGCAGGTTGAGCCAGACCTGAGAACCAAGACTGTAAGCAGCATTCCTCCATGACCTCTGCATCAGCGCCTGCCTCCAGCTTCTTGCCCTGAGATTTTGTCCTAATTTACTTTGACAATGAACTGTGATATGGAAGTGTAAACAAAAATAAATCTTTTCTTTCCCAGGTGCTTTTGATCGTGGTGCTTAATCACAGCAATGGTAACCCTGACTAAGAGACTGCTATACTTGCTGCTTCTCTTATCATTCAACACAATAGACATTTCCAGTTTCTCAGGTACCTCTGAGTAAAGGTACCTTTGGTGTTAGACACACTTGCCACAAGTCATTATTTTGTCAGTTTTATGTGTAAATGGACATGCAAGGCTCTCATCATGGTTGTACGAGAACATAAAGCTTTTATGTTCAGGCAAATTTTGTCATTTCCCTCAATTACATAAACTTGAGTGAGACAGACTTAGATTCAAATCTTAGCTCATCTTATGCTGCCTGTGCCCCTTGTAGAAAGTTATTTCATTTTCAAGTCATACCATCTCTGACTCAGCCACACCTTCTGCCCCTTTTATGTGATACCTCACCACCCCTGAGATCACCATGTGAGATCTGAGACATCTGAGATGTGTTGAATCATATAGCAAAACACAACTGAATTTCATAGACATAGAAAAATAAATAAGAAAACAAATAAGATCCTATCAGTTGAGTACACTTTGTAAATGGTCACTCATATAGCTTTTTCAGAGAATTGTACATGTATTGTATACTATAGCACTTCTCTGAGAATATTTTATTTTATTTTTTAATTTATTTATATTTTTATAAATTACAGTTTATTCACTTTATATCTCCTCTGTAGCCCTCTCCTTCATCCCCTCCCAATCCCACTCTCCCTCCCTCATCTCCTCCCATGCCCCTCCCAAAGTCTACTGATAGGAGAGGTCCTCCTCCCTTTCCATCTGACCATAGCCTATCAGTTCTCATCAGGACTGGCTGCATTGTCCTGATAAGGCTGCTCCCCCATCAGAGGGAGGTGATCAGTTAGCCAGTGAGTTCCTGTCAGAAACAGTTCCTGTTCCCATTACTAGGGAACCCAATTGGAGGCTGAACTGCCACTGGCTACATCTGTGCAGGGGTTCTAGGGTATCTCCATGCATGTTCCTTGGTTGAAGTATCAGTCCCAGGAAAGACCCCTGTGTCCAGAATTTTTGGATCTCTGGGCACAGGGGTCTTTTCTGAGATTGATACTCCAACCAAGGACTATGCATGGAGATTCTTTGATAATATTTTAAATTTATTCCCTCCCAGAATCTCTCTCTCTCTCTCTCTCTCTCTCTCTCTCTCTCTCTCTCTCTCTCTCTCTCTTTCTCTCTCTTCTAGTAGTACCTAAATTCCCAATATGATGTTCAGGTGATGAAATATTATGATCATTAAACTATTATACTAATAGTATAGGCTGGTTTCACTGATGAACACAGATGTAAATTAAAAAAAAAAACACATTACGAAGATTATGCACCATGATCAACCTGGTTTCATTCCAAAGAGTCAAGGATGGCCAACGTATATAATCAATACACATAGCATAGTTCAGAAATAATGCACAGCAGAAATATCCACATCATCTCAACAGTTACTCAAAAGTATATTTTGATGAATGTTATTTATTCCAGGCATCTGAGATCCTAGACTGAAGAACTGTCTTCTGAATGACACACTCAGCTGTCCTACATTCAAGGCCCACGTGCTTCTGATGTAAAATAAATTAAGCAAAAGTATAACAACAGAGGCATTAACTGCAAGGCAATAACACTATAAAAAAACAAACATTGGAAGCAGGAGAAGATAGTGAACAGGACAGGAGCCTACCATAGATGGCCTCTGAAAGACTCTACTGATTGAGGTATCAAGGCAGAGGCTGTGACTCATAGCCAAACTTTGGGCATAGTGTGAAAGAAGGAGGAGATAGAAAGACCTGGAGGGGACAGGAGTTCCAAAAGAAGACCAACAGAGCCAAAAAAAACCAAACCAAAACAAAACAAAAACCCTGAGCCCTGGGTGCCCCGCAGAGGCTGATACCCCTGCTAAGGACAATGCATGAAGAGGACCTAAAACCCTGGCTCAGATGTAACCCACAGACTCAGTCTCCAAGTGGTTTCCCTAATAAGGGTAGTGGAGGCTTTCTCTGGCATGAACTCAGTGGAGGCTTTCTCTGGCATGAACTCAGTGACAGGCTCTCTGATCACCTCCCCCTTGGGGGTGAAGCCTTGCCTGGCCACAGAGAGGAAGACAATGCAGCCTGTCCTGATCAGACCTGATAGGCTAGGTTCAAATAGAAGGGGAGGAAAACCTCACCTATCAGTAGACTAGTGGAGGGGCATAGGAGGAGAAGAGGGAGGAAGGGTGGGATTGGGAGGAGAGGTGGGAGGGGGACACAGCCAGGATACAAATTGAATAAATTGTAATAAATGATAATAAATTAAAATATTTTTTAAGAAAACTGAGGAAGTGTTAACTCCTCCAAGAAACACCAGTCTTACAGTACTGGTATCTAGTGAGTATAAGCTAAGTAAAAAATCTCAGTGTTGTGTTTTGAATGAAAATTACCCCCACAGACTCATATGTGTGAATGTTTGTTTCCCAGTTGGGGGACAGTTTAGAAATGATTAGGAGGTATGGCCCTGTTGGAGTAGGTATGGCTTTGTTGGAGGAGGTGTGTCACTGAGGGTAGGCTTTGATATTTTAAAAGTTCACACCATCCCCAATCCTGTTCTCTGTCTGCATCCTATTGGTGTATTGGGATGTAAGCTCTTTGCTACTGCTATAGACTCATGCCTACTTGCCAGCTGCCATGCTC
Source organism: Meriones unguiculatus (assembly GCF_030254825.1). Lineage (NCBI taxonomy): Eukaryota > Metazoa > Chordata > Mammalia > Rodentia > Muridae > Meriones > Meriones unguiculatus. The sequence continues at coordinate 50,822,449 of NC_083351.1, forward strand.
CTGCTGTTATGATAGTGAAACTAGAAGCAAGCCTCCAATTAAATGCTTCCTTTATAAGTTGCCTTGGTCATGGATTTGCTTCACTGAAATAAAACAGTAACTAAATACCCAGAGAACCCAAAAGAATTATTTTAAATATGTTCAAAGAAATCAAAGAAAAATTAAGCTCTTTTTTTGTTGTTTTTGTTTTTTGAGACAGGATTTCTCTGTGTAGCCTTGGTTGTCCTGGACTCACTTGTAGACCAGCCTGGCCTTGAATTCACAGAAATATGCCTGCCTCTGCCTCACAGAGTGCTTCGATTAAAGACATGTCCCACCATGCCTGGCTTAAGCTAATTGTTTTTTAACAAAGCAGCTGGATGAAATAAGTAAGAGTATGTGAGATACAAAGGAATTCAACAGAGAGATATGAATATTGAAACAAACTGAAGTACTGCACATGTAAAGATTAGGTTGAATAAAAGCCTCTGTGGAAAGTTCTTACAAGAGACTAGACCAAGAGAAGGAAGAACAACTGAGCTTGAAAACAAGGTAGAGGAACTAGAACGATCAAGGGCAGAGATAAAACAATAAAAAGGTACCAGTATGAACTCCAACATAGACACAACACTCTAAAAGACCAAGTAACATGCAAGGAAGAAAGAGAAGCACTTAGTTCTAAATACATAGAAATGTTTTTACAACATTCACAACAGAAAATATCCCAGAGTCAGAAAAAGATACACCAATCCAGATAGAGAAGCATTCATGATCTCAAAAAAGACAGACCAAAAAAGCATCACCCTCGTCATATTATAATTAAAACACTAAATGTACACAACAAAGCAAGTATGTTGAAAGCAGCAAGAAAGAAACAGAGTCACTTATAAAGGCATGCCCAGCAAAATAAGAGCAGCTTTTCAACACAAAGCTTAAGAGCTGGGATGCCCCAGGCAGATTAATTTCAAGTGCTAACAGATAACAACTGCAGTACATAGACACAACAGAATTCTACTCAGCTGCAAAGAAAAGTATAATCACTGAGTTTTTGTGAGTAGATGAGACTAGAAAATGTTAAGTGAGACAAACTTCATTGTGAGGCACAGTCAGGCAGACACTAATTGGTGCCTCTCGAATGTGAATCCTAGGTTTGAACGTTCAGATGTATGTGTCTAATTAATAGGTCTGGAGGCTCTTCCAGTCAGGAAGCTGGAAGAGGACCATGAGAAGTTTTAGACGGCGAGTTAAAAGATTGAGGTAATGTTAGAATATATATCATACGGTATAAAAGCAGAGGATGGGAAATACTGGGAGTTAACAGTTTAAGAATAGCTAGGGGTGTGGGAACAGGAGAGAGGAAAGGATGGAGTGGACTAAGTAAAATTGAGCATATACAAAGGACCCTTACAGAAACCTACTACTTTGCTAGCTAGTTTGTTTTTTTTTTTAATTCTTTTGATAAAGTTCAACATCCTTTTATGGTAAAGGTCCTGGAGAAACTAGGAACAGAGCTGTATATGATGAAAGAAAGGAGGAACAAAATAGGGTAATAATGGGGGTAAAGAAAATATCACATTTAGTCTCATATGCAAAACTTAAATTTTACTATATGCTTATATAGAGCATTCAACTTGGAATTAGAAGGGACTAGAGACTATTTGGTATGGAAAAAAAATGATTAGACGAGGGATAAAGAAGGACAAGAGGGGTAATAGAGATATGATGTGTGCAAAATACAATTATATTGACATAAAAAACGCGGAAACCCACCATTTTTGCATTCTAAATTTGAAGATTAATAACAGACAAATGCGTGGTTTAGAATAAAGGTGTTAAAGCTCCCAGCCCCTACATCTTACTCAACTCTGTGTCCCTAATTCTTTGGAAAATGTCCAGGTTGCTTTATGTTGCCTACTTTTCTTCACTATACTCTTTTCCCTCCATTTAGTAGTACACTTTAATTTGTGAAAGGTTAATGCTTAATTAAAAATCTAGTAACAAATGGCTGCTGATAGTTATTTGAAAATGCATAGCCCCTCAATTAGCAAAATGACTTCATCCACTCGTACCATGATATGAGTCAACTTGCACCTTCCCCTCACCCCAGGTGGTGCTTGCTCTCTGTTCTCTAGTTTCTTGTTCTCCTTTTCTCTTGTGTGTGTTCCCTCCGCTCATTGTTCCTTATGGAAGAAGTAGACGGCTTGCAGTGAACTTGTAAAGTGGAAAAGGGTAGATACAGCTCAGGGAATGGGTTATATTCCTGTCTTCTCAGCTGTACAAAGCGGTCACCGAAAGCTGCAGTCACCACTTCCTGTATGATGAAGCACACACAAGCTTAATTTAGTGGCCATTTAGGAGTCCACTCCGTGGCCTCTGTAAAGCAGAGTTTCCTTCCCAGCACTCACTGCGCTATGCTTTTATTGAGTACCTATAAAAAAGAACAACAGGTATCCCTACAAAGATGCTCTAAAAGAAACTAAAACAAAAAATTCTCTAAACTTCCTACCCCGTGTTTCATGTCTTGAGTGAGAGGAGTTGGGAGAAAGCTGCTTTAAAGTGCTTATTTAGCTGAAGATAATCGATTAAGAGCAGATAACTAGCAAATAACCTCCCTTTTTCTTGGCTGTTCCTCTGTAACAGCAACTACAGTAGATCTGAGCCTCCAATCCGAACCAGAGGTGAGACTGAGCCATGACTGATTTTTAAAATCTCTGCCAAAATGCAATTGCTCTCAACACACACACACACACACACACACACACACACACACACAGAGGGAATGTTCTACTGTTGGTTAGAACATTCAATTTCATTAATTAGCAATCTGTATCTTTTAAATATAAAGTATCAAAATATTCTGAAAAATTGTTCTAGAATGGCATGTTCACACACAAACATCTCCAGTTGGAAGTTAGAAATTGAACTTTCATGTGTGTATCTGCCTGCCTGCCTCTCTCTCCTGTTTCTCTCTCCTCTCTCCATTTCTTCTCTTTTCAGCTAGCATTTATGTCCACTGGCATTCACCTGTGGATTCTTAGCAACTACAACTCTGCTTAGTGTTTCTTCCAGTGAATTCTTCAACACTTTCAGCACCCACAACCTTGATATACTTTTGTTTGTTTCTAGCAAACCCCATTTGGTCAGTTTTACCTGCATTCTCTATGAGCCTGTTAGTCAGGTTACAGCCCCAAGAGTCTCCACAGTAGGTGGAGGGCAGCAGGAGAACTCTGTCTTTTCTTTCAGGTTGCCTAAAGAACATGAAGGGCACTCACACATAAAGAGTGACTCACACAAAGTAGGCAAACAGTCTTACCTTCCCACACAGAGTAGAGTTCTGGGGATAAGCAATGTTCATTCTCCAAAGCCACTGCTCACCAGGGCCCCTCCACAGTTGCTCACAAGGTCCCCCAAAGCTGCTCACCAGCCCCCACAGATGCTCAGCAGCTCCCCCCCCAGCAGCTTACTCCAGCCACCACCCCAGATGCTCACCAGAGCCCCCTTCTTTCCACATCTCCATCCACCTGCCACAAGCTTCACTCCTAAACTGTCTGAAAGTCATAGTCCAGGAAACAGTATAGCATTTGACTAATCCTGCATGATATTTTCATACTCCACGCCCATTTGTTCTAAGAAAAAACTTGTTTTCCTGAGCCAAAGGAGACACTAAGAAGAGGGGACCTGGACAACACAGCTCCCTGAGAAGTGAATTTAACTGAAGGAGGTTCTTGGCTTCCATGTGCCCTGAAGATCCCCGGAGCTCTACTTCAGGTGGACCCAAGTTTGGGAAGGAAAGGAGGCTATGAAGAGGAGCCAGACACTCTTCTCCCCCAAGGGGCCTGCAGTTTGGGGCATCAGGAATGCAGATCAGCTGTGAGATCTCACTGAGGAATGTTGATGCCCAGATCCAGAAAAGACAAATTTATTCGGGGGCTGGGGGGCGGGGTTCTGGAGGATAATGCCCTTTCTGAGTCTCAAAGCATTAGTGCTTTTCTGGTGAGTGGGGTTGGGAGAAGTAAACTTGGCTTGTACTGCTTGGAGAATTGCTGGAGACAGAGAGCACCATGCATGACACCAGAATAGAATGATGCCTTTGGTGAAATGCCAAGGAGTCCTTGTGAGAACAAACTCTATGAAAGTAAAGTGGAGAGGGAGGCCAGAGAAGCAGGGAACATTGACTACAGGGTAGACTAAAGACTTGGAAAGCCCACTTAGGAATTTGGGTAGAGTAATGTCTCTACATTTTATTTTAGATTGAATTTTTATTTATGTGCGAATAGGTATGAGTCTGGGTATTTGTATGCCGTTTGTGTGCAGGTGCCATGGGGACCAGAGAGAATGTTGTATCTTTTGAAGCTAGAGTTACAGGCAATCGGGGGCTATTCAGTGTGGGTGCTGGGAACTGGGCTTGGGTCCATGGGAAGAGTGGTAAACTATCTCAAAAACTGAGCCATGTCTCCAGCTTCATTAGTCTCTGAAGTTAGTAGTGTTACACGTAGTTATGAAAGTAAAACTTCCAAGAGAATAGTAAGTTTAGTGTGTTTCAGTTAGTCTTTGTGTTCAAATGGATGAGTGGTCTGGTTGATCAAATAACCTAGCTGGGGTGACATCATTGATTAGCAGCTGCCAAAAATTTATCATAATTAATGTTTATTAAATACCAAAACTGCCCTTGGCATATGTGAGTATTCTTTTGCCAGTTCAGAAGGGTCTTTAAGACTTTTCCAGTTGCTTGGCATGTCATCAACAGGAACACCATCCTATGAAAGGCCAAGGTATTTGCCTACAAGGTCTGCTGGAGAGGATTCAAATACTTGCCATGGCAGGCTGAAGAGATGACTCAGTGTTTAGGACCACTCACGACGCTTCCATGGGACTAGGTCCAATTCCCAGCACCCACATGGCAACACACAACCTTCTGGTCTATAATTCCAGTTCTGGGCCTCTAGAACCCTCTTCTGGCCTCGTGGGCATTATGCACACATGCAGTGCTAATGTACACATAGGCAAAACACTCATTCACACAAAATACAATCAATAAAACTTTTTTTTTAATTCACATGCATTTGGAGTACTTTCACACGTTCGTGTATGGGGAGGTCTCCTGACAGATTGAATTTGTCCGGTGTGATAACCGCCGCACGGCTCCAATGTTAACACAAACAAATAATCAAAATAAACCCCATTCCTCCACGTGACCTAGCAAACATATGGTCTTGTGGTTGAAACTTGGCAAGTTAATTGTCATAAGAACCCTGAAAGGAAGGTGGAATGAATTGGTAATTTTATCCCTAGGTCAGACCTCTGCCCTTGATATTTCCCTGTTCCCACAGATGGGCAAATGCTTGAAAATCAAGTACATGCTTCTGTTTACATTTCTTCCCTGCGGAATCACAGTGATGACTGCAACACGTGCCCTTTGTACTGCCTTTACAGCCTCAGGCAGCGCTCCCCCCTCTGTTTTATTTTGTTTGTAGGGACTTTCTTGGATACCTGAGGCCTGAAAGCTGTTCTGCTTTGTTTCCTCACCTGTGGTAAACATGTGAGGACCTAATAAGGTGCAAAAAAAAAGAAGCAGCATGCTTTGCCAACAGCTGCGCAGCAGCACCTACAGCCTTCGCTTCTATGTCCAAGCCCGGATGTCATTCTGACAAGGTTATAGATCCTCCAGCATAATTCCTCACAGGCACTGTCTGTGCTGTTTGCTATATCGGGATGGCCCCTTTTCATACTCCACAAGCACCCATCTTCTCGAAGCTTCTGCCAGTGGTCAAGTCATGGTATTTAAAATTAGCTTAGTCCTCTCTACCTTGAACTTGACCTTTCTTGATCAGGAGAAAAAAACAAACAAACTGGTTTTCATAGTCTTACCTCCTTTCTCTGTTTAGACTCACTTTTTTTTTTTTCTGCTAGTAACCTACAGTTTCATTTCACTTTTAGATGGTCATTCTGTCCTTAGTTAGGCTGGCAATATTTCTTTTGAATTGTTCCTATAAAGGCTACAGATTTCTGCCAGGGTAGGTAGTATATGTCTTTAGTTGCTTGTGAAGGAAAGGCAGCCAGATCTCTTTGAGTTCAAGGCCAGCCTAGTCTACATAGCAAGCTCTACTCCAGCCAAGGATGAATTGTGAGACCATGCTTAAATCAAATCAAAACAAAACAAAACAAAAAAATTAATGATATCATGTCAGTATCTGAGCTTTCCAGCTACTTACCAGAGAGGTGGAACTGCTTGGTGATATAGACATAGATTCAACTTGTTCAAAGAACACAGACAAGATACAGAAGTAGCCATTCCATTTCATACCTGTGAAAGGTGTAGATAGACTGTTCTTGGTTATTCCTTGTTGAATCGGAGCCAGTGAGGAGGACATGTTGACTACTCAAGATCAAGGAGCGAATGAGTCAGGAGCAACTTCTTTAGATATAATACAGACTAGACAGAAGGCATAAAAATCTGAATACTGATCAAGAGAAAACCAAGCGCCTATCTACTAACACAATGCAGGCTGTCACATGGAAGGATCAAGATGAGTCCTGAGCAATGTGGGGTCCGTCTTGGCTGTAAAGGTGAAATGTGGTGCTGTGGGAACCAGGAGATATTCAAAGAACAAGGAAATTTTGGCTTTTGTTTTAAGAATCATAACTGATGTGAGTAGAATTGTATAGATCAGAATCTTAGTCAATAATATCAATTAATGAATAACCATTCAAGACAAAAAAAGGCAACAAAGATGAGCAAAAGAATTTAGTTTGATAAAACCAAGGCTTCACAGGGCACCATGTTGAGCCCAACTGTCTCTCACACCAGAAATATACACTGTACCTTCCAGATACACTGCAACAATCGAATTTCCCAAAATCATCTGTTCTGTCTGGCTTCATGAGTTTGCATGTACTATTTCATTGGTCTTTCTCTTTGACAGGTTCCTGGTTAGTCCATGTATTTGAAAGTTTTCTGCTGCTATAAGAAAATGCCCAAGCTGGATAATTTGTAAAAAGAAGTATTATTTAGCCCACGGTTTTAGAGACCAAAAGTCCAAATAGTGAGGTGTTCTATCCAATAAGGTCTCTCCTGGATAGAACACCTTCTGCTGTATGGGTCACAGGTTGGGAGTGTGGGAGAGGCAAGGAGTATCAAAAATGACTGGATGGGCTGTTTCCTAACAATCTTTTGCTGAGAACCAACTCAGGGGTTCCAGAAGAGCTGCGTTAATCTAGACCAAAGGCAGTGTTCCCAATGACCTAGAGGCCTTCCGCTAGGCTCAACCTCCTAAAGGTCCTGTATCTTCTTATTAATATGATCACAAGATCACCAAGGTATTAACGGTTGCAGTGTGGGGCTTCTGATATCTTTTATAGATCTCCCCTTGATTGCATGCTCACCTACTTTACATACCATCTCCCATGGTGTTAAAGCACAGAACAATCATATTGCATAGATGATCCCATTTTATAAGCAAGGAATAAAAACATGGAATGTTGAAGGAACATCAGCACTCAGAGTAAGTGTCAGATTCAAACCTGGGTAACTGAGTCTAGAGTTTAACACCTTAACTTCTACTCTATGCCCCTCTCAAAGTAGTGCTAATGCCCCTACCTCGTATCATTACTGTGCCTTGCATATATTCTATGGTATTGTTTCCTACATCTTTAGGTTGTGGAGAAAGCATTGAGTGAATGTGTTAGTTCCAGATGAACCCCTGCGTGAATGTATGCTGTTTGACATGGACATGGCTATAGTTAGATAAATGCCTCATACTCATGTAAATTTGAGTTAGCCTTCCTCCTGGGATGAGGCTCAAATTCTAAAGTTCCTATGGTCATACTATGAATGTTTACACCTATGAGTGTTTGTAAATAATTGACCAAATATGTGCAAGAACTAGCAACTGCAGCTTCCTCTACCCAGATGTTTACAGCCTAAGACTGCTCACCTACAGAGCGCTCCTCCTAAGACTAGCTAACTCTTCCTCCTGTGCTATACATAATAAATGCAAGGAGGTTCCAGGTTGTTGCTGTCCTTGGTGCCACTCCATCAGAGTGGGCATGGCCTATCTCACCCCAGCTTTTCTGTATGTCTGTCTGTCTTGTCTTCATTCTCTCGCTTCTTCTAACAAGGTTTACAGGATCACGCTACACAGACACAGCACATTAATCAATAGTAAATACTTGCTTCTGTTGTCTTCTTATTGGCTGAAATTAAATATTCTGAACATAAAATCCAATGAATTTTTAAATTTACAAACATAATTATTAACTTCAGGAAATGCTCTCTTATATGCCAGATCTCAATTAGTAATGTAAGCATTGTCTTCAAAATCCTAGCCAAAAATTTTGCATTGTCCTTGACTTATCCCTTCTTCATTCTCATCAAAACCAAGTCCAATCATGTCTTTCTCCTAAAGTCTTCTGAGATTTTTTTTTCTAACCATATGTACTGCCTTTACCTGTTCAAGTCTGAATATCTCTCAGTTATACCAGCCCCTTTGCTTGTGCTCTTGCTTTCTGGGCTTTTCCCACTCTAATCCATTCCTATTGTTAATGGCACATGCCCTTATTCAAGTACCCTAAAAGGGTATTTCTCCCATACATCACAACCATTAGGATCCTGATTCCGTTTTGGAAGGCGAACTTTGTCTCACTTCTTTGACAATATGATTCCTCTATCATTTACAATCAAAGCCATTCAGCTGAGTGTGTTTGTTCTTTACAAAATAGAAGAGTATTTAACTGGATTCCCATGCTACACGCTCACCCACAATTTCATGATGAGTACTGTTTTTCTTTTCTTTTTTTACATATATTTTAAATTAAATTTTTATTTTTTATATATTAATTACAGTTTATTTATTTTGTATCACAGCTGTAGCCCTCTCCTTCACTCCCTCCCCAATCCATTCTCCCTCCCTCCTCTCCTCCCATGCCCCTTTCCACCCACTGATAGGGGTGGTCTTCCTCCCCTTCCATCTGAGCCTACCTTATCAGGTCTGATCAGGACTGGTTGCAGTGTCCTCCTCTATGGCCTGGCAAGGCTGCTTCCCCCCCCCCCACCAGAGGGAGATGACCAAAGAGCCAGCCACTGAGTTCAAACAGTCCCTGTTCCCCTTACTAAGGAACCTACTTGGATAGTGAGCTGCCATGGGATACATCTGTGCAGAGGTTCTAGATAATGTCCATGAATGGTCCTTGGTTGGAGTATCAGTCTCAGAAAAAAAACCCTGTGCCCAAATTTTTTGGTTCTGTTGCTCTCCTTGTAAAGCTCCTATCCTCTCCAGGTCTTACTATCTCCCCCTTCTTTCCTAAGATTTGCTGCACTCTGCCCAAAGTTTGATTATGAGTCTCAGCATCTGCTTTGATACACTGCAGGGTAGAGTCTTTCAGAGACCCTCTTTGGTAGGCTCCCATCCTATTTCCTGTTTTCTCCTTCTTCCAATATCCATCTCTTTTTTCTTTCTGAGTGAGGATTGGTCATCTTACCAGGGTCCTCCTTCTTGCTTACCTTCTTTAGGTGTACAGATTTTTGTAGGTTTATTCTATATTATGTGGCTAATATCCACTTATAACTGAGTATATACTGTGTGTTCTTTCTGCCTCTGGGATACTTCACTCAGCATGATCTTTTCTGGATCCCACCATTTGCTTGGAATTTAATGATTTCCTTTTTTTTTAATTACTAAGTAGTATTACATTGTGTGAATGTACCACAATTTCTGTATCCATTCCTCCATTGACGGACATCTGGGTTGTTTCCAGGTTCTGGCTATTATGAATAAAGCTGCTATGAACATGGTTGAGCACATGTCCTCATTGTGTACTTGAGCATATTTTGGATATAGAGCACTGTTTTTCACAACTGATCATTCATCAACATAAGAGGGCCTGAGAAATACATCAGAAATATCCAGCTCTCAGAATCATGGCCAAATGATGAATTTCATAGGACAGAGAGTCAAGAAGTGGCGAGAATACTTTGCTTTGTACAATGTTATACTTCTGATCAAGAATCTGTGATGTTATTAATGTGCATAGCATCTTGGAAATGTTTTTAACCTCAAAGAGACACTGTATTTGGAAGTCTCAGCAAGTCTCAAAGATTAAAAGTAATATTACTGCTAACAGGCCTACAGCCATAGACCCATTTTCTTTCCCTCTGGTGGTGAAGTAAAAGGCAGATGCAGTGATTTCAACCATTTACCTGTGATTCTGGTTGTTTCCTAGAGTCCCTTTTTATTTTCTGCATCAAAACTTTGTTGGTTTTTGCAGGTGCAAATATGGACTAATCTACTAATATGCTACTGTATTCTGCAAGAGCCGTCACTGAACAGAGGTCTTTAATTTTGATTTTTGCCAAGATTAGTTTTTATTGTATGGCTTATGCTTTGGGGTTTCATGTGAAAAAATGCTTCCTCACCCCAGCAATATTTAAAAATTTTATACTCTACCTTATGTACTATGGCTTTACCTTTATGTCTAGTTCTTACATATCTCTGGGGTTGCTCTGATACATGGCATAAAATCCAGACCCACACTTACCTTCTGTGTGAAGGTATATACTAAAAGCCAGTTTTCTAAATACCATCCACCACATGAATTAGCACTCCGTTTACTCCCTTTATTCTGTGTACAATGATGTTTCTCTAACATGCCAGACCTTTCCTGCTGTGGATGAGTTTCATTTGCTCTCTGGTCTGAACCATGACCTCAATGTTTTGAGTTACTGAAAACTGAAGGTAAAACTTTTTAACCTGGATGGCAAACCCTTTTCTTTGTCCTCAAATTTGCTGTGTCAGTTACTTCTCTGTTGCTGCAATAAAACATCATGACCACAGCAACTTGTAGAAGGAAGAGTTTATTGGGTTTCCAGTTGCAGAAATGTGAGAGTTTATCATGTCACAGAATCGTGGCAGCAGAGAGCAAGCATGCAGGACAAACAGCTGAGGGCTCCCCTCTTGAAGGGCAAGCAAGAGTCAGAGACGAGGTGAGCTGGGAATGGTGTAAGGCTTGGAAGCCTCAAAGTCCACCCTTGCTGATGTATTTCCTCCAGCAAGACTATTCTTCCTAAACCTACCCACATAGCATTACCAGTTAGGGGGTAATTATTAAAATACCAGCACTCTGGGGAACATTCTCATTCAAACCACCACATTTGCCTTAACTGTTATTGTGGGTTCAGTGTTTAGGTCCGATGACTTTGCTGAAAGTTCTAATTGAAATTTGTCAGCCATGCTGGCTTTTAGTTAATGTTGAATTTAACTTATACAATAATTTTAACAAATGTTTAATTTTCAGGTTTTCTCATCAATAACTGCAGTATGTATCCTCATTTTCTCTAATTCGGGATGTTCTCTAGTACAGCTAATGGTTTCTTTGTTAAATATCTTGTGCTGCTAATCTTAACTTCAAGGAGGATTAGGGTAAGTGATGGCCTTCCCAGAGGAATGTGGGGAACAGAGAAGTACACATAACTCTCTTCCCTACCAAGCCCCCCCCGTTTTTGTTTATGGTATTTTGATTATCGGGGAGTGTCGTATATTTTGTATCAGTCAGCACATTCTTTGACTTTCTTCATCATCAGGAATATTTCTAGAATGAGATCCTTGAGAAGAAGGCATGGAAGTCAGATTTCACTGTTTTGGCTCATCGCTTGCAGGCCTTCTGTCCATGATCGGGTGCATCAGCACCTTTAATTCAGGCTGGTGTCACATGCTAATGAAGAAAAACAGGTGGCAGAGCAGAGCTTCCCACCTCATGACAAAGAACTGAAAGAGGGGAAAAGAGACTGCTTCCAGTTTCCTGTAAGGGTGTAACCCAAGTGGCCTGAAGACTCCTCCCTAGTCATACATCTTAGAATTTGGTGTCCCCTCAGAACATCTCCCTGAGGTCTGAGCTGCAGATGCACTGACCTTTTGGAAACATTTCGGATCTCAACTCTAGAAAGGCCATACTAGTTTACTGTTTTGTATATTGTTTTGATGGGGGGGGGGTTAAATATAACTATAAATTGGGCAAGATAGCTCACACTTTTAACCCCAGCACTTGGAAAGCTGAAGTAGGGTTACTATGGGTATAAGGCTACCTAGGCTGTTTAATGGGTTCCAGGAATATAGTGTGAGATCCTATCTCACAAAGAAAAAAAAAGATAAAATGAAATAAAAATTATTACTACAAAAAAACCACTTGAGACTAATATGTCAAAAAAAATAGACCTCATTAATAATTTGTGGCAATAATATTTGGCCATTTTAGTCACTGATAACCTTTAGTTTTATAACAGAGTTTATTTATTTATTAATTTATTTTATCATTTTACAGCCTGATGCCAGACCCCTCCTCCCCCTTCTCCCAGTGCCACCCTCACACCCCCTTACCCCCATTCCTTCCAGTTCTTCTCAGAGAAGGGGGAGTTCCTAAGGGGTGCCAACCCACTCTGGCACCTCAATTCACAGCAGGGCTAACCGCTTCTCTCCCACTGAGGCCAAACAAGACAGCCCAGCCTGGGGAAAGGGATCCAAAGACAGCAACACAGTCAGAGATAGACCCTACTCCCCCTGTTAGGGGATCTCATGATGTCTGTGCTGCATATATGTTACATGTGTGTAGAGGCATACTTTCTGGTTTGTGGTTCGCTCTCTGTGAGTCCCCGTAGGCCTAGGTTAGTTTACTCTTTAGGTCACCTTGTGGTGGCCTGACCCCTCCATTTCCCTCTATCCTTCCTCCCACCCTTCCATAAGACTCTCTGAACTCAGCCTATTGTTTGGTCGTGGGTCTCTGCATCTGTTTCCATCAGCTACTGGATGAAGCCTCTCAGGAGATTTGTGCTAGGCTCCTGTCTACAAGCATAGCAGAGTATCATTAATAGTGTCAGGGGTTAGCTCTCAAGTTATGTCTCTTTTACAGTTGGATCTCTGTGCTGAGCAAAGAATCACAAAATACATTTCCTGTGGACTTTAAATCTACAGATAACACAAGTAGTGTTTCAGTACTCCCGATGAGGGATTTTCTTTTTAGCCACATGGGACAAAAATGGTAATTGTGAAGGTTCGAAAACAATGGATTTTAGAAGTTTTATAAGGTTGCCGCCAACAGCTCATGCATGATTTTGTGGACAGAACTGATAATGACTACCAGTGTCAATCTCATGGAGTTATGGGACAAGGCCATGGTCACTTAAGGTGACAATGATGTTGAGGCCAGATAACACTCTGTAGAATGGAAGTAAGAGTGCTGAGCTGGAGGCCAGGGGCTGGCCACCAGTAAACGTGTGCTTTGTTGCCTGTTATTGATTCAAGGACTGAGGCATCCATTTAGTTGCTGTGTGGAATTGGACAGCTGTCTAATGTTTACATCTTCAGTTTCCTTATCAGCCAGTGGGGAAAGTGAATGGCTGCTCTCTCTTTGTGAATCAGCATGAGACTATTATATGGCTACCTGAGCACATGTGTTAGAGGAATTTTCCTCTGGAAAGGATAATGTGGTGTGCAATAGTCCAGGGCATCTCAGGAAATTTTCTAATCCTAATTGTGGCTATTCTACTTGATATCTACTGTGGAAAGGGCTGCCATTTTATTTTTCAATAATATCAGATCAGTGGACCCAAGTTCATTAGTTAAAAAAGTGCTTTAAAAAGTGCCGTAACCATTACAACCTCTACCACTTTGTGCCCCAAAGCCCAGCAAAGGTAATTCTGCTTACCCTGTGTATAGAATTTGATTAATCATCTCAGTTCCAATCCAATTTCCTTCTTCCACAGCCAAATAGCCAAGTAGCTTAGGCCACTGGCCAAACAGGGTGAAAGAAAGCACAGGTGAAACTTGGCTGTAATACATTATTACAGGCAGGTGGGGCCAGCTTGATCCAGTGATAACAGGCACTGTTTTCACTTGAGAAAGACAACAACAAAATAAGTGTGAACATTGATGAGATTTAAGATGCCATTCACCCAGGTCTTCCATCATCACAGGATCTCACTGGGGGAATTCCAATCGGGCTTGCTGTATGGTAGCAGTCCTTCCCGTCTCCTTTTCCACATTCCCATCGAGCTGGATGAAACCCTCCCCCTTTGCAGCGGATTAGGGGTGTTGCATAAACTGTATTGAATCACTTGAGAATCACAGAACACTCTGAAAACACCCTCCTGACTCTTTGAAGGAGAGGAAGTAACAGTAAACATTTCCTTTCCAAACAAGATATTTTAAAACATTACAGAATTCTTTTCTCTATCTTAAGGCCTATCTACCTGTCTTGCCTTGTGTAACTACAGCTGAAGGTAACAGATTCAATGTTGACAGAACAAATGCTCTCTGACTCTCTACTCTAGGCAATGTAATCTGTAATATCTCTCTCACTTCACCCCTCAAATTCTTTCCATAATGACAGCTACAAACACATCAATTCTCCCGGCTTTTGTAAAACTCTTGTCTAAGGCAGGTGCTCCATGGGAAGGCAGCGAGTAAATCCAGGTCTTTTTGGTGTTAAGGCTAACAGATTTCTATAGTGTCATTGTAGTAGCTCTACAAGTGCTGCGCAACACATATTTATACTCAAAGCTTCCCTTTCTTCACTCCCTGCAAACCACAGCAAAACGACCAGACCTCTTTTACTAAAAATCAAAAGAAAGATAATACCTGTCGGTTGGCCATGGTAGCAAATGCCTGTAATCTCAAAGCCCTCATGCTTCTGGGCTTGACCATAGCAAAGGAGATGTCACACAGGTTTATGGCCCACACCACAGGCAGTTCTGTCATGCGGGACCTGGATATGAACCAGAAGTTAGAGCCGTATCGTCTGGAGAATCTGTACAACACCTGTTCTCCAAGTGTGGGTTGCAACCCCATAGAGAGTCGCATATCAGATATTTACACTATGGTTCATAACAGCAAAAAATCACAGCTATGAAGTAGCAACAAAAAATAATTTTATGGTTGGGGGTCACCACAACATGAAAAACTGTGTAGGAAGCTTGAGGACCACTGCTCTACAATATTTAACATACTGATTCTTCAACTTAAGCGAAGACTGATCAGTACCTGGTGTGAATCTGACAAAAAGAGGCCAAGCAAGAGGCCTGTGGGGGCCGATTGCCCACGTGTGACATATCCACAGAGCTTCCCGTATCGTTGGGAAGAGTGGGGTGTCTATGGGGCAGCTGGCAAGTGAGTGAGTGCAAGCACGCCTCTGGTTTTTCCGGTTCACTCAACTCTCTACAGGGATCTTTCTGAATGCCTGAAATCAGATTTCTCTCCATCTTTCAAAGTATTTTACCCTGCTTCTGCAACTCGTTAGATCTGAAGGGTGAGGCACCACTTGGTGACAAAAGATGTTTTCAAAAGCTATATCACCTTAAACTTCACAGATGACCTCCTCTTAGATTACCAATGTGCAATTGTCTTCAACAACCACCTGCTTCTGAGATTAAAGCTGCTGTGTACTTGAAAACTAGGACCCCTGAACTACTGGCCTATGCAGGGCTAGGGAGTAAACGATCCCCTGACCCTTCCTCAGGTTTGAGAGTTGCTCTCACAGGTCAGAGCTCGTAAGTGTATAAGCATAAGTGTACTTGTTCCATGTGTTTTATTATAGAGAATCCTTGTTTAAAAAAAAGAACAAAACAGACACATGGAGGACATGCCTAGCACAAGTTGTATAAGGGAGGAGACAGCACTCTACCCCCTCCCTAGCACCTCCTCACCCCATCCAGAAACTTTTTGAATCCTATCACATAGGAACATTGTGAAGGCCTTGTTACTTTTGCGTGAGTGACTGGAGCAGTGATGACCGCTGGGAATCCCAGCCTTGCCCCCTCTGCAGAGCTGAGCAGGGACAGACTGATGGAAGCCCTGGCCCTCTCACCATGAAGCTGCTATCCACACAGAGCCAGGCAGCCACGTTCTTTAGAGTCAGGGCATCAGCAGAAAACTCAGGCTGGAAGGAGCTTATTAGGAACAACAGAGAAGCCTTTCAATGCAATCTGTGCAAAATTCCAAGCACTTTAGAGGCTCTGTTAGGGAATGTAGAGTAAGGCCAAGCATGTATTCTTTATGACATTACAATAAATATAATTATTATAACTGTGGCTAAATAAGAAATTATATTTTTGGTTTAGGCTTCCAGTTCCTATATAACAAATTTACATGTGTGTGTGTGTGTGCGCACACACACATATACACACGTGTTCAAATATTGTTGAAGTGGTCAAACAAATATTTTAATATTGCAATCTCTTTTTTTTTCTTTTGTCAAATGGGTTGAGCATTCAAATCATTTAATCAGGAATGGCACATATTTTGTTGTTGTATGTTATTTTCTGTTTATCAGAATCTACATTACTATTGCTTTCTTACAATTAACTGAACTTCAAACACTTAGCTCTGAAACTTCATTGAGAAAGGAAGAACATTAATTTTTTTTCTGCTTGCATTTAGGGTAATGAAGAAGAAAAGAAGCTAAGTAGATGTTTGTTTCTTTATAGAAACCTGTTTTTCTTATTTGGTGCATAACTGATTTTTATCTTTATTCAACTTGCTTGTTTTAATCTGAATGTCTTCTTTGAGTTTGAAAGGAATATCCACAGTGTGTTCTTTCAGAAAACTTCTTATTTTAGTAACTTCTCCATCTTCCCCAGTGCTTCAAATACAAGAAAGAAGTATTAATGTGAACTGTACAATATGACCTTAGTTTTATTATATTTATTTTTCTTGTTTTTCTCTTATTTTATACCTTTTGAGCTTTCTGAAAAAAATTTATCCTCCCCTACTTTGTGTACTATCTATCTATCTATCTATCTATCTATCTATCTATCTATCCACAGACACACACACACACACACACACACACACAAAGAAGAGACTAACTTGCAGCAGATGTTCTGGTATTCTAACTCTTACAGTCTTCCCACTCATTCATTCACAGTTCTCTGAGCCTTAAGTATAGGGGCTGTGTTCTAAATGTACTGGTTGGGGGTGGACAACCATGGTCAGTTGATCTCTGACATGTGACCAGTTATGGCTTCTATAATAGTCTCTGTCTTCTAGGAAAAAAAAAAGCTTCTTTGATGAGAGGTAGAAACTATATTTATCTGTGGGTATGAGGGTAAGTACTTAGAACGCAGTTAGAAATTACACTGGCTTAGGAAAGTAGCTATAGCAGGTTCTCTTCTGGAGCCCATGGCCTCCCCAGACATGAGTAGTTGGCTAAATTAATAACTACTCAGGCCTGAATTCCCTCTTATTGAACAGATTTTAAGTCCAATTAAGTAGCCATTGGTTAGGCCCAGAATATGTGTAGCTATTGAACCTTTAGAGATATCATGCCAAGCAAGTCATTGTAATAGTTCATATGCCTCTCAGCTAGATAGGACTATCAGTTACTTTTCTCCCTTGACAGCTTACATTATACTTTCTTGTATCATGAGAGTTACTTGGAAACGAGGATTCTGGGTCAGAC
This sequence comes from Meriones unguiculatus, assembly GCF_030254825.1. Taxonomy (NCBI): domain Eukaryota; kingdom Metazoa; phylum Chordata; class Mammalia; order Rodentia; family Muridae; genus Meriones; species Meriones unguiculatus. The sequence goes on from NC_083351.1 coordinate 50,839,870, forward strand.
CCAGACTGAGTCCTTCAAGTCCCTAGTCAAGAGTGTGTGGCATCTTTAGTAATAGGGGCTTACTTTCTTTTTCTGAAAGGCACCAAGGGCAAGGGCAATAGCCTATATTGTTTGGGTGGTCTGTTGAGCTCCCCTAACCAATAACTTGAAAGGCAGTTTTCCATCCCTGGCAGCAAAATTTTTGTTAGATAGCCTATGATTTGGGGGAATCATTGTCTCCCAAGTGCCCAAACTTTAATAGATATAATGTAATTTTAATATAAATAATTCCCTATGGCTTTTTTCAAACATCCTATTGTTATTTCTTTTACTCTTTCCTCTTCCTTATTGTTGCCTTTTTCTCCCCACCTCTCCAATTAAGTCTCCCCTGCCCATTTCCCCCATTTTCCTTGTCTCTATTGCTCCAATAACCCTATACCCTACAGTGGTCCCTGCTTACTTTTCTGGCTTCTACGGTTACTTCAGGTTAAAAACTCACATCTAAAGATTCCAAGCTAGCATCCACAGACAGGACAGAACATGGAGCATCTGTCTTTCTGGGTCTTGGATACTTCACTCATTATATTTTCTAGTTCCATTCATTTACCTGAAATTTCATGATTTTACTTTTCTTTACAGTTAAATAGTATTCCATTGTATATGAGGACCATATTTCCATTATCCATTCATCATTTGAAGGGCATTTAGGTTGTTTCCATTTGCTGGCTACTGTGAATAGAGCAGACAGACAATGAGTATGACCAACGTTAAACCATACCCAGCTTCACATCCATTTTCAATGAGCATGTCAATAGCAGTGTGTGTTTTGGTGTGTTGGTGTGTGGACTGAGGAAGAAAAATTCCACTGAAGTATCTAACAGAATGTCTTCACTTTCTCCACAAATCTCGTTATGCTTTTCAGATATGTTTTTTTTTTATTTTTAATTGGCTTGATAATTGCATGTGTTTATGGCATACAGTGTGACATTCAAAATATGTATACATTTTGTGATTATTCTACTAGGATAATAGGCAGATCTATCTTCAAATGTTTGCCATTCTTTGTGTTGAGAACATTCAAACTTCTCTCTACTAGCTATATTGAAATAGCCTATTAATTTTTGTTAATTGTAGTTATCTTCCTGTGATACAGAATATTACAAGTTATTCCATCTAGTCAATTTTACCCCAGAGTCCATGAAATCTTCTCTTTATCCTTCCCATCCTATTCCTTGTCCAATAATCTAATTTTGCTCTCTACTTCTATGGGTCCAACTTCTAAGCTGAGCCTCATTTCTGGTCAAATATTTTTATACATGATAATAACCTTGATTGACCCTAGCTAATATACAGATCTCCCTCCAAAAGAAGGCTAGTGTTTGGGGAAAAAAATCTCCTACACTCCTCCAGACTTCAGCAAAGTTGTAAAGATGGCTGAACATTTCATTTGCAGAGCGTTTGTGTTAAGCATCAAGGACACAATGACAGGAATGGTCTAGGGACCAGTAACAACACTTTGTATCACTGGAGAGTCAGCTTCTCATATTAGCAATACAAGTGAACAAGGCACCAAGGAGAATACTAGCCAAGAGATACTGTGTGCAAGAAACAATGTTAGGAAACCAACTTGGATTCCTTTACTGGTGCTTACTGGTTGGGGATGGACTGATCACATGTCTGTCTTGCTCATTATTCTGGACTTTTGTATTGAAAGGCTTATAGTTTAGAATGCCTTCCATCCAAATAATAAATACTCGTTACTGCCCTAAATAGGGATTTTGAGCCCATAATAAAACTCTTGAGATCTTGAGCCAAATGATCTTCAAAGACTATTCTGTGTCAACACTTGTATTCAGAAATTTCTTTCACAAAACGGGGAAGGAATTCCTGCCATGGTGTTTAATGTTCTGAATACATGAAGCTGAAGGACTCTGGAAGAACATTCTCTGTGATGGTTTTCTCTTCTTCCTCCCCTCCTCTCTCCTCCAAGAGTCGCAGAAACCATAGTGATTCTTCCCAAAGCCACACACAAACCCTTAATAGGCCACTCTTGACCTCTGTCCTCTGAATGTCCTTATGTGACAAGCATTCTGCCCCACAGCCATTGGAAACAATGCCATACCAAGGTTTAGGAACGAATCTGAACAAAGGAGCCTTTTACAGTTTCATTTGTCATTCTCATTACAAAAACAAAACAATGGTGGGTTGTGCCCTTTGTGCCCAGTCAGAGTTCTTCATAGTTACCCACTTCTTTCACCAGACAACATAGAAATATTTTTCTCTGCTGTCTGGCTGATGTGTCTCATCTCATAGAACCTTTGGTAAATAAATCCTCTCTGCTTTTTTGTTGCTAATTTATCTTTTTCTACTTTGGTGCTAGTCACAGAGACAATGTCACTTTTACTTCTCTAAAAGCCTAATAGAAATTATAAATACAGAAGAAATATAGAAGAATTTGCTGTTGGGGGAACCTCACTGTCCTGTGTTTATCTGTGCAAGGATTCACAAATATTACAGCTCTACTGAAAGTGGCTGTGAGACACTGACAGTCCACGCAGCATTCCAGAACCTCAGAGGTCTTGTCTGGAAAGCAAGTTAACAATGTTATACAATGCTATGAAGAGTGAATGATGACATTATCAAAAAACATTTCCTGGACATTGAAAACATCTGATTTTAAATGTGTAGTTATGCATACTATTATATACTCAGCAATCATCAAAGTCTTTGCTGAACTATTACTCTCACAGAGAAGCTTAAGTAATTTGAAATTTGATAATATTGAAATCCTGTGAAGATCAGCCTTCATCATCAATGACTAAATCCAAATCATATGATGGGTATCTCATTTTTCATGACAGCAGACTCCAGTTTGGGGGATTATGACTATGGTGGTGAGTCCAGTTCTCTAACATTGCCATTTTTGTCTCACGAGAGTAACTTCCATATAAATCCCAAATAGCTTTGATCTGGATTAAAATCAAACCCAGTATCTTCCCCCATCCTTCTTTTCTAAATAAAAATTCATTGCTGAAACAAATTACCTGCCATTCTGTTAGTATACCTCACTAGAGCCCTCTGCCCTTCTTTTGTTTCAAATAGAGCTGATGCCACAATATCTGATTTGATTAACTACAATGTCCACTCAGCTGCTTGATTAACTGCAGAGTCCACTTGCCCTCCCGAGGAGCAAGGACTTCCCTTTAGCTACAGGATGCGGCCAGGCTGTTTATGCTCACATCAGCGGTGAGACCTGCTTCCCTTGGGGATGAGGGAGCTGTTATTGCAGTGGAAGAGGAACAGCAAAAGGAGAGCCATTCTTTCTTTGTTTCATCCCAGGCCCCATGCTCCACACACAAACAGGCCACAGGTTCTCCATTCCCACCTTAGAGAGAGAACTGAAAAATCACAAGAGAAACAGACAGGTTTACTAAACATCTGGAATAAACTCCCTGTTCTATTGGAAGAGGCAGACAGAAGGACAGTTCAAGAGAGTTTCTTGATTAACAAGTGTGGATGCTGTAGTTCCAAACTTCTTCCTACAGGCAGGCACAGCCCTTCCCAAGGTCAAGAACTTACCTCTTTAATGCCTCTTTCTCTTTCTCTCTGTCTCTCTGTCTCTGCCTCTGTCTCTGTCTTTCTCTCTCTCTTTCTCTCTCTCTCCTCATTTTGTTAACTGTGGAGGGTGCACTTGGGTTGGCTGAGTGAAATGTGAGATTCAGGGAGATTTGATGGTTTTACTGTTGTCATCTTAAGTCAAACTTGAGGGCTCATATTCTAGTTTTACTCTTTTGTACCATTGTGAGTTGTGACAAATTAGCTATCCTTCTTGAGGGTGAAATCAGTTCTCCTTCACATGGCTGCAATAAAGATGAAGTATGGAAGTATGTAAAGCATATCATAGAACACTTTACCCACAATGAAAGTCTTGGAGATGCTCGTCCTTAATTCTTCCAAAAGTCAAAGTTGAAATTGGAATCTCTTGTCCTGTTACCTGCAGACACCATTTCTTTCTTCTGTGAAGCCTCGGTAACGTTTGTGAAAGGCTGTAGACATGATGGACCCTGAACAAGACAGGAAAAACTTGAGGCTGGTGTGAAAGACAACAGAGTGCAGGTTCTTTCCATAGCTGCCTGGGATCAAGGCAGGAGGTTCATGCTGCTGATGTTAACTAAACACCATTTATTTTGGAGTTGTATTCTCTGCCCTTTTGTAAAACGCCTGGTTAAATGAATGTATGTAAGTGGGAAATGGGGAGCAGAACTAGCATTTGTTCAGTGCCTAGTATGTGGCAAATATTGATAGGCACTGTGACATTTAACTCACAGGCTGGCTCTGGAAGATGTGTGTTAATTTCATTTCAGAAAGAGAAAATGATTTTTAGAGAGAGTGACTTGTCTATAATTGAAAGTGGGTAAGTGGGTGTCTTTCAGGGTTAAGCTTTATCCTGAAACCTAAAATCCAAGTCTTTGAGACTTGACAAGCAGATCCACCAACAGATGCTACAGAGTCAATGCCAATTGTCAGGCAAGACTCTCCAGGCCCACAACCATCGCAGATATTCCTCATTAGAAAGTCTTGTCTAAATGTTTCACACTCATTTCAGTGACATTGACACAGGAGACAGATCTTGGCTGACCGGCATTGAGACCAAGCTTAGTTTTGCATTTTAGGCACTCAGCTAATCTCACCAGCCTCATTTCCTTATCTAAGATACCAGAACATGAAACTTCTCTCACAGAACATGTCAGCACAGAACAGGTACTTTCAACACAAGCATTCTGCATTCAGGATAAGCCAGCACTATTGTATGTGCCATGACTCCAGCAGTGGAAAGCAATAGCATGCGTGCAACAGTAAGAGCTCCCTTCTGCCAAAAGGATGTGGAACGTTTGACATGGTGGGCCTGGAGAGGTGGCTCAGTGGTAATAAGCATTTGCTGCTCTTGCAGAGGTCGACATTTCTGTCCCGAGCACCCACACTGGAAGCAGCACACAAGCACTTAAAACTCCAGCTGCAGGAAGCCCTCTTCTGGCCTACCCCCCCCCCCACACACCTCTAAACATACTAGCATCCCCACATCCAGATGCAAACAGGAAGCAACGGCCTTGGTTCTTTTCCTCACTGTATTGTAGAGGACCCATCCAGATGCACAGCATAAAGAACACTGTGGGAATGGTCTCTAAGGAGATATCATCTATGAAGGTGACTCACAGGCCTGAGGCCACAGCAGGAGTGGGCTGTCAGAATTTTCTGAAATGGAAAATGTTATTGTGAGTTAGCCAAGGGCCAGGAATGAGGGCTTTTCCTGCCAAATAGTTATAGCTCAAGTATTTGTCGGAAGGCATGTTTAATCTTGATATTTCTTACTCACTCTGACATCATCTGATGTTCAGCAAATATTCAGAAAACTTTTTTTTCTGTTTCAGGCTACGGATTAGAGAAGTGACTAGTGAGGTATCTGGCCTTGTATGATATGCCTTCTAGAAGGGGAAGAAAACAAGTAACCAATAAAGTAAATGGCAATATGATTTTGGCTGGACAAAGTGGTGTACACTTCCTCAGCAGTTGGAAGGCTGAGGCAGGAGGATTGCTAGGATACATAGCCACAACAGATTTCAAATGAAAATAAAATTTAGGAATAAAATATAAGGTGATTGATCTATAGCCTACAAAGGTTTGTTAACTGAGTGGTCAGAAGATCCATCCAAGAACATGAGTGGCATGTCATAAGGGAAGCATACAGGTGAGCTGGTTTCCTCACGTGTCACCAGACTCACTTCCCAGCCATTTCCTGATAAGATTCCACCAGTGGAGTCAACCATTCTGGCAGGGACAAGCTGATCTATCCTCCTCCCCTACCAGTAACCTGAATGGTTGTACAGGTTGTGACCCTCTACTGCTAACAGCTAAAGTAGGATCCTGATGAGAAAACCCTCCTCCGTTACTTCACCATAAAAGTGTTCTTTGGGCTGGGCATTGGTGGTGCATGCCTTTAATCCCAGCACTCCGGAACACAGAAACAGGAGAATCTTTGTGAGTTCAAGGCAAGCCTGGTTTACAGAGCAAGTTCCAGGACAGCCAAAGCTACCTAGAGAAACACTTTCTAAACAAACAAACAAAAAAATCAAGAAGTAAAATAAAACTTTAAAAGTATCCTTTAGTGTTGTTTTAGCTAAGGGTTTGGGGGCTGAATGTGCTCAGAAGAATTTTTCATCTTTCCTTTTAACCTTTAGAGCATGTGTGTTGAGCTTGTACTGAGTATACCCATAACAAATATATCTGCCATGGTTTCTTCTTGAACTCTGACCTTAAACTCAGCATGTTTGGGGATGTACTTACCCCTAAAGAGTTTTTGTATATGAGCATCTACAAGCTCACCCAATCCACATGCTGCCCAATTTCTGGAGAAATTCTAGACCTATATACTGCAAGAAAGAAATCTGTTTCCATTCCTTTTACCTCCTGTCATACTTACTAGCCTTGCACTTACAGAAAGAGGAGAGTTTATTATGCCCACACTATGATGGACACGCCCATGGCATGGGGATAGGGTGGTCCTCCATGACCCCAGCTCTCCCTGGGCTTCAGGAACAGAGTTTCCCCCTTCCTCACCCCAGCCCTGTACCATGGAGGTAGCAATCTCTTCTGTTATTACTCTCTAGGTCTCTTGCCTTTCTTGAATATTCTCTAATCTTACTAACATATCTTCGTTAGACTCTACTTTCTTTTTTTTGGTGGGGGGGGGTAAAAGGCGGTAAGACAGTGTTGCTCTGTGTAGTGACCCTGAGTGTCCTGGAACTCATCCTGATGACCAGGTGGGCCTCTACTAAGTACTGGGATTAAAGGCATGAGCCACTATACACAGGTTTTTGTTTGTTTGTTTGTTTGTTTGTTGTTTTGTTGTTGTTTTCTTTTCTAGAACCTTGACATATACCCTCTTGGTGTTCAAGGATAAGGTATTCCAGGCAAAGAGAAAATGATGATTTTGTGAACAAAAGTAAGAAAATAGTAATTATCTTCTTATGAGACTGTTTCATAAGAGAAACACTTTTCAATGGATTATCTCATGGAAACCTTGTGAGGAGAGAGCTTGGAAAGATATAATTCTCACTTAATAAACAAGGTACCGGGGGCTGACAAGTAAATGACTTACTGAGGCATGAGCTAGGTGGATGATACTGGAGCCTACTGTCAACCGGGGTTTCTGGTTCTGGGTCTAGGCTTCCTCCCTACTGACATCCAGCAGGCAGGTAATAAAGAGAATCAAAGGGATTTGGTCATGAAGTAGCTGACCACCTCCAAGAGCAGCCCATGGAATCTGTCAGCTGCAAATCTCTAACTATAACCTTCAGCTCAGTCAGAGATGTGCAAACCCTTGGAATTACAGAAAAGCCTTTCTGGGTCAAAGAAAGGTAGACCAATTGCCAAATCTTATGGTGGAGAATGGCGACCAAACCTCACCACTGGACCCTTGTGTCAGAGCACAAGCATATGTTTGTGTTTTACTCAGACCATTCTTCTTGGTATGTGTACATTATCGGAGTTTACTTATTTGATTATCCGTTTACTTGTTTTTTGACACAGGGCCTCTTTGTGTAGCCCAGGCTTGCCTAGAACTCACTGTTTCATTAGGGCTAGCCTTAAACATGTGGCGATCCTTCTGACTTAGCTTCCAAAGTGCTGCAGTTACTAGTGTAACCACCACACTTGGTTTGCTCCTATCTTAAAGGAAACAGATATTTATAAGATTGACATCACTTGATAAGCACAGCAGAGGATTTGACATTTGGATAGCCAGTACATATGAACTGTATTTTGAAGTTCAGGTTTTTATATAGATGGTTTCCCCAGGCTGGAGGACACCCTGGTAGTTACAAAACTGCTTTCATGAGCAACTTCCATTGAGTGGATGGAGGGTTAACAAGAAAACTTATTCCTAGAAGTGGAGTGAGCAGCAGGAAAACCCACTCTCCAGCAGTAGATCATTCCTTCCTTCTGGTGCTCCCACCAACCACCTCCTCATTAACTAATCATTTTCAGTTTAAAATACCTGCATGCACCTCTGTGATTCTCCAATAGCCAGTCCTTGGGGGGTTACAAGCAGGATTGAACATCTGGATTTTATAGCAAATCCTAAAGGTCACCAGATTCGGAGTGATGGAAATGGATGGATAGATGGGGACAGGATAACAAGCAGCCAACGAGACAAACTGCTCCTGCTGGCCCGGCTGCTTCTGAGAGCTCGGGCGCATCAGACCACATGGAAATCTGCTAAAAGATGAATTGTTACACGACGCTGGAAAAAGTCAATGTTTCCATTTCTTTCTCTCCCATTTGGCATTTTGGAGCCTGCTGTTAGGATTCACACCGAGTTTTGGCTTGGTTCCTTGGGACTTTTCTCCCTCCCCTGCTACTGTTGAGCTTAAAGAAAAATAGCACAGAGAAACTGTAAGGAGAAAGGAAACCGTGCTCCAGATGGTCTAAAGAACTCCAAACTGACCAGAGGGCAGGGAAAGACCCTTCCTTCATAAAATGTGGATCATCTTAAAAGCAGAAACTGATAATTGTCACCTTATGCCTAAGCACGCACCCTAATACGTGATCGGTGTGTGTGAGTGAAGGGGATATCTGCAGCAGTACATGAAGCCGTGTTACATCCGTCCTGTCTGTGAGGCATCATGGAATCTCACCTTTGATCTCCCAGTTCTGCCACTGCTCAGAGACGTGAGAGATGCTCAGATTCAGTTGCCTGGTGGGAGGAAGCCCCTGGAAAATGTGCCTGGAGAAAGAAAGTGGAGCTTCTCCCCGCACTTAATATGAGGTCTCCAGGAGGACTTTGTGCTGGTGAATCTCTGTTGACAGCTTGACACACTTGGGTGGGAGGAAGCCCAGCTGAGGAACTGTCTCCATCAGACACCTGCTGACATGCTGGCGGGGCATTTTCATGATTGGTAACTGACACAGGAATGTCCAGCCCTCTCTAGGTAGTGCCGTTCTTAGGCAGGTGGGCCTGGGTTTTGTAAGATAGTTAGTTCAGTGTGAGCCTGGAAGGAAGTCGGGGCTCCTCCATTCCTCCATGGTCTCTCTCTGCTTCAGTTCCTGCCTTGGCTTCCCTTGAAAATGAGCTGTAACCTGTAATTGAAAAACAGCAACAAAAACCTCTCCTCCCTAAAGTTGCATTTGGTCAATATTTTATCATAGCAACATAGAAGCAAACTAGAACTCAGTAGAAGTCTTGGGTTCTGGGAGAAATAGTGCAGGATAGCCCTGGAGAGGGTGAAGAGACTTAAAAGCTGCATTTGTAGTATTGTTTAACCAAAATAAAACACTAACAGGATTGTTAAAACACTGTAGTTTTAACACAGAATGGTGGAATGCATACAATGGTGGGGTTAGGGACTGTGGCTCAAATCCGGCCACCATCTCTCACCTACCTGTCTTCTCTACCTCACGCTCTCTGAGAGTACCCATGTTCTGCTCCAGGTAGAGAATGTGACCACAGGCAGTTAAACAAGAGTGCAATTGTGACAAAACAAAACCTTTCTTGTTGATTCCAGTTAAAATATCCTTCAGGGAAGTAATCTCATGAGTTCATCCCAGGGTCCGAAATTTTTCTTGACTGATGATTTAATCTATCTGATTCTGATGACTGCCCACCCTGGATTTCCCAGGGCCAAGAGGTTGGGGTATACAAAAATAAGAACCAGTGTGAAGGGAATCCGTAGGAAAGGACAAGAGAGGAAGCAAGCAGCATCGATGACAAGAGAGCCTGGTGCGGTTAAAAGCATGCCTCACTGGGAGAGCTGTTCTGTGTGAGCACAACCATATCTACAATAGCATACCAGTCAGGGGTAGGCTGTATGTTTTCAAGGCTGGAAGAAGACTTCTTATTGCACTTAAAGTATGGCAAGTAGCCTTTCTATGCTGTATAGGATGGCAAACTACTTCACTACCTCGGCCCTGTGGATCTCCTTACGTGTAGGACACCCATCTCCTCTCAGCTACTGGAGCATAGCAGGCTGTCTCTCTCCTCAGCTTTAATGCCTCTCATTCATTCTGCCTACTGACATTTCTCCCTTTCTCTCTGCATGCCTAATACCTTGGCATCATTTAGGGCTCTGTCCATAGAGAGTCTTCTCTGAATATACTATGTTTGTAAGCCTCATTCTCTGAGTCCTTTGCAGAGCACTTTAGTTTTTATGCTACCTTGCCAATGTATGATTGGCATATTTGTCTACTTGCTTTATGGTTTAATCTGGTCTTTCTGATCTCAGGTGCCATGTCAGACTCATTCACCATTATTCTAATGGTTTGTGAATGTGCCCTACTCATGGAAGTGACTGGGTAGGTACTCAGAAAAGGAATGTCTACAAAGATGGATACATTGTTCGTATGAGTGCAGCAGCAAGCCAGGAACATAAAGAAAAGATGAAAACCTGAAAGGGTAGGGGGTGAGTTACCAAGGAGATTCAAAGGCACCTGCCGAGGGACCCATGCAGGGCTTCTGCAATCCCAACACCAGGGGGCACTGTGTTCATAGACTACAATGGCCCCAGGCTTGGCTTTAGTATTGTCTAGCACATGTCTCCCGCAGCACACAGTAATTCAGGAGTAAGTGATCAATCCTAGAAAACCACAGAGCTCTGAGCAGCCTTGAACCTGAGAGCAGTGCTTCTTAGGCAATCTGTAACATGGAACATTTCTATAAAATTATTTATGATTCATTACTCACCAAAACTCAAATAATATATACTCTTAAATTGTATTACTAGGAGAAAAAAAATGAAAAAAAAATGAGAGTGGGGGGAAGGCAGAATGGTGAGCTGGTAAAAACAGGGCACATAGTGTCTTTCTTTATAATTTTACAGTTTTTTCATCATGAGTTCTGAGGTTTGTTTGTCTGTTATTATTCTTAAGGGTGTGGGGGGCTGGTAAGTCATTTACTTAGGACTCCCCAGACAAAGTCTAAAGGCTGGGTATAGAAAAGTAGTCTGAAATGTGAATTTCTCAAGCTCAGTGAATAAATATCTGAAGCCTCAAAACAATCCTAAGCCCATTCCATCCTGTTTCTGTTGGGACACATTGTATCCCATGGACACAACCATTTATTCATTACTGATCCTTTCATTCACTCACTAAACATGATATAAAGTGTTACTAGTGATGAAGCCAAATGACAGACAACCTGAAAAGTAGAGAGAGCTCAGGATTTTGGATTCTGTCTGAAATTATTAAAATATTCTGGAAGTGATAAGGTCAAGTTTAATGTTTAGAAAGTTCACTCTGAGCACTACTGGGCTGGGGTAAGTCTGGACCAGGCAGAAGAACTATGACAGGATGGACGATCCAGGTGAAATAGAAAAAGCAAAGTCAAGATGCTAGAGCATTGGACACAACTCAGCAGGAGAATGAGTTGTCCCTGATGTAGCCAAACCTTGTTTGGCCATGTTCACTGGGGTGAGGGAAGAAAACCACGGGCCCACTGGGAAGTCAGTCTCTGACCATGTGTATGGGGGTGGAGAGAGACAGAGGAAAACTCAGAAATGAGAATCTGCAGTGAGGAAAACGGGTGCAAGAAAACATGGAAATGCAAGAAGCTGGTAAAGGAGAGAGCAGAAGGCAGGCGGCATCTGTGAGCTCAAGGACAGGAGGAAGGAGGAAGGCGGAGTAGGCGGCAACAGCAGTCAGCTTCTCAGCAGCACTAAAGTCGTTCCTGCCACTTGGCAGGAGTCAGTTCAGAAGTCTCAGATCCAAGCGCCTTGTCCTTTTACTCATTCAGATAACTGTCAATTGGTGAGACTCATGGACCGAAGGATCCTTGGCAAATATCCTTTCTATCCTTGGAGGTGATTTAAGCCCTCAATGTGTTGTTTATAGAAGTAATGACTAAGGCAATGAGCTACTCCTGCCAAAGTGGACTGTAAGACATTTGGCATGTCTGATTAAAAGTTTATGGAGCACAGTTTAACTATACCTAATCTCTCTTAGAAAATATTAACTTAGAGTATAACTGAATAGATGATGAGTATTATCACTCCATCTGCAATCACCTTTGTAGCACTCAGTTTATTATTGACCACTTTTGTAGAAAAAGAGAGAGAGAAAAAAAGAAAGAGCCCTCGTGTTATAGAAAACTTTCCAAATTCCCGAGCTTTTCACCAGTATTATTCATTTGGTTCCTTCAATAAGTCTTTAAAACAGAATATGTTAGAGATTGTTTTGCAGAAGTGAACTTGAGACTCAGAGAGCTACAGAAATTTAATTTGCCCATACCACATGACCAGCAGCAGTGCTGAAGCCAGCTCTCTCAAATAGGACTGTTCTTTCCACAGATTTCCATCCCAGACCCTAGACAACTAGTGGGTGTGATTTTCTGGAATGACAATGTGGTGTATGTGTCATTGTTTTCTCCTGAAGACTGTCTGGAAGACCTTGCACAGAACACAGCTGCAGAACCACCAAATGGTGGCTCCACTGTGACCTAACATACCTAGATCTTTGAGCATCTCTTAGCTGAAAGGAGTCAGTTGCTCTGTCGAAATCAATGATTGTAAAATATTATGGTCAAACGGAATGCAGAGTGCTGAAGGGTGGAACAGAAGGCAGAGAATGTGATTTAAAGTAGAAAAGCACACACTCACACAGACATTCAGGATTCTCAAGCTCCCCTGTGAGAGGTAGGCCCATTGGAGTATACAAGTTAGAAGAGGAAACAAGTACTCAGTTAGAACCCAGACCCTGCGATGTGTCTTCCAGAAGGCAGAAGGAGCCCTGAGCATCAGATCCCTACCCTGCTGTGTGACAGGGACTAGGCCTGAACTTTTAGAAGAAGTATTTAATCAGAAAGTACTTTTTTACCCCTCACTGTGCAAGGAACAGAGCTGTAGATAGTAGAGATGCTAGGGTGGGAAGAGACAGGCTACAATGGCCAGAAGGTTCACCTCCTCCCCTTCTGGTAGCATATTAAGGAAAGTGAAATCTTGGGACAAGACCAAAACAAGTGGTCATAGATCTCTGAATGCTCCATACTTCTTAAGACAGTTGCTCCTGTCAGCCTCACAAACGTGCAGACTATAGTTGCCCTGGATGCTCTCTTTCCACCACAGCCCATTTTCTGGTAAACTTAGCCTAGGCCCTCTTCTCTATAGAGGAAGTTTGGGTGACTGTGGATGTGCAGCCAAGCTTCTGCTTGGTAATTCTCCTCCAGTACATTCCAGTTTATAGGTAATCTCACAGTGCTCAGGAATTGTGTACCCATGTTTGTGTACAAAATGCAAAGACGATCTTCTCATAAAGTAAGCTTGCCTGTAGCCAGGAAGGGCAATAAGCAATTAAGTAGAATATACTATGTCATCTCAGCCTCCCAACTTTGTCCTAATTGTCCAGGCTTGAACCCCTGCAGGTGACAGATGTCTTTCATTTCCATCTATAATATGCTGGACACAAAAGCAAGAATCTTGTCCCTGTACATATCGCGCCAAAGGGCTGGAATCTTGTCAGGAATACTTTGGGAACTCTAAGCCAAAGATCTGTTAATTTACAATGCTGCAACAAAATTCACTCTGCTAGGGTTCTAGGGAGAGTTCTGGATCACTTCCTTTTAAGAAACATTTTATTTACTTATTTGTTTCAACAGCAATACTAGAGTTCGAACCTTATTTATTTACATGCCAATATAAAGGTCAAATTTGCCTAGGCTGCTAGGAAAGTGCTCTAACACTGAGATACATCCTTCAGGCAACATACTTATAGATTCTTTGAGCTAAGATGGCAAGCCTACTCAGTGCAAAGAGTGACACAAAGAAGCCAGGGTCTGTGAACTGCTTACACAGCCAGCAAGAGAGAGGGATCTGTGGGTTCAGCTACACTCTTCACATTTATAACTCTGATCTGTTCCTGGTCCTCTCCACTGCAATCACTTCTGCTGTTACCTACAGAGGTTGATAAATCTCCCCAGCCTAGGTCTTCTCTTCTGAGCTGTGCACCCACACATTCTTCTCTGCCACCTCTCAGGTATTTCCACATGTATGCTACAGACCCAGAAAACCCCCCTTATCTCTATTTCAAACTTGCACTTATATAACCACCATCTGTCTGGCTGAACAGGCTAAACATCAAGAATCAATCACTTCCAATCTTCTCCTCACCCGTTCTTCCTTCAACCAATCTGTCACTAAGGCCTGCCAAGTCTTGAGTCTCACATTTCTGGCCCCATAGATCCGTCTTTGTGCCCCTCTGCATGAGATTCAGCCCTCGCCATTCCAACTCATATTAACAATTTGCTGACTGACATTAAAGAGAAAAGAGTGTATGCATATGCTGAAGTCATTATGAAAGCTGTCATTCAGGACAGGGCATTACATGATATGTAGGAATGAGCTGCCATGGCGCGGAGAAGCTCACAGTCTGAATACAAGTAGGACAATGGAGAATGCCAGGCAAGGATCAGAGTAGGGGCCCAGTGGATGGAAAATTACAAAGAGGAAGCATCAGGATGAGGGGCAACCCTGGCTAAACAGACTTGATGGAGAAGTTGTGGATGACAGGCCAAGGAGGTAAGCTATTGAATGTGGTGGGTACGGATTTTGATCACATAGCAAAGAAGCTCTAACCTCATGGTGCACATAACCAGCTAGATTTGTGCTTAAAACTGGACCAAATGAACAGTCAGTGGACCAAAGAGAGAATCCACTCCCGTCACTCCTCACCATTCATCCAGACACACGCTACCGTGATCCTCCTGTAGTATACACCTACATTTGTAGGAAAAGGGCTACGCAACCAAGCATAGTGGCCTTTTCTCTCTTCTACATCTATGCCTGGAAAGGATCTATATTTGGGGCAAACTTCTTATCCTGACTCCCATTGCTACGCAGCGTCTGAGTCTGAAAGCAAAACCACATTTACCTTCATTGCCACCTCTTTCCTATTGAATTGACAGGTCTCTTTATCTCTATGGCCCGAAAGTTGATCCACAGCAATAATATTAATAAAAACAACAATGAATAATCGTGTTTTCTATGGTGCTCACTGTGATTGTCGTAGCATATTTGAACTGTTTGAAAGGTATTTTCAAATAATTTTCAAATAATTTTCACAAGGATCCTGTAAAACAATGACTTTCCTTCTTCCCACATGGGGACGCTGAGTACATATTACCAAATGGGCACATACCACAGAGCTAGCATGTGGCAAGACTGAGTCTCAGACCAGAAACCTTGCTCTTCCCCAACCAAGGAGCTTTATCACATTACACAGGGACACTGTGCAAACTTGGGACGTGGAAAGTGATAGTAAAAACATGGAGGAGAGCATAAAGAAAATAAATAGCTAAAGGTGAAACACCAAGAGCTGTGGTGTAGCGCCAGAACAAGTATTGGGTGGCATCTGAGCGCTCAAAAAGTGGAGAGGGTGGTGTAGACAGAGTGGTCAGACAGACAACTTGGGCAAGATGCAACACATTCCTGGGGGACTAGGCAGTCAGCCGTGGTTGAAGAATGAGAGAGTGAGCTTCTCCAAGAAGTCTTTCCTGGAGGTTTAGCAAAAAACAAGATCACTAACCGGCATTGCTCTCAGGTCTCCACATGGCTTTCCACTGTTCAATCCTTAGCAGAGGATAGAAGTAAATGACAGAAAGAGAGAGGAATCACGAATAAAAACCATCTCACAAAATGAGAGAGATTTCTCTTTCTGGTTTCCTAATAATACTGTAAATTTTGGCCTGATTCTAACCGCCCGAATCTCCTCCGTGTCACTGTTGCCCAGGCTAATAAGAAAAGCCTCATGCTGAGAAAGTTAAGGTGTGAATTTCATTGCTCCCTGGACAGCGTCAGCAATAGGAAGGGAGGCATTACTGTGAAGTTCCAAAACTCATGCTACTTTGAAATTATCACGTAAGAATTGTCACAGGGGGACCCAGTAAGACTGCAAGTTCTCCTTGTTTTACACCGCAGGACTGAGAAGGGAGTTGAAGGAGATTAATTACATTGCCTGCTAATCAA
Source organism: Meriones unguiculatus (assembly GCF_030254825.1). NCBI lineage: Eukaryota > Metazoa > Chordata > Mammalia > Rodentia > Muridae > Meriones > Meriones unguiculatus. The sequence goes on from NC_083351.1 coordinate 50,855,853, forward strand.
TGCAAAGACATATTTTTCTGTTCCTCCATCTCATAATTTTTATTTCATCTAGTTTGGGCTTTTTTAGGGTTGCCAGATGTCCCAGTTTCAGTGGGACAATCCTGCATTTTGAAGGTATGTCCCATCTGCTCTTGAAAATATTTCTGTTCACTGCTCTCTTGTCGACTGTGGGGTTTTTAGAGCTGCCAGCCAGAGGAGAGCTGCTGGAGAGGAGATGATAAATTATTGTAACACTATAAAAAAATCACTCACATCCACCACTACATCACCTCAACGATGCTTCAAATTAATTCTGCAGGAATGTTTGTCGCGAAAGGTGAGCCACCAGACCTCCATCTGGGGATGTAAAGCTCTTCCCACCATGCCTTTGAGAAGATGCAACACGGATAGGAAGAAATATATAGAAGGATTCCTGGACTGACCATAGGAACACCTGCCTCTGCCATTTTCCTGGAGAGTAAATTAACGGTTGTTTACTTAAAAGGAAAAGTAGGGGGAAACATTGAGCACCTACTGTCTACCCAATGCTATGCTTGGCAATTCAGATAAAATATCTAGTTAAGTTCTACAATAAAGTGGGTGGAATAGGTTTATAAGCCCATCTCACAGATAAGAAACTTGAAACTCAGAGCTTGCAAGTCCAGACTCCTGATATAAACCCCACTGCAGAGGCTCACCTTTATCTGCTAGGCAGTCATCATCTAGACCTTGAGAGCTGCAGAACAGAAGTTGATGTGTGGCCTTTCTATGGTCTCTTCCAGGCTCTTGTGATACCAGAAAAATCTGTCAATTAAGGCTGTCTGTGGAAAGCTTTGAGTGAACAGGGCACACTGAGAAAACCTCAGTCTGGGTTTATGTTCCATTTAGCATGGCTCTAAGATAAACATTGGAACTGGCACTGCTGGATAACAGCATTGTGACCTTTGGTCATGGGTCCAAATTATCTGCATCAGTCATCCTGTGACACCCCTTGTTTCTTGTAAAGGAGACATTGAGAGTGCTGCTTTGGTTCACTGTCATCTGAGGAGGGGCCACTGGGTCCATTTTTCACAGCCTCTGGAACTTGTTGAGTGAGTTTATCATCATTACTTGAGCAGAACAGGTCCCTGACAGTAGGGCCAAGCTGGGCAGATACTGATGGCTGCTGCTGTTCTAGACAATGGGAGATCTGCAGAGTGAGCTCTGTGCCAAGCGTAAAATGAGGATGCTCTGGAATCTTACATAAATGGCATTGGGTGAGCTCATTACGGTGCACTGACCTCTTCATACAGGCAGCCTTTTGTTGTTTTGTTTTCCGTGCCTCTGACTTTGTCTAAATTGTCATGCCTTAATAGAGAGGCTCAATGAGAAGAGAGCAGAGCTCCACTGTGGGCCTTTGTTAGCATCTCCAAGTGACAAATGTGCAAGTGGGTGAAAGATCCTAAAATACAGCTCTCACGTCAGCTGCCATCACTTTGGACTCCATCCTGGCAGCGACACTGCACAGCCTCCTCACTCTGTTGTTTTGTTCTTGCCCTTCTCGAAGCCATTTCTTGCCGTAAGGAGGAAAATTTTTCTTCGAGTTCAGCTTGCTGCGCTCACACCCTTCCTGGCTTCTCTCTGCTTCTTATGGTGAGCTAGGTGTTTACATTCTGTAAGCACTGGAGGGCTTGACACACCCCTTGAACTTTCAGAGGGGCATGTGTACACGAGTGCATGCCCCATGCAATCCTCAGAGGCTCCAGGACAGCAGAGTGGTTAGATGTCTTTTCTCTGTCACTTCAGACCGGAACAGAGACACCCAGATAGGCAGCAGAAATGTGGCTGATGTTCTACTGATGAGAAGACTTAGCTCTGCCCTAATTCCCCATGCTACCACAAGCAAATGATTGGTTCCAAGTCCTCTGTGTTCCCAGCTGTGAAATGGGTCCCCTGCCTCTCCCACAGGTTCTCCAAGCTTCCTTTCCCTGAAGCTAGTGCTCTGAACACGGGGGACCTTCCTATTGCTTCTCAATATGTGGGGCTCTGCCAGTCTGGGACAAGGCCACATGGTGATCTCTCCCATTGTATGGTCACTTTGAGTTCATCTGCCCACATCCCCTCTAGAAACAAATTCCTGGGAAGGTGTGCCTCTGACTGAGTCATTTGTCAATGGTGTCTCAAAGTGAGAAGGAAGGAAGGAAGGAACTCATAAAGTTGTTGATGGGAAGCAGCTTGTCTAAATTCCCATCAACCCCACCGCCTACTCCAGAGAGAGGAAAAGAAGTGAGTGCAGCAGTGGGGGCACCAACAGAGATGTGGGAGGGAGTGTGTGTGGGGGTACCTTGACTGCCTGACAACTTTTACTAGGCAAAGGAGTGCTGTGAGTAGCTTTTGAAAATAGCCCCCAGACAGCACCCTCAGAGATACCACTGGGAAGTGGTATCCAAAACCACGCCTTAAGACTCTCATGGATGATCTCCACACAGAGCTTGGTTTGGTCAAAGTCGATGACATTAGGATTGACAGAGGACTGTGTACCCTCTGGTTATTACAGAGTTGAGTTCCTTGACTGTCCTCTGGGAGGCGCTGTGTAGATATGGCAGCTCAACTGAAGGCGTCCCTCCCCAGTGGCCACCAAGCTCTTGTAACCTCATTTCTCACAGTGGCCCCAGGTGGGGATTTGGCTGAAAGCCAGGGTTGCCAACGCCAGGGAGGGATTTATATGAGGCAATGTCTGGCGAGTACAAGGTCTCAGTCTAAGTCTCTGCTCACTCTAACTGGGGTGCTTTTGCACCTCACACAAAACAGTAACAAAAGTGGCTAAGTGTTCAGTGGCTGCATTGTTAGTTTTCAGACTGTCATTTGTAGCTGCAGAGGTAGTGCATGTTTTGTGGATGATATAAAAAAAAAAGCATATAAACAAAAATAATTTTTAAAAGTCAACTGAAATCACACCACCCACGCTAACCACTGTTAACATTTACTGTGTTTCCTTAAATGGATACTGTTTGGTAACCTGCTTTTTCTGCCTTAACAATATAACAAGAACATTTTCCAGGGGAGGAACCACATTAAAAATCATTCTTTAAAGTTGCATAGTATTATAGTATTTCGTTTACAGATGGACCATGGTTTATTTAACCAATTCCATATTGTGAGACATTAAAATTTTTCTTGCTGCCCCTCTCCATTTCTCCCTCTTCAGGTGTCTTTGGCTTGTATGGTGAATTCTTCCATAAGCTCTCTTACAGTTACACAGTTGCTCTTTGTGCACTTGTTCAGTAAGGTCCTGTAATACAAATTCCTAGAGGAGGTTTAAAGGGTTGTCTAAAGCACTTCACTGAAGGCTTTGATTCTCACTGCTTTCTGTGGAGTTTTCCCATTGTACTCTCACAGCTAGCACGTAAAAGACAAGAGGGGCCTCCTTGAAGGAACTCTGTAAAGTTGTCTGAGAATTTTCCCTGCTATTACTGGGGCACAGTTCTATGCTGGAAAAGCTTACCATCCCAGCACCCTAAAGAAAGTAGGGAATCCTGGCTGTAGAAACCTTCCCAGAGGGCCCCAGTTCTGTCTTATTCAACAGGACAGTCTGCAGAACAAGCCTGCTTGTTCCTTCTGTTTCTGCCTTGTGGGATTAAAAAAAACTGAAATACACTGACTTTACCCAGGACTTACTATTACAGGAGATATGAGAGGTTCCTGTTAACTCCAAGGCAATGGATACTAGAAATGCAGTTGTCTGTATTTTGGACAACTATGATGACTGTCCTTTTCCCACTCTTCTCTGTTCCCTAGGGTATGGGCAGTAGGAGACAGTGGAACTTTGTACTTTTCTCACCATGCTGTATGAGTTTCTCAGTAATGCCTATATAAAATGTTAGAATCTGCTCCATTCCAACAACAGGAAGAGAAGCAGAGTCTGATCCTGACCAAAGCTGAACTTCTGGAAGGCAATGTGGTTAGGGATGGGGTAACATGAGACATCAGATAAGACCAGAAAGGCTCAGGAATGACCCAGCCAGAGGCAGAAAATAAAGCAAGCCAGAAAAGTTGCCAGTGATCTAAGTCTGAGGCAGGGCCCACAAGTTCAAAACCAAGGACAGGAGGCTTGAGCAATGTGGGGAGTTTTTTACGTAGAATTTATTTTCATCAGCTTGCTAGAGTACAAGGCTTAGAAGACTCACACAGAGCCTCCACACAAATTCATGGGGTCTTTTTCCCTGAGATTGAAAAAAAAAAAAAAAAACAAACCCAAAAAACAGAAAAACAAAACAAAAACAAAAAACCAAAAATATCAGGCAACACAGGCAATATCTCTAGAAGAACAAGTTCTCCAGGGTTAGAAATTAGCCAAATGGCAAGTAACAGCCTTGGCAACTGGAATGCCAGGGAAAGTGACATTGTTTCAGAATCAGGCAAAACCTGTATCAAGAAATGTAGTTTCCTGGCCAAGAAGGGAAACAAGTTTTAGACCAAATCTTGCCCCCATTTCTGTACCAATATTTGAACAGCATGGAAGGAGTAATACGTGGCTAGGAAGAGGGGGAGGGGTTGCATTAGAGAGGGAATATGATGAGGAGCCAGTGACAAGACAACCCTTTTAGCCCCAGTAAACTATTTCACCTATCTGGACCTACCCCTGAAGTTTCCCATAATAGCACCACTAGCTGGGGACCAAGCCTTCAACAAAGAACCAGGGGCAAACACTGCATAGCCAAAACGATAACATGGCTTTAGCCTAATATTAGCAGAACTTTGTTTTTAATGTTTAAGTTTTACTCTGATTTCCTTCGTGGTTTTTTTTTTTTTTTCCTATGTAATTGTACCCTTTTATAACAAGGCTAGCTATCAGTCTGTTATCTAGTGGATTAGAGCAGAACACAAATTGTGAGTAACATTTGCAGAAATACCACGATTACAGTTAGGTCAAGTGAAGATTCAGCTGCATGGGTGGCAGTTCTTAACCCATGGTGCAGGCTCAGCCATTGTCATATAATCTGATTTTATACATCTCTGATTAAAACTGCCTTCACTGGTTGTTTGGATAATGCTCCTTTCAGAAGCCAAAGATTAATAAACAAAATCCTAGTAGTTGATGTAGTGTACTTCCCTATGAACTGTTGGTCAGAGAGGCCCCAGAGACAACTAAAACCATAAGAAGCTACTGTGATTGCTCTTGTTTGCCCACTATAATGAGACTAGAAGAGCATGTTGTTGAAAATATGCCACATACATCTTGGGTTGCAATATGTAGAGAAATCAGGCTGAATCTGAGTCTGAGTTTCCTCCCTGCTGCCTAGCTTTCATAGTACCTGAAGATGCAAGGAGCTGTAACACAGAATTGTTGGTTACCACCATACCTAGCAAGACACGTCCACCAGTGCCATCGTGGGATGACTCTTGTGGAAGTAAGCAATCGTTATTGAATTTGAGGCTTACTCCACAGCAGATAATTCATGCTGTGAATCTGGCCAAGAACCCATGCCTAGGGAGGCCCTAGGGTCTAGGAGACAGCTACTACTGTTGTTTGCTAGATGAATATGGTCTCAAACTGTCTCCTAAATCCTTACCTTTATATCCATAGGTGAAAATGTTGCCCTCAACCTTCAACAGAGAAGCTTCTGTGTACAGTAGGCAGGGGTTAATACAGAAAATCACAATTGCTCTGTGGAGAGTATCTGCTGAGTGCATTCAGGGATATGGAGATAGGGCATAACATATCCACACAAAAGAAGGCATCTTCAGTGTAGCCGAAAATGTGAGGTACGGCCAGGTGTTGAGGCTCACCTCTGTAAGCACAGCACTCAGGAAGCTGAGGCAGGAGAATCATCATAAGTTCAAGCCAGACTGTGTTTCATGGTGCATTTGAGGCTAGCCTGGCTACAGTATGAAACCATACCTCAAACAAAATTTACAAAATAAAGCCAAAAACAATGAAACACATAAAGGAAGGAAGGAAAAAAAAAAAAGGTGAGGAAGGGGGGAGGAGGAAGGAAGAGGAAGGAAGAAGTAAGGGGTAGGGTAAAAAGGAGGAGCCTGACCCTATTAGGTTAAGGAATGATTTGGGGTTTGGGGGTTTTGTTCTATTTGTTCTAGTTCTCACTGACCTCTGACTTGAGACCTAAAACAGATAGTTTTAAGGCTCTGTTTTCTCATTGTGTGGGGATATAATATCTCCTTCTAGTCAAAGGAGTTAATTCAGGGGATCTAGAGAACCTGCTGCATTATGGGAGCTAACTTTTGTGGTGTCCACTCCACACCCCACCCAGATCACTACAGGTAAGGGCCTCCCTAAGAAGGTTCTCTTCTCCCTGCCTCAGAGCCTCCTTCTTACTTCCCGCTCCTACCCTGCCCTACTGGGACTGAAATGGAGTGCAGGATCAAGTTTTCTCCCTGAAAAGTTCACTGTGAACGAGCTTTCCCTTAGTGCTGAAGTGTCAGCTTTCCCTTCATCATCTCTACCCATCATGTGCTAAGTCACTGACAGGGCCCGGTGTACAACGAAAACTGGGATCCTTGGTAAGAAAATTACTAAGCATTCTTAAATAACAATAACCAAGCATTCAACTAAGCATCTGACCCTTCCAAAGAAACAACGCATGGCACTGCGCCCACCACCCATTAAGCAGATCCAATCTGGAACTCTGACATGGTTATTTTTTAAAATCTTTAGACTATAACATTTTGTTTCCAACTCTTTTGAAAATGAAGTCTTTACTCCTCAGATTTTTTTTTCTGACATTTTTGTAGCAGTTTATATTCAACAATCATTGAAAGAATGACTTCCACATCCTTCTGTCTGAGTTAAGTGTTGGACATTTAGGAGTTTGAAAGGGGAGGAGGGTTCCTCCTTGCTGTGGTCTAGGGGAGGAAAAGCGGGGAAGAAGAAGAGAGGGTAGAACCAGGAAAAGACAAGGGAGAAGTCTACAATTGGGATATAAAGTGAATAAATAATAAAAAATAACTTAAGAAAAGAAAAAATTGTTCTCCATAGAACATGGGCTCCAACCTACAGTCCTCAAGGAGATAACCATGTCACTCATGTGCTCTCTGACTTCCAATCACAGCATCCAGAGAAGCACAAATGTATTTGTGATACGAAGTAAATTATATCAACTGAGATACCAGTGTTTATCAGTCAGAGCAGTAAAACTTAAGACCAAAATTATAAACCCTGAGGCAGACAGAAATTGATACTACCAGTTGCCTTTGGGGGCACAGTAATTATTAAAAATGTCTAAAGCTATTTTTAGCTGAACCACCTTCCTTTAATTTCTCAAGTAGGAATATTAACATAAATGCATAAACAGCAAGTCATCACAGTGTAGGGCTAGGGGAGAAAGAAATGTGTTGGTGTAATATTTTTTTATAAAAAAGGTCTAAATTTACTATGCAAGGAGATTTATTAAATAAATTTTAGCTTGCACAGATGGAATAACCTTGTGCAACTAAAGGAAGAGAGATGTAGGTTACTTTTAATTTTAGGATAACCAAGGTATCATTGAGAGTGATTTCAACAAACCATAGAATGGTCTGTAAAGTGTAATACCATTAGGGTGGATTTTAATTCTTTAAGTTTTATATGTTTTTATTTTATATGTATGGGTAGTTTTGCCTGTGTATGTGTTTGTGTGCCACATTCATACAGTGTCCAAGGAGGCCATTAGAGGGTGTCAAATTCTCTGTAACTGGAGTTGCAGAGAGTTGTTAGCTGTCATGTGAGTTCTGGGACTCAAATTCCAATCTTCGTGAAAGGATAAGACGTGCTCTTACCTACTGGGCTTTCTCTCCAGCCCCTGACAATGGAATTTTTAGGAATAACATTCAATTATAACTGATGTGTAAACATATTTATTGCTATATTTGGGTTCAATACAGCCATAAAAATTATGTGGGAGACTACGAAGCAGGGTCTTCTACAGCCTCTATAATCATGAGAACTATGCCTCGCTCCTCTTTCCTCAGCCACCATCAGGTTTCCTTTCATTGAACTTACAACAGTTCCACTCTAAGTATGTGATGGCAGAAGCAGCCTCTCGATTCTTGAAATGAAACCTTGGCCCAACTACTCTTACCTTGGAGAGAACTTTCCACTGGAAACTTTATTCTTTCTCTGGGTCTTGTGGAAACCACTTATGTGGATTCTTTCTTGTTAAGTTCTCAAAAACCTTTATAAAAGGAAAAATGGGAATCACCTGTTTGACATACAACCTGATTCCCTCTTTCCTCTTCCTACTTCCTGACCTCTCCAAAGTTCACAAACACTGAGATGTGGGCTGTGGTACAATAATACATGACCTTGCAGCTCAATGGGGCGCCACTCAGAGGGCAGTTCTAATTCCTGTGGTGGCATGCCTTCATCATCATCACTCCAGATCTCAGACTGATGCAACAGTTTCAGTCTCCATCAGGGCTCCTGGAAGACAGGAAAGTGAGTCAGTCAAATCCTACACAATGGGCTGGAGAGATGGCTCAGAGGTTAAGAGCACTGACTGTTCCTCCAGAGGTCCTGAGTTCAATTCCCAGCAACCACACGGTGGCTCACAACCATCTATAATGGGATCTAGTGCCCCCTGCTGGCATGCAGGTGTACATGCAGACACCATGATGTATACATAATAAATAATAAATATTAAAAGAAACAAAACAACAAATCCCACACAACTCTGTTACCTCCACTGATGAGAGGCAGACATCACTATTGTCTGGGATTCATTGGCCAAAGCAAATGTCATGATCATGCTTGAGTGGTAACTTGGTAAACAGACAATGAAGTGAAGAGGCACACTCAGTAGGCCACACTGAGATCTGACTTCTGGACCTGCCAAGGAGAGTGGGCAAGACAGCCAAGGAAGGGTCTACATCTATAGGGTCCTGCTCTCTTATTCTTGCCCCTTATCCTTACTCTTTGTGATAAATGTCCATAGGTGAGCTTTTTTCTGAGATAATGGGAAAAACTGAACAGTATTTTAAAGAAGCAATGCAGTTAAAAATCAAGAGAACAAAAGTAAAAAAACTATGTTTACAAACTCATTGTTTTACTTTGTGGCATAATGTTGTCCAAGAGATAATAACTTGAAAAACATTACATAATGAAATTTTCAGTAGTCACATTAGAATATAAAACAAAGAAATGGGCAAAAAAATCTTAATAGCTTTTTGGTTTTGTTTAGCTTGATGCATCCAAATATTATTTTACCAAGTGATTAATATAAAATTATTGTTGAAATACTCCTATTAAAATTATTGCCAAGTCCTAGAAATCTGACTTTCATCTTCTACTTATGACAACCTAAATTCAGATGCTAAATTTTCCCCAGAAATAATTGATCTGTATTTAGATTTACAGTTTTAAAAGTAGGTTAACATAGCCAAATTGCACTAGATGCACTCACAATCTTCTAGCAAATGAATCAAATATCCATTTTAAATTTAAATTAACTTAGATAAAATAAAATTTAAATTCTTTATTTTTCAATTACTTTCATCACGTTCCCAGTTCTCCATAGCCACTATGCTTTGTGCCTGCCATGTTGTCCTACCAGATTCTACAGTGCAGATTTAGAATGTGACCTTGGAGAATTCAATCACCACCCTGAAAATCAGGTTTTCTATATAGATCCTAAAATGATTGAGCCCATTTGTCTCTCTGTTATTGGAGTTTTGTTTGTTTTGTAAGATCAAAGCCAGTGTGAGAGGGTGTACCACTTCTCTTCTTCACAGTATTGTCCAGTCTGTTTCTGTGTTGGTTTCTATAGCAATGAGTCTCAGAAACCTCTGCAACTGTTATAAAACTGAGTAAGATCAACCATGACCCCATGCGATCTGTTTTAGGAATAGTTACAAATTTAACCTGAAGTCATCTTATTATACTCCTCAAATGCCTGTTCCTGTTGCTGCTATATAGTTAAATGTTCGGTCCTAGATTTTGGATGCATGTAAGACAGCCATACCTGAATCATAAGGGAAGGCTGTGTGTCTACCACAATTCATTGCCAACTGTTTCCCTCTGTCATTTTACATCATTTTTCAGCTTTTCTGGGAGGGTCTTTTCCTTATCTCATGAGCTTGTTTTCCACTTTATCTCCCCATCCAAAAGAATTAAATATAATTTTAACTTTCTATATGACTTTAAGAAGCCAAGAAATCAAGTTCAGAGTTTCATATCTCCTGCCTTGGTTTTAGATAACTATATCACAGACTGAATAATAAGCCTAGTATGTACATTTCAAACATTTTTATATGAATAATCTTATTTGAACATTCAGCATTTTTGTTGGTGTGAATGAATGGAAAGGGGAGTTTAAAATCATGCATCCAGTAAGTAGAAACATCTGGATTATAAACAGGCCTTATACGTATTTGCTCAGTGTTCCAATACACCACCTGTCTCTGCCACACCAAGAGTCTCCTGGGGTATCATCAACTTAGGCACCTTCTTAATGTGCCCCACAATATTCTAGGGGCTTTATTAACTATTTCAGAAACCAGCCTCCTGGCAGGTACTTTTAATATCCTAGTACCAGATTCTAAACTCAAAATCAAGGGAAAATAAAAGTGATGCTATTACTCCAATAACACATCAGTTCACATGGCTGGCTGGTTCCCCTGCTTCCAAGGCTTTGTTATCTAGGGCCAAAACAATAGTGATCATTTTCTGATTTGAATTCCAAATGAAAAAGATATTCTCCTCTACCAAAAGATCCTGTGCCTCCATGAAAAAGATAAGGATGAAACATGTACAGAGGAACAAGTAGAGACAAGTGGCCCTCCATTCTTCTAACACAAGAGTAGAATGAAAAGAACTCCAACAGAGGTCTTGGAGCAAGCCCACCAGTGGTGATTCCCCATTTTGCCCAAGTGTCAGCTTGTCTACAAATATGGGATACAGATAGAAAAAAAAATAAAAGAAAGAAAAAGAAAGAAATCAATATCAATGATGCCACATCGATACACAAAGTGACAGAACAGGGTGGCAGAACACTGAGGTCAATGGAAAAAAAAAACTGTATTTTCCCAGACTCAACCATGTTAATGACAATTGGTTCCATACAAGAAGGGGTTAGTATGGAAAATCAAACAACCACAGTAAACAGTGAGGATCTTAATAACAGCATTGATTGTGAAAATGATAAGACCATGTCATTAATTTCTGGACTGACATGTGCTTACTGAGATGGGACAGACCTGGGGAGCATCTTCAGTAGGTCTTCATGGCTGCTGCAGTCTTGCCCTGAGACCTGGTCTGGTTTACTCCTCTAGAACTGCCTGGCTTTTCTACTGAGAGTTCCTTCCTGGCAACTAGACTAGGAAGATGTGCAGAAATTTAGAAGCATGGGGGATTCAAGAAAGGAGCATAACTTTATTCTGTGCCACAGACTGTTTCTGGTGGTAGTGCTACAGCTCCAAACCCACAATGGCAACTGCACAAGAAGCTCTGTCCAGAACCCTTCACCTAGGCAACGCCAGGATTCCTGGATTTTAACAAAGAAATGGATTTAAAAGCCAGCCAAGCCTGAAGAAAAAGGAGCTTTTTTAAAAAAATTGAAAGAAAGGAGTTCTGAGAGAGTAAGTCACTCTTTCAGGGCAGTCAGACTGCTCTACTAGAATGTGGTGATTAGATTTTTTTAACAACAAAATTTTAGCAGCTTTCAAGCTACATCTCTAGAGCTTTCCAAGAAACCACTCCCCACTTCTAACGTTTCATAGTTTATAATAAAAGCGAAGAGTTAGAGAATTTTTCTCAGTACATGAAGTTGGAGATGGATGAGGGGCATCACCAATGTCTATGTCTCAGAGGTCGGAACGCTAAGACTATAAGGCTATCCATAATTTCAGCCATATATAAGCACAGCCTACTCAGCATCCTTGACGGGGTGTCTTCATGATTGCATTGTCTGGCCCTAAGTGGGTGTGCTTTATTCATTGTCTTGAACAAGATGTCTATTGGGAAACCCGTGTTTTCTTAGTGGGGTGTGAGGCCCTTTTCTATAGATTCTGAAGCTTGCACCTTTCCCATCAGTGAAAGCAGATTAGTTCTCAGGAGCAAAGCTCCTGTGTCATCATACTTCTGTTTTCTATCCTGTCCAAGGCATCTCCATGTTCATATATAAAACCCAAGGCAAATCCAATGTCCAGCTAAGACATATCCCTCCTGGCCTGTTTTCTGAGTGGATGGTGTCCCAGGTGATAAGACCTCTGGACAATTTCCAAAGACCAGATTATAGAACGTGGGCAGCCAAGTCCCACATTATGTAGGCATAACTAGCATTAGGAGAAGCCTCCTGTGTACATCATCCACAATTTTCTAGGTCTCACCTCCCTTCTTAAAAGTCACCCAGGAATCCAAATGAGATGGTATATGCCTTTAGTACCAGAATTTGGGAGACAGAAGCAGGGAGATTTCAATGAATTCAAGGCCAGCATGGTATACATAATGAATTCCAGGCTAGCCAGAACTACATAGTGAAACTCTGTCTCCAAAAATAGGATAGGGGAGGGGAGGCTGGAGAAATGGCTCAACGACTGAAAGCATTGCTCTTACATAGGACTCAGATTCATGCCCATTACATTTGTGCTAGCTCACAACTATCTAAGTTTCTGGCAATCTGATGCCTTTTCTGATCATCATGGGCTCCTGCACACATATGATGTACACATACACGCTCAGGCACATACAGATACACATAAAGTAAATAATTAATTAATTTTAAAAGCAAGGCCACTGAGGAAAACGGAGGGAGACTGTGTCTTTTAGATTCTGGACAATGGTCCTTATGTTCACTAGAGCAACCCTTAGTGATGATAATTTTATATATTGGGAAAATCAGGAATGTTTTATTTGAATAAAGAACTATAAAGCATAAAGCAAAACCCAGAAGGATTGAGATCCACTTTAACATTTATAGCCTTGGTAGGAGACAGTATTTGACACATCTCTCATTTTCTGTACCCCAATGCTGGGGCAACTGGGTAAACTAATTCCTAGACAAAGTAAATGACTCATCAGTGCATGCTTTTCCTCTTTGTTCTGTATGAAACCAATCAAACCAGCCACATCAAGCCATCAAACCACCCAGTACCCCACCCATCCTTTATCACCACAGAGCCAGAGAATAGACAGATTCAGAATGTTTTCACATACAAGGACTGCTGAAATCATTTCCACAAGCCAATCCTAAACCTCCATACTGTAGATGTCCTTTTCTCTCAAGCTAAAGCCACACTGAAAGCACTGGCTTCCATTTTCTCTGCCCTTTGCTTCCTCTAACCAACCCTGCTACTTCTCCTGTGTAGTCCCAAAGCTGTACGGTGTGAGTCTCCTGTTTCTTGGGAACAATGAGTATAAATGCCCTAAATTCACAACAGCCACTTTATCTCTCTGCAGCTTACCATATCTGATTAAAATAAAGCCTGAGTACCCTGGAACAAAAATACAGCTAAGGACCTGGTGAGCAATGTCCTATGTTTAGTAAGCAGGGTCTGGTATTAGTAGGAATAACAATTTGTTTGCGGGATGAGAACAGCTTGCCAGCAACCTTGAACAGTTATGCAGCTGAAGTCTTGCTGGGCAACTTCCCAGAGCAGGGAACACATGCAGTACAGAGCAGGCTTGTTTCAGAAGCAGAGCAGACCCTGTCCTAACCGCAGAGCAACTGTAAGCCTGTTTGAATGGGTCAGGTAGAAAGAGGTAGGCAGCCTAGAGCTAGTTAATATCAGCTGATTTCCTTTATCCTATCTCTTAGCCGTGGTTGGGAGGCTGCTGTTCTTTTATAGAGAATAAAGCCATGTTCTGGGGCAGCAAGAACAGATGGAGGTGTGAGGAATGCTTCCACTGAAATCATTTTGGTAGGGCAGGAGAAGTGAAGCACAGAAGACATGCATATGAATGGAGAAAGTCAAGGGCTATGGTGCTGCACTTTAATGCCCTCCTCTCTAATGTGATTTTCCATCAGAGTTAGAGGCTACATGTAGTCGGGGAAGATGGATCAGTATGCTGGAAGCACATTGTTTGGACCATCCCTTGGTGTACACCAAGGAACTAAGTTAAGAGCATCAGCTAATTAAAACTTGAAACTGGAAGCCTAGGATTGACTTCTCAGCTCTGAAAAACTGTAAAGCCCCCAATGTTGTCAACATCTGATGCCTGTCCACTCTGAGCCTAGAAAAGCATTGTTAAAACACGGATGAAGGCTCTGTCTGCCTCATGGTCCCCATGATATGGTTGGCAATGGTAAGGACATAAAAGAAGGGAAATAAATGGGTTTCCCTTCAATTGACTGATGTTCAGTTGATTTTCTCTCTGTGAGAGCACAGTTGCATTTCTGTTCTGTGTTCAAACTGTAACTTGTCTTACTAGTGTCTTCTTCCTCTGCTCAGTGAGACCATCGCCCCAAGGACAGGTGAGGGGGAGCATAACCCAATTTGAGGTGTCTTATGGCTTCCCCATTCAGCATTTCCCATCTCCTTGTGATTGTTTTGGAGTTGCACAGTGTCTCTTTCTTTCTTTCTTTCTTTCTTTCTTTCTTTCTTTCTTTCTTTCTTTCTTTCTTTCTTCCTTCCTTTCTTTCTTTTTTTCTTTCTTTCCTTCTTTCTTTCTTTCATTCTATTCACTTTTTATCCCAGCTATAGTCCCCTTTCTTGTCCCCTCCCAATTCTACCCTTCCTTCTCCTCGCATTTTCTTTCCCCAGTATCTTTTAAGAGTCTCAGCCTTCAATGAAAGTATGCTGGACTTTGTGTCACTAGCATACAACATGAGAATTTTTCCTGTGCTGCAAATCTGTCTAAACAATTGTCTAGCTATATTTTAGGTAATTGGACTGGAGAATTCGATACTACGATGGAGCAGCTGAGAGTGGCCATTATCACATTAAATTCTACCAGAGTGGACGCAGGAGTAGCCACAGGATTATCACCATGGATTGCTGCAGACATGAATCATCTGAAGGAATGGATGGGCATGGGAGCGTTAGCAGGCCTTCTGGTGTTGATCTCCTTGGTTTGCCTGTGGTATATATGCAAGATTAGAGTCTCACAACAGCGTAATGCAGCCATGATCATTCAGGCCTTTACAGCCATTGAAGCAGGACAGTCTCCTCAAGCATGGTTGGCTACCTTACAAAGTAAAATGTTACGCTCAGGATGCGAGGCTAAGCACTGCACTCAGGGTCAGCCGCTATGGACCCAGAGAAGAGCATGTCTGATTGCATGCGGGTTGATGCCCCAGGTCCCACCTCTGAGTAAAAGGTATCAGACGGGTCTGATGCTCTTTGGGTGGATGACACCTAAATGAACATCGGTACAAAGTCCCAATTTATTTCTAATATCAGAGATCAGACCTCTACTCTTGCCTGATGCATCTAAAACAAAAAGGGGGAACTGTAGAGAGCTGTGTAATGCCGCGCCTTAAAGATGGAGCTGGTTTCCACCTTCCACCTTCCCAATGGTGAGTGCTCTCTGTCACAAACAACTCCACATTTGGCTAAGGCTGAGGATCTGGCTTGCTTCCATGTATGTGGACCTATCTGCATTGCCCACGTGGCATGCTGGGGTTGGCTACCCAGAGGCTATTTAAGCTGTGGGCTGGCTTTCCCCAGGGTCCGATGATTGTTCAAGGTTCCTGAATAAACTGCATTGAGAAAAAAAAAAAGAGTCTCAGCCTTGCTACTATTAATATTTTTGATTGGCTGTTCCTCACTGTGGCAAGATTTTCTTTATTGCAGATTTTAACTCTATCCTTGACCTTGACACACTAGATGTCAGCAGCACCTCCTGTCTCACTGATTGTGACAACCAAAAACATCTCCAGACATTGCCAGCCATCTCCTATAGGCAACTCCCACCCCCATGTTGAGAGCCTTGCTCTGGTCCATACAGAAACAAGGCTGAGAAACACCCATGCTAGAGGATAGAGCACAATCAGGCAGGAGCTTGCAATTCCTAGAAGGTGTTAGAAGGTTTGGGCTTTGACAATGCATTCCCTACAAGTAGCTAGCAGTGGAGGCATACTCCATTTCAGGCCAGGGATAAACATCACGGGGCCATGGCATCAGCTCTGGGCCAAGAGTTTCTCCTGCTTGAGCTCACTTAGAGTTTCTGGGTTGGCTGCTTAAGTGGGAGCAAAGGCCTCTCATGACAAGTTCCTTGTTAGCCTTGTTCCTGTGGCTGACAACTCTTGGGAACTGTGTCAGGTACCAGTCTGGTTGTGTATCCATAAGCATGTCTCAGATTGCAGGTTGCCTGCCCAGTCACCCAGTCCCACAGAAAGAAACACTTCTCGATGCCCTTTGCCTGTGTCATCCCACCTGTGTCTGGGCCAGGAGGTACCCTGACTATCCTCTGTTTGCTTCTCTTGTTTGTTCTTGAAGACTTAGCTCAGGGGTGTTCCTCCATGAAGCCTTCTGTGGACCAAAAATGCCTGCACACCCACACCCCCCCCACACACACAGACAGAGACAGAGAGAGAAAGACAGAGACACACACAAAGAGTAAGGAAGACAGAGTAAGATACACATATACATACAGAGAGAGAGAGAAAGAGAGAGAAGGGAGAGAAGTGAAGCCTCATCTGTAAGTTCCTATGGCCTTTAAGGATTACCTCTTTCATAGCATCATGTGACAGCTTAGTGAGATTTTTGATTTGCTTTTATGTATCCAAAACTTGTGGTGTCCTTGAACAAAGTACTTGTTTTGGCTTTCTGTCCCCTACCACTCCCCACATGCCCAACACACACAGGTCAATGCTTGCCATAGTACATGTAAGATGTTACCAGGAGGTAAGGCAGATCTGATAAAAATGGCTTTTTAGAGCCTTCTGATCACATCAATATTGTTCACAACTTACAGTCAATCAGGAAGGTTAGAGGTCAAAGTGGATCGTTAATCTATTTCTGAGCAATATAAATGAAAGACTCTAACAAAACAAAGAACTATATCTGCAATAATGTGAAGAGCATGCCCTGTGTAGAAAGGCCTCCATCTAAAATGCCAGCCTGAAGCCCTTTTTATTCTGAGTATGTGTTGAGAGCTCTGTCTCCAACCTGGCACCGACGTAGTTAAACCCTCACCATTTGCTGTGTGAGGCTGATTCTGCTGACTTTATTTCAAGCAATCAGAAATATCTAATTTGCATTCACATTCACATCAGTGGCCCATATGTTAGCCCTGTTTAAAAGCTATAGGCTTGCATTCATTATGAAAGACTTGGCTCCCCTCCTTATCTCTTCACTTTAAAATTACTGAGACACTGTCGCTACAAAGGGTTATATTTAGCAAAGGCCCAGCGTCTCCCAGTGCGTATGTGTCTCTGCCTGTGTCTGTGTCTGAGAAGGATCTGATATTTGCATCTCTCTCCAAAATATCATATAACTTTCAAAACTGGGAAAGGAAGAACCCTTTCCTTCCCCACCCCTTTCCCATGTGACAGTGCTGCCTTCTACCTAAGGCACCATTTAAAACACCATGTTGCAACATTTCCGTGCACAGTGCACATGATTCCAGACCACACCCTAAGCCTCTGATAAGCAGGCCCCTTTGGAGAGCCACACTAGGGAAGTCAGTGCTTCTTGAGAAGGTCCCAGCCAGGATGGCTTCCCACATTCAGTCACAACTCAGTGAGATTCTAGTCAATGTTGGGAAGCCCTTGTCAATGCTTTGCTCTCTTATTCTATTTACTGAACTCCTACTGTGTGATAAGCACTCACTGAGGCTAATATAGCTTTCAGTTGTCAGGGACCATGGGCCATAGGAGGCAAGCATCTCATCAATTATGAACCCTGGGAAAATGCTGCACACTCACTGTGATGCACAAAACGCTGAGGCAAAGCAAGAGCTGGGTTCTTCCTGAAAGGTCAGAGCAGCAGCCAAGACTTTCAGGGCAGGGCAGGGCACTTGTCAAAAGCCTTGCACATTAGGTATTTGTATTCTGGAAGGAATTCCATAACCAAAAGATACAGGAAAGAATAGAAGAAAGCAGGGAGTGTAAGCAAAGAGCACCTTTGTCCCACTCCGAGGCAGACTGGTCCCTGTGGGCACACCCTCCCCCCATCCTTGATGGCAGAGCTAAAAGATGCAAATGGCTGTGATGTGTACAACAACAGAGTCTTTGTTCTCTAGAAAGACTTATAAGAAATTGTTAAACAGGATGACTAGGAAAAGGAGAGGAGACAGAGAATAGTAGTCAGAAGCCTGTATCCTTCTATCGTGCTTGGATTTTCTACTTTTTCTGCATAGGCACTGGCATTTAAAGAAAAAAAAAGGGAAGGTATTTTTAATTGATAAATTCTGGGAAGCATTCCATTGAAAAGATTTTATCCTTAGAGAAGCTAATTACAGAAGATGAATCATGACAGCAAATTTAACAGATTAGATAAAGTGAAAGAAGCAATAATGTGTGTATGCTGAATGCCTTATATCTTCCTTCTCATTCCCTGGACTGAGAGGGTGTGAACTCAGAAAAACTCAGAAGATCCTGAAGCTAAAGGAGCAGATTCCAGGAAGGGCACAGCACAGCACATCTTGAGCTAGTGCAGTGATGAGGGCATCTTTGCTCCACAGAGGACATCCTCCTTTCATGGAGGGTATCCTTGCTATAGGGCCAACAAGCAACAACTTGCCCTCCCACTGCTGTATTAGAAACACAGTGTAAGCCTCAGAGGGTGGCCAGGATGGTGCACTTGCCCAAGTGCACCAGCTTTGGGTTAGATTATCTGCAGAACAGGGAACAAGAGAGAAAGGAAGAACGAAAGAGTAGAGGTGGGAAAGGAGAAGGAAGGAGAAATCAGGGGAGAGAGGGGGACACTGCTATTTAACTTGCTGAGAGAGCTCATTTTTACAGGAGTGTGTGCTTAATGATGGCTCTTGCTACTCGTTCAGGAAAAAAAATCTATAGAATGACCCTGAAACACATGCATGTCCCATCGCCGTCCGAAACACACACACACACACACAGACACAGACACACAGACACAGACACACCAACACTCTCGGGAAGGGTGCTTGTATCAGGAAGGTCTTGGAATTCTGAACTACAGGGTACCTAGGGAATCAGTGTATGCAACAAGCCCCAGTGTTTGTTTACCCTTTGATATTCAAGAAGATTCTCCTGAACATCCCACAATCCCACTGGAAGATCGTTCCTCTTGGCCAGTAAGGAAAGAATGCCAGTGGTTGCCTAATTCTCAACCATCCTGCTGGAAGACAGTCCCACTTGTCCTGTGTCATTCCTTTTCTTCCCAGCTACATCTGGAAATCCAGTTGCTTGAAGCAATCTCAGAGTCAGTGTGTTAAGGATGGCAACACCACAGCACCCTTGAATTTCCAAGCCTCTGTTTAAGCCATTTGACAGCTGCCTTGCTTAAAGGACTGCCTCTCCCCTCCTCTGCACTCTGCTTGTCTATGATTGGCAGTGGATGCAACCTGCCCCTGTGGACAAGGGAGTAGAGGACGTGTCCCTAGTTTGACTGGCCATGCGCTGATTGTTTGTGAGTGCTGGCATTTACAGTGAGCCTTGGATAAGTCATTTAACTTCTCTGTGCCTCATTTTCATCATCTGTAAAAGAGGGTACTTTTGTAGTATGAAGCAAATGGGATGCAGAATGCGAAATGCTTGGTGTAATCTTTGGGATAATCCTTGTAATCTTCAGCAAGCACTGAATCAGTGTTTAACAGATTGTTGATGGCAGTAGAGAGTGGCCTCCCCTATAATCCTGTTTAGAGAAGCAGCCCTGTGCCTGTTTGCATTGAGAAGGCCCACAAGGTTCATCAAATGATTGAGCAAAGGAAGTGGCTTGTATGTCAGGTAGGCATGATAATAGGCCAGTATGGCCTGTTTCTTAATGGCGCTATGTCCTAATTAAACCTGTTAGGCTCTCTGTGACCATGCATTTCACACATTAGGATTAGCTTCGAGTTAAAACTATTTGTGAAAGATTTTGTTTCTACTGAAACAAAAAAGGTTTTGTTTCTTTTTTTTTTTTTTTTTTTTTTTTTTTTTTTTTTTTTTTTTCAATGCAGTTTATTCAGGAACATTGAACAATCCTCGGACCCCGGGGAAAGCCAGCCCACAGCTTAAATAGCCTCTGGGTAGCCAACCCAGGCGTGCCACGGGGGCAATGCAGATAGGTCCACATACATGGAAGCAAGCCAGATCCTCAGCCTTAGCCAAATGTGGAGTTGTTCATGACAGAGAGCACTCACCATCGGGAAGGTGGAAGGCGGAAACCAGCTCCATCTTTAAGGCATAGCATTCCGCAGCTCTCTACAGTTCCCCCTTTTTGTTTTAGACGCATCAGGCAAGAGTAGAGGTCTGATCTCTGATATTAGAAATAAATTGGGACTTTGTACAGATGTTCATTTAGGTGTCATCCACCCAAAGAGCATCAGACCGTCCGATACCTTTTTCTCAGAGGCGGGACCTGGGGCATCAACCCGCATGCAATCAGACATGCTCTTCTCTGGGTCCAAAGCGGCTGACCCTGAGTGCAGTGCTTAGCCTCGCATCCTGAGCGTATCATTTTAGCTTTTTATGGTATCCAACCATGCTTGGGGAGAATGTCCTGCTTCAATGGCTGTAAAGGCCTGAATGATCATGGCTGCATCACACTGTTGTGAGACTCTAATCTTGCATATATACCACAGGCAAACCAAGGAGACCAACACCAGAAGGCCTGCTAACTCTCCCATGCCCGCCCATTCCTTCAGATGATTCATGGCTGCAGCAATCCATGTTGATAATCCTGTGGCTAGTCCTGCGTCCACTCCGGTAGAATTTACTGTGACAATGGCCACTCTCAGCTGCTCCATCGTAGTATCGAATTCTCCAGTCCAATTACCTAAAATATAGCTCGACAATTGTTTAGACAGATTTGCAGCACAGGAAAAATTCTCATGTTGTATGCTAGTGACACAAAGTCCAGCATACTTTCATTGACAGCCAGGTTGAGCGATTTGCCATAGGGTATCAATTTGCTCCTGCAAGAGGTCAATCCTCTGATTGAACACCATCAAGCTTCCTTTTAGTTGAGCATTAATTCCTTTATGTACAACTAAGGCATGAGCTACATTGGCTAAATGATTATTCAGGGTCTGAGCAGTCTGTCCAGTATGACTCATGGCTAATGCCCTGGTGGTAGCTCCAACAGCCGTCAATGAGATGGTAGTAACAATGGTGGCTGTAGTTCCAAGATCCCTTTTCTGTCTGAAGAGAGTCATAGCGTGAGGGGCATCAATGGGCATAGGCACCCAGTGAGGCATGCGAGTAACCAGGGCATACCTAACTTTACTAGCATTCCAGCATTGGGCAAAAAAGCAAGTATCATTACCACAATTACTTGGCTCTATCTGGCTAATAATGAATAAAAATGGGGGATATAGACAAACAGGTGTGGGCTTATAGGAAATATTATGAGAAGCCTTAACCCCTCGTTGGAACATCCTGCGTCAGTTCTAGAACTAGCAGTGGTGGTGTCCGAGGTCTGAGTAGTTTCAGGAGACCATTGCCCCCAGGGGCGAGACGTGCTCCATGCCAATTGACTAACTCCATGTTTTCCTCCAATTTTGAAAGTCATTTAAGGTTCTTAAATTACTTTTTTCCCTTTTTTCTTAAATTTTTCATGAATTACACTTTATTCATTCTGCATCCCCCCATAAGCCCCTCCCTCCTCCCATCCCAATCCCACCCTCCCTCCTCCCTCTGCTTGCATGCCACTCCCCAAGTCCACTAATAGGGGAGGTTCTCCTCTCCTTTCTGATCTTAGTCTGTCAGTTCTACTGCAGGCTTTTTGCCTTCTCATTATTCAATAACTAACAATGGTTTGGTAGTTAGTTATACAGTTTTATTGTATAAAATATTATGAATTGTAGAGATTATTTAAAGCATGCAAGAGGATATGCATAGATTATATGCAAATATTATATCAGTTCTTGGATTCTGGGAGTCTTACAACAGATCCTGGAATCAGTCAGTCTCCTTTGCCTACCTAA
This sequence comes from Meriones unguiculatus, assembly GCF_030254825.1. Lineage (NCBI taxonomy): Eukaryota > Metazoa > Chordata > Mammalia > Rodentia > Muridae > Meriones > Meriones unguiculatus. The sequence continues at coordinate 50,877,796 of NC_083351.1, forward strand.
GAAAGACTGTACTTTTAAAATATGAGTAAAGTCACAGAGCAAGCTGCTCCTCAGAAAGGCAGTTTCCTGTTAAGTCCTACAGGTAACTCAGCAGAGCTAAAGCTAAGGCAATATCAAAAGAAGAGAATAAAGCAGTTGCCCAGAAAAATCAGGAGTGAGAGAGTAAGCAAGAACAACCTTGAAGCTTTGAGGAATGGGAGCCTGGTGGACGGGCCACCTTCCAGTTCCCACTTCCAGTCCCCAGGAGTCCTGGCTGTACTTTGGTTTCTCTTCTTTGATTGCTGGAAATGTCCTTTGTGTGACTTTATAACAAATGTCTGCCTTTTGAAGCTGATTTGAGAGACTGTTTGCTAGTCACCAACAAACTTCCATAGGCAAATTAGCAGTGGGTATACCTCCTTCCTGCTAAATTTTGAGATGGTTAAGTAAAAGCCCAATTCACTTTTCTCCCACTTCTAAGGTATTTCAAGCATAGGAAAAAGTAAAGTGTGCTCTGACCCAAAGCTTAACTTTACTTATTATAAAATTAAATAATTTACCTTAATGACCTATTAATATTTTTGAAAGAAACAAGACATATCAGTACAGAGGAATATTCATCCTTTGTCCTATCCCTCATCTGCTGGTAAAGTAGCCAGCATTTTGGATTTGGTACCTATTGTTTGTGCATGAGATAGTTTTATTTTGTATTACTTAAACTTCACAAAAAATAATCATTCCAAAACTGTATTTTTATTATATTTTTGGAATTTAATGAATATAAAATACTCAGAGATATCATATGATTAAATTATAATTTGTCTTTGTTCCTCTTGATCTTTAGATCCTTCTTAGAATTTGTGCTGGTTTGGTCAATACGTCAATGAATATTCTTGGACATATCTTCCTAGAAAGATATTGATTCTTTCCTTTTGGAATGCTTGCTTAAAGGTAGATGTCAAGCCATCTCATCAGTTAGCATCAGTGAGTATATATCTGAGTGAGATTTTTTGTGTTCTCCACAGTTTCCATCATTTTCTGCAGAGTTTTTCACATAATGACACAGGGACAGCTAGAGAAAACCATTTCTCTCTCTATTTTCCTTGGAGCTCCTATGTATTAGATAATGAAAACCCCAAAATTAATTACTCAGCTTTCTCTAAGAATAACCCAAAGATCCTTGAGTTAAAACACTTTTGGTAGTTCTGAAGGGAGAGTGAGACTTGACTTTCATCTGTGAGGATTACTCTAGCTGCTGTGTTGAGTGCCTGTGTGCAGGAGACCCTGTAGAGAACAGGAAGGACACTCCCAGGCTTTACATGCAGCAGAGATGCAATACAGATGGTAAGAGGTAGCTTTGTACCCAGCATATTTTGAAAATAGATATGATGAGATTGGTTTATTGTCTGTTGGTTGTGGAGGGTAAGATATTGAAAGAAGCCAGTGATAGAAACCAAAGTTTATGTCCTAAGTGATGAGAAAGATGACCTTTAATTATTTATTAGAATTATAGACATTATAAAGAAAGCTGAGGTAGAGGGAATTTAGGAGTCATGTTTTTGACAAATGTTTGAGGTATACTGTGAGCATCTAGCTGAAGAGGTTAACTAGAAAATTGGGGTTTAAGTCTATACTTTTAAAGATGAAATCCAGGATTGTCATAAAATTGGATATTCCTTAGTGTGATTTGTTGAAAGCAACAACCTTGGAGCACATCAGTTGATACAGGAGTGTAGACAGTTTAGAAAAGAGAAATTCGGCAGTCCATCATTGGGAAGCTAAAGATATGAAGGAAAACAAGCTAGGAAGACTGGCCATGAAGATGGGAGGGAAAGAAAGAGATGCTGTGTAAAAGTGCTCAGAGACTGATGAGTCTGAGTTCAGAGCCTATGGCACCCAGGAGTTGTCTGAAGTAAGGGGATGTCTCTAATTCAATGAGGACCAATTTTCTTAACTCTTAGTTTCCAGTGATACCATTTCCTAGTGTGCTACTAAATGATTTGTCTACAGAAAGCATTTATCATGCCTCTCAAGCCACACAGGATTAGCTGGCAGTTTTAAACATGATTCTGAATCCTCACCTTTGCCCTTGCATTTATTTATTTATTTATCTATTTATTTATTTATTTATTTATTTATAATCTGAACAACATACACTCTTTTCTACCTGGTTAAAAATAAATCACTGTTTGGTCTTAAATGTCACCTTTGTGACTTTGCTAATCAAATCTCCAGGTCTCTTACCCACAACTAGTTTCTTCTTCCACTTGCTCCCGCGATACCTTGCATGTACTGTGATAGGAGAGCTTATCATGCGGCATTTAAATGATCTGTTTCTATATCTGTTTTCACAGACCAGACCTAGTGCTCTTCAGCAGCAGATTTCACAGTATTTGACACACAGTGTGTCAGATGGAACAAAGAACAAGGACCTATGTTCAAACACTCCCCCAACCAATTTGCAGTATTTCTGGGGGTAGATTCCTGAAGTCTAAAAGTCATTATACTTCTACTGGAACATAAGTATGGATTCAAGGTGATTATATCATATTTATCCATGCAATGGCCAAAAAGAATTCAGTGGGAATAAAACTTCCAGGAATGTACCTAATAAACCCATTTACCTCATATACAAACCCACAGTTTGTATTTTGAAGACAAACCATGGGTTCCTCAGGTGAAGAGCAAGTAAGACTCCAGAGCAAAGGGTGTCTTTGACTGACCACAGATAAAGTTTGCATTTTATTTCATCCATGCTATTCTCTCCAAAAACGCAGCATGAAGAAAGAAAGGTAATATGTAACCAAAGTTGGTGCATTTAAGGAACCCCTCATTCAGGCAATCAGTATTTACTGAGCACCTGTTATGGTGTGATCTAGCCTGTGGTCGGGCAGGATGAGGTTCTTCAGCTTAAGCAGGAAATGCAGCTCCACATGGTCTTATGCAACAGCAGCCAAAGACAGAGAGACCTCAGGTGAAGCCAGTGTTCTTGACTTTCCATGGAAGGACTCAGTATGAAACATTTTTGAGCTTACTAAAAACTAGATTTAAATTGAGGATTAGTCATTGGTAGAGGGAGCAATGTGTTTAGGAATGGAATTGTGTACACCTAGGATTGGGCATGGCCTTCTCATTAATCCAGCTTTAGTGTCTTTTCTTTTTTAATTTTTAATTTCTATTTTTTATTCTTTTCTTCACAATGTATTCATTATATATCCCAAGTGAAGCCTCCTCCCTCTCCTCCCCCTAGTCCTTCCCCCCATCCTCTTCTCCTAGTCCACTGAAAGGGGAAGTTCTCCACTATTGCCATCTGCCTATAACTTGTTAAATCTCACTAGGACTGCCTGTATCCTCTTCCTCTGTGGCCTGGCAAGACCGCATCACTGGGCTGAGTGATCAAAAAGCAGTCAACTGAGTTCCTCATAGAGGCAGACCCTAATCCCCTTACTCAGAGATCCACATGGAGACTGAGCTGCCAATCAGCCACATCTGAGCAGGAGGTCTAGGTCCTCTCCATGATTGTTCCTCCCTTGGTGCATCAATCTCTGCAGGAACACCTGGGCTCAGATCTTTTAACTTTGTGTGGCTCCTGTCCCCTCTATGTCGCTCTATTCTTACCCCTCTCTTTCTCCATAAGACTCCCTGCACTCCGCCCAAAGTTTGACCCTGAGTTCCAGCATCTGCTTCAATTCCCTGTTGGGTGAATCCTTTCAGAGGACCCTCTGTTTCCTCTCTTCCATTGTTTCTGGTGTCTCTCCTGCTTGCCATTCTTAATGAGATTTAAGCATCCTCCCTAGGATCCTCCTTAGTATTGAGCGTCTTTAGGTCTGTAGAGGGCTATCCTATATTAAACAGCTAATATCTGCTTATTAGTGAATGTGTACCAAGCCTGTCTTTCTGTTTATGGGTTACCTCACTCAAGATGATCTCTTCTAGTTCCATCCATTTGCTATCTACTGGATCATAGATGGCCTCTCAGTGGCCACATCCTTGAAGAAAACTGACTCGACCTCTCCCTTCAGTCATCAATTGACTGGAACTCCTCAAGTAGGAGTGGGGCCTCACGAATCCTTCTGTCCACTAATGCGCCAGTGGGCGTGTCTTGCCAGGCCAGTCATTATGGTAGTTCACAAAGTTCACAGCCGAATAAGACTGCCGATTATTTAACTCTCTCAGTAGTGTGCATAGCACCTTTCAGCATGACAAAAAGCTTACCAACAGGGATGGAGCCTCCAATTTAATGCCGGGTTGATTTCTCCATGTTCTATGACTCAAGTTTGTGGTATCCTCAGCAAGGGGGGTCTTACTGTCAAGTTCTGGTGGGTAAGCAAGAGGAATGGCAACAGTCTATAATGTTTGGAAGTCTATGGTACACCACTGAACATCAGTGTGCACAAGGTAACCAGAATTTTTGTTTGATAGCTTATGGTATCTAGGAGAGGCATTGTCCTCATGTTACAGGAGAACTCCATTTAAACTCTCTCTCTCTCTCTCTCTATATATATATATATGTGTGTGTGTGTGTGTGTGTGTGTGTGTGTGTGTGTGTGTGCATTCTATGAAGCTTCTATAGTATAGTAGGAGGTTTCCATACCATATTTTATATATTTTCTAATTAAATTTTATTTTTTATGTTAATTACAGTTTATTCACATTGTATCCCAGCTGGAGCATTCTCCCTCATTCCTCCCAATCCCACCATCCCTTTCTCATCTCCTCCCATGCCTCTCTCCAAGTCTACGGATAGGGGGTTCCTCCTCCCCTTCCATCTGACTCTAGCTTATCAGGTCTCATCAGGACTGGCTGCATTTTCCTCTTCTGTGGCCTGGCAAGGCAAAGAGCCAGCCACTGAGTTCATGTCAGACAGTCCCTGTTCTCTTTCTTGGATACTGAGCTGCCATGGGCTACATCTGAGAAGGGATTCTAGATTATATCCATGAATGGTCCTTGGTTGGAGTATCAGTCTCAGAAAAGACCCCTGTGCCCAGATATTTTGGGTCTGTTGCTCTCCTTGTGGAGCTCCTGTCAGAATAAAATGACAATGTATAGACTGGGAAAGGATCTTCACCAACTCTATTTCTGACAGAGGGCTAATATCCAGAATATATAAATAACTAAAGATGTTAAAAAGCAACAAATCAAATAATCCAATTAAAAATGGGGTACAGAGCTAAACAGAGAATTCTTTACAGAGGAATATAGAATGGCAAAGAAACACTTAAAGAATTGCTCAATGTCCTTAGTCATCAGGGAGACACAAATCAAAACGACCCTGAGATTTCACCTTACACCCAACAGAATGGCTAAGATCAAAAACTCAAGTTGAAGAGCGTGTGGAGAAAGGAGAACCCTTCTCCATTGCTGGTGGGAATGTAAATTTCTATAACCACTTTGGAAATCAATCTGGCCTTTTCTCAGAACTTAGGAATAGTGCTTCCTCAAGATCCAGCTATACCACTCCTAGGCATATATCCAAAAGATGCTCAAGTACACAACAAGGACATTTGCTCAACCATATTTATAGCAGCTTTATTCGTAATAGCCAGAACCTGGAAACAACCCAGATGTCTCTCAACAGAGGAATGGATACAGAAATTGTGGTACATTTTACTACTCAGCAATGAAAAACAAAGAAATCATGAAATTTGCAGGCAAATGGTGGGAACTAGAAAAGATCATCCTGAGTGAGGTATCCCAGAATCAGAAAGACACACATGGTATATACTCACTTATAAGTGGATACTAGACATATAATATAGGATAATCATACTAAAATCTGTACACTTAAAGAAGCTAAGCAAGATGGAGTATCCTAGGTAAGATGATCAATCCTCACTCAGAAAGACAAATGGGATGGACATTGGAAGAGGGAGAAAACAGGGAACAGGACAGGAGCCTACCACAGAGGGCTTCTGAAAGACTCTACCCAGAGGTGTATAAAAGCAGATGCTGAGACTCATAACCAAACTTTAGGCAGAGTGCAGGGAATCATATAACAGAGGGGGAGATAGTAAGACCTGAAGAGGACATACCATATTTTAAAAGATCTTTAGTGTTAGTTATCCTTCTCCTTATGCCTTTCTCTACACTGCCTTCCCATCCCACATCCCATTTAACCCTTCTTACCCCATTATTCTCCACTACCATTATGTCACCTGAATACTATCTCTCTCTCCTTGAAAGTCCTTCCCCTCACTACTTTCTTGTGTTGTATGGGCATGCCAATTTAAACATACAGTTCTGAAGATTCAAATCAAGTATCCACATAGGAGAGAGAACACGTGCTGTTTGTCTTTTGGGTTTTTGTCCTCTCAGAATTATTACCTTGAGTTCCATCTATTTCTCTGAAATTTTTGTGTTTTTTTTTCTATAGGCAAATAATGATACAGTCTATAAATATCCATATTTTCATTACCCATTTATCAGTCGATGGACATCTAGGCTTTTTCAGTTTCCTGGGTATAAGACCAGGGGTGGTATAAATGGCTCATATAGTAGAACTAGCCCTACTCTTTTTGAGGAACTACCACATTGATTTCCATAGTGAATGTAACAATTTGCACTCTTACTGACAGTAAAAAGGTATTCCCTTTTAACCCACACCTATGATACCATTTTTTTGATCATAAAAAAAAACTTAGCCATTCTGATTGAAGTAAGGTGAAATCTCAAACTATTTTTAATTTTCATTTAGCTAATAGTTAAGGATTCTGAATATTAACACATTCTTTTTTTGTATTTCTTCTATTGAGAACACTATTTAGTCTGATGTTCCATTTTTTTTTTAAAACCTGAATTGTTAGTTTTCTTGGTGTTTTGCTTTTTAGGTTCTTTATGTAGTCTAAACACTAACCCTCAGTTCAATGTACAGTTGGTAAACAATTTTCCCTCTTTTGTAGGCTGCGTCTCCACTTGACTTGTGGTGTCTTTTGCTGTATAGAAGATTTTTAGTTTTATGTGGTTGTGCTTTTCAATTAGTAGTCTTAATTACTGTGTATCAAGCTTCTACTCAGAAAGTCCTTTCCTGTGCCTGTAAGTTATGTACATTCCTCATCTTCTGTAACTAATTCAGAGTATCAAGTCGTATGTTGAAGTCCTTGACCCATTTGGAGTCAAGTTTTATATATGGTAATAATTAAAGGCTTCATTCTTCTACATGCAGCTATCCAACTTGTCTGACATCATTGTTTTAAAATATCACCCTTTCTCCAGTGTGTGTTTTGGACCTGTTTTTTCAAAGCTCAAGTGCATGTACATACACTCACTATATCTGAGTCCTTTATTCTGTTCAACTAATGTATGTGCCTGTTTTTATACCAGTATCATGATGTGTTTACTGCTGTGGCCCTATAGTGTAGCTTGAGATCAGGAGTGATGATTCCTCCAGCATTATTTTTACTATTTAAGATTTTTTTTCAGCTATCTTAACAATAAACACTTTTGAAAATAAACATTATTCAATGATATAAAGTTTTGCTATTAAAGTGGTGTCATTCTGAAAGAATGTATTAGAGACTGGTATGCTATGTTTAACAAGCCTTTTCTCCTGTTCTTTTCTCAATGCTCAGCTCTATAAACATACAAGCATCATGTCTCTCTTTTCCAGCCTTATACACATGAAAATGCCATATCTCATGTGTCGTTACACCTTTGATTCTTCAAGAACTAGTTCCTTGATCTTACTGTGCTGAGATGGGATGGGCATCTCCCATGTTCTGAGTTACCTCCATCTATACTGTTATATTCCTATTACTGAAGCATGAAGAGCCTTCTATTATTGAAACATGAAGATGGGAAGCCCCACCTTCCCCTTCTTGCTCCCTAGGGACAGTGGCTGGGAAAAGGCCAGGTTTGCCATGTCACATTTATAATTGCTGTTCCAATTAGTTTTAGTTGGTCAGGGTAGCTTGTTAGTCTTTCTGTCCTGTCATTGTTTACAATATGACTCCCCCCACTCACCCTACACACATATGCATCTTTAACATCTCTGAGTACTGGGCATCTTCCAAACATTGTAGGCCAGGTGGCATGCTGCTTAAAATGGCTGTGATTTTTTTTTGTGCATTAGAAACCTTGCTCTTGCTGGTGGCATACTGAATAACTTTAATTTCTAGAAGCTTTAGTCTACAAAGAATTCAAAGACCATTAGTGGGAGGGATATGAGTCCTGGCAGTGGCCTGGATATATCCAGGTAACATCTGATAAAGTCAAGAAATTGCCTATGTGAGAACTTCCAGAATGAATGTCAGCATGTTTGAAAGAAAACACCGGAGTGAGGAACAGAGCACTACTTTCCAGCAATGCCAACAGCATCCTCTGTAGTCAGACTATGCTGGTAAAAGCACGCAGACACTGAAAACACTGAGCTCAAACTGAGGCAGAGAGAAGATTCTGATCCTGTTTGCAATTTCCTTTGGGGCATGCCCAAAAGGGTATATGATTAATGAATGTCAATGTTTTCATTAAGTGCCTAAAAGAATTTCTAATATACAGAAAGTAAAATCCAAACTGGATAATGATTTTATCAGAGTTTACTTAGTAATTTTGTTTTTCCTAGTGTCACAGAAAGTAGAGTTTATCTTATGCTAAATAGCACCTGAAAATAGAAGATATAGCACCTGAAATTAGAAGATATAGCACCTGAAATTAGAAGATACAGTTATATTCTGAACCCCAGCTTTTTCTCTTGACGCTTACCAAGGTCAAAATTGTAAAAGAATCCAAGATCATACTCTACATATCCTAATCCATATCTAAGTGATTAGCCAAATGTCTTAGGGGCAAACATTCAGTCTTTCTTTGAATACTGCATGGTGTCTTCTTATGTAATGACATTCATTTAGCTCTTGCTTTCTGAGTAAAAGAATGAATGAACACCACTCTGGCCATCTGAGCACTCAAAACAACATGATCATTTGTCCCACAGTAAATAGAATGTGGCCAAAATGTATATGAAGAGGAGATAGGCTTATCTTTTTTAAGGGACACCCTGCTTGATGCAATATGGATAAAGACAGACTCCTCGGTCCAATCCATCCAAATAGAGTTAGCATAAAAAAAGAAAGAGAGTGTTATTGTAGAGTGATACTATCTCCACATACAAGAGGACATTTTTGCTTTCAGTTGTTCCTGAAATCACTAAATATGACAGAGTGCACAATCCTGGCTCTAGACAGATTCAAGCCAGGACCCAGGATACTCTCTGAGTCTTTCAGGAGCCTCATCTGTGATGGAAATATGCCACTGTGGCCCAAGGCAAAGTCACCACTCATGGGAAGTAAAGCACAAGGCGTGCAGGTCAAGGGAGTTGAATGTGCAGAACACCCACGGGGAGTAAGAGATTTCTTCAAACGGAAGCACAAGGATAGCTGTGAGTGAAAGTATGCAAATTAGTGTGAAAATTAGATGAGAAAGTCTTTGAGAACTATGAGAAGCCCTTGATAGACCCATAGTTCTGATGCCTCATTTACATGCCAATTAATTAGCTAGCCCCTCTAAGAAAAAGAAAAATGTATATTGGTACTTAGGCCCTAAATTTATAAGAGCTGCCAAATAGACCAGCATCATACAAAGACAAGTTTGGCCTCAACTTTTAGAAGAAATAGAAGAAGAAGAGGAAGAAGAAGAAGAAGAGGAAGAAGAAGAAGAAGAAGAAGAAGAAGAAGAAGAAGAAGAAGAAGAAGAAGAAGAAGAAATTCCTTTATCCCTTTTATGGGAAAGCAGAAAGTGTGTGATTGGGCAGAAGAGGGAAAGCGTGTCTAAGTCAAGGCTGACTGTGAGCAGGCCCAGCCTCCCATAGGATAGTGCACTCCCCAACCCCTTGAGCATATTGGAAAAGTTACAGTCTAGAGTAGGAGTGAGGGTAGATTGTCTTTACCTCTGGTCACACCTCTTTTCCTAAGTGTCTCAGGGCATCACTGAAGTGAGGCTAAGATGCTGATAAGGGTAAGGGAAGGGGAAACAAAGGGAAGTGGAGGAAGAACAAGGAAAGAGGGATTCATTTGTCTCCAGGAGGAAATACCCCAAAAGGCTACATAACTCAGCACAAAGTGGACTCAACTTAAACCACTGTCCCTCTGATCCAGCAGTAGCAGAGCTGTGATGAGAGAGCCCCAGGAAAGCAGGTACATTTTTCATTTATTGAGTCACCAAACAAAATGATCAAAATCACAACCCCTCTCTGTCTTCTCTTCTACTGTATATGAAGCAGTGGACTAGTCTGTTCATGTCATCAGGTGTTATTATCTTTACATTTAAGATGCCTGAGCAGATTAAACAATGATACAGATCTACCCTCTTACAGGCTGTTCCTGCTCCCAAGGAGTTTCATTTTAGTCAATCAAAATAAATTCTAGGGGCTTGGATATAACACACTGATCGAGCAATTGCCTAGTGTACGCAGGCCCTCAGTTCAATTCCCATAATCACAGACATGTGCATGTATACACATTAAATAACATACACACACAACACACAACATACACACACAACACACAACATACACAAACTCACCCACACACTAGAAATCCACAAATTTCAAAGGAAAGAATACATTTCTGTACACGCACTACATTTTTGTACACGCATGTACATGTATCTTAAGTCCTGAGCACGTGAACGGTCAGGTAGCATTTGAAGGTTTATGCAAAAGAAAGTATTGGATTCCTGTAGAAAGCAACAGCCTAGAGAATCTTTGAAAAATGAGTGAATGGGAAGGAAAGATAGGATGAAGAGTAAGAGAGTGCCAGAAAACCAAGCTCTCTGATTTTTCTTCTGTGTAATAGACTGTTACAAACCTTCTGTATGATAAATCACTTAGTTCACTCAAGCCGTAAGTTGTTACAGTCAGGCTAACTTTATAAATGAAGAAATTAAGGCTCAGAAAAAAAAAATTCTAATACAGCTGAACTCACATAAGCACTAAAATGTTAGAATAACATTGTGAGCACATGTCAGCTCAGCTTGGTCCTTCAGTGTGTAGCAGGAAGCTGGGCAGAGTCCCAAAGAACCCAGCAAACGAGCTAAAACAATAGTCTCATGAATAAGATCAGGAAGTTGTTTTCTGAAGAAGAAAACAGGAAACAAGTTAGGAGCCTCCCACAGAGGGCCTCTGAAAGGGTCTGTCCTGCAGACTATCAAAGCAGATGCTGAGACTCATGGCCAACTGTTGGGCAGAGTGCATGGAATCTTATGAAAGGAGTGGGTAACAGTAAAATCTGGAGAGGACAGGAACTCCACAAGGAGAGCAACAGAACAAAAAAATCTGAGCACAGGGGTCTTTCCTGAGACTGATACTCCATCCAAGGACCATGCATGGAGATAACCTAAGACCCCTACACAGATGGCAGTTCAGGGTCCAAGTGGGTTCCATAGTAATAGGAACAGGGACTGTCTCTGACATAATCTGATTGGCCTGCTCTTTAATTACCTCCCCCTGAGCAGGAAGCAGCATTACCAGGCCACAGAAGAAGAGAATGCAGCCACTCCTGATGAGACCTAATTGACTGGGATCAGAAGGAAGGAAAAGAAGACCTCCCTTATCAGTGGACTTGGGAGGTGCATGCATGCAGAGGGTGGAGGAAGGGAGGGATTGGGACAGGAGGAGGGAGGGAACCACATGGGGGATACAAAGTGAATAAAGTGTAATTAATAAAGAATAAAAAAATGAAAAAAAAGATCAGGAAGTTGATGATGCTGTTAATGTTGTGGATGAAGGTTGTATCTGCATGGCCAGATTCTGTCAGAGCAAAACAAATACCTTGAGGCTACAATTGCTAGAGTGGATGGAGGGATGAGGTGATGGAGGGAGCCTCCATGTGAAAATCATATATTCTGTTGTCTTGGGGTTTCTATTGCTTTGATAAAACATCATGGTCTGTCATCCAGGGAAGTCAGGACAAGAATCAAGACAAGAACATGGAGTCAGTAACTGATACAAAAGGCCATAAAAGAGTGCTGCTTGCTAGTTTGCTCAGTTTTTTTTTTTTTTTTTTTTTTTTTTTTTTATCAACCAGGGCTATCCACCCACAAGTGGCACTGTCTTTGTGGCACAGGTACATCAATCGTCAATCAAGAAAAAGAACTATAGGCTTGCCAAGAGGCCAGGCTAGTGGAGCACTTTCTCAGCTGAGGTTCTCCCTTCTAAAAGGACTCAAACCTGTATCAAGTTGATAATAAAAGCTAGTCAAGCACATCTGCATACTTTGTTTTTGCACACCAATACCATTTTTTTTTTCAATCCATCTTTTCCAAACTATGCAGGTAAATAGCATAAGCAACTCTTACAGTCCCTTGTGACAGACCATAGTCCATGCTGGGGGAAGTGACAGCTACATAACTCGTTTCATATTTTCTCTCTCTCTCTCTCTGCTCTTTGTTTACACTCTTGCAAAAATGCACAGGTGTTTGAGGTCACTGTCATCTTTGCAATAGTTTCCTCAGTTGTTACTTGAGGAAATGGAAGCAGGTGTCACATGACACAGGGAACGCTTAGGACAAAGGAAGGGATCACAGACCACAGTCTGTCTCTCTGGAGGCCAGGGCAGTGTGATCCACATCGTAGACAGAAGGGAGGCCTAGCTAGCAGTCTGTTCAAACCTTCAGCACTCTCCTGTGAAAAAGAAGCACTCTCTGCCTTGCCTTCCACCTTCCCGATGGTGAGTGCTCTCTGTCAGGAACAATTCCACATTTGGCTAAGGCTGAGGATCTGGCTTGCTTCCATGTATGTGGACCTATCTGCATTGCCCACGTGGCACGCCTGGGTTGGCTACCCAGAGGCTATTTAAGCTGTGGGCTGGCTTTCCCCAGGGTCCGAGGATTGTTCAAGGTTTCTGAATAAACTGCATTGAAAAAAAAAATAATAATTTATAAAAAAAGTAATGTTATAAACTATTATTAAACAGTGACATTGTATCCATATTAAAGTCTGTGTAGTTGTTCCAAAAAAAAAAAAAATCCTTAAAATATACTTGCTCCCGGAAAAAAAAAAAAAAAAAGAAGCACTCTCTGTTCACCTTTTTATCTCCACAAAGGCATAGTGAGACCCAAGGACCTGGATAAGAGAGAGATCTCAATTCAATTTAAAAACACATTTTAATGTTCTTTGCCTAGGGAAGAAATACCATTCGGAGGAAAGTAAAGAAACAACAACAACAACAAATATTAATCACGGCCATATAACCTAAAGGGACCTGTGTCAAGTATTTCAGCTTATTTCTTGCTAGCATTTTCAATGAGTATGTATGATTAAATATTTGAAATCATACTGCATATAAAATATAGCATGCCATTTTAACCTAACACTGCATCGTCTCAGAAGCATTTTTTTTTCTGCTTGTTAAAAGCTCTTCATAAACATAATTTAATGATTGCATAATATTCAAGTGTATGACTGCTTCACAACTTATTTAAATAATCCCCTATTTGGAGGCATTTGTGTTGTACATAATCTTTGTCTGTTATGAAAGTATGTTTCAATGAAACCACTTACCATGAATTTTGATTGCACAAGTTTTAGAGTTTTATAGAGCAGATTTCTAGAAGTTAAGTTACTTAATAAAAAAGTGGGATTATTAGCAAGACCTTGTGGGGTGTTGTCACCTTCCCTCCTCAGTGTCTGGTAGTCTCCACAGCCTTGCTTTCCTCTCAGTACCTAAGACTCCTGTTTTGATTTTTATTCATCCTGAATTCTTTGTAATCTGCTTTGCTCACCTTTTCTTCTTGAACTGGCCTTCGTCACTCTTTTTCACCTCTTGCCACTGTGACCAAGTACTGGGACAGAAGTGTGGTTACAGGAGATAAATGTGTCTCTGGGCTCACAATTCAGCAGAATACGGACCATCCCAGTGTGGCAGGTACAGAGACCAGCGCACCTCCATCCAGAGTGTCAGGAGCATGAGGAAGTAGTTCCCCCATCTTTGGGGGTTAGGAAACAGAATGACAATAGCCCAAAGTCAGACAAAGCTAAAATCCTCACAGGCTCATCCCACTGACTCACATACAGACCTGCCAGGCTCTGCAACCTCTCCCAATACTGCCTGCCCAGTGAATCCCCTACACCAGCAAGGCCTTACAGCTTCTCCCAGTATTGCTACTAAGTGTCCAAGTATATGAACCTGAGAGGGCCACTGTAGATCCAACCAAACAAATCTTCCCTAACCTCCTATCCCACAAGGCAAAGCACATTCCACATAACTTTAGGAGCTCCCAATCAACAATCTCAACACTGCTCAAATGTTTTAAAGTCCAGACTCCGGGCTTATCTTTAAAGCCCTTGTAAAATCAGAGAGGTTACATACTGGAAGACACAAGGTAGAGTTAACACTCTCATTCTAAACAAAACCTGTGGCCCAGACTCAGCTCTGCACAGGGTGGTAACATTTAAACCCCAATGGGATTGGTTATCTGGGTCCCTCTAGCCCTGGTGCACGAAGCACTTTTCTCTTGGAGCAGCTCCACTCCGTGCCTGCAACTTTTCTTAGCGGGCACCCCATATTTCCAGCACTTCCCTGGATCACCCTCTCTGTCCCTCTCTTCAGGAAACACAGTCCTATTGCATGGGCCACGCCTCCTTCCTTGACTTAGTTCTGTGTTCTCTTTTGTGTTATTTTTTTTTATTTTTATTTATTTATTTATTTATTTACCCACCGTTTATTATAAGCAGGTAGATTTGACATCTCATGTGTTTATGAAAGTAATTTGGAGGTTTGAAGGTCCATGAGAACTACAGACTTCCTCTTGTTGAGGAAATCATTTTGGGGTGAGCATCTCTCACCAGAACCATTGTGCTCCCACTTAACTCATTGCTACCATTGTCTTGAATGAGCTCCCAGAGCACCTAGCAGGTGAAACAAAGAAAGAACAAAACAGTAGATTACTTATTTCTCCTCCAGGAAGAGTCCAGGTAGGAAGGAACTGAGGGTGCCTTCAGACTATGGGAAAGTTCAAGCACCTCTCAGGATTCTAAAGAGGTTTTCAACTTCCTTAACTTATCGCTTTTTCTCTTCATGTTAATATTTACCAATATTTACCATGAAATGCTTCCTTAATGCAGACACCCTGGCTCCTGTCCCGAGAGGTTTTTGTGAATGGTAACTCTCACTATATCTACTTTCTGACATGTAGTCATATATGTCACACAGACATTGTTGGCAGATCTAACAGCAACAGCAGCAAAAGTACAGGACACCAAGTATGGAACTGCAGATGAATAGTACATTTGTTGCATAAGTGTGTCCTGACATTGCAACGATACTTAAAGAGTTATGCCTAATTTATTCAAAGTTTGAGTTTAGCTGGGTGTCTTGTACTTTCCTGGCTGTCTATCTTAGAGAAGAGTCAAGACAGAGATAATGTAGGCCAAGAGAAGCTGTCTTCTACCAGTCCATTCCCGAGGTTATTATGTAGCAGCCTTGGGAAAGAAAGTCCTCTCTCCTGACCCAAAGCTGCCAGGAAAATAGCTCTGACATTTTCTGCCCCTTAACGCCTGGCAATGACAAAGGCTAGCTGCTCTTACTAGTCCCTGGGTGGGTCATTATTCATTCTAGGGACCGTACCTAAGTCACTTTCCTTAATTTTTCATCAGTGACAGGCCCACATGAAGGACAAGGACAGCAGTGACCTTGTGAGATTCTGCCACTTAATGATGTCATGTCCACCTTGGCCTGTCTAGGGTCACCATGATGCAGTGACTAGGTCAACTGGCAGTGCACTTCTTAGAGTGTATCCCACTATCAACAGACATATGACTTCACTCCCTTTGAACAACAATTGGGACACTTTAACACGCTGTTAGTCGTTTCTTCTCCTTGGCTTAGCTGGGAGGGCAAGGAGAGCGTCAGCCTTCTCTATGCATGTGCTGTTCTACCTGCTCGATGAGCCTATAATTTTTCGTATATGACCGTTGAACTATAGATAATTTAAGCACTATTGCTGGGCATTTGTTATTAAAACAAGTCATTAGGGCTCACAAAGAATGGATGGAATTAGAGACCCTGGAGGGGAGCAGCTCTCTGTGGCTTCCTAAACATCCTGGGTGATTCCCATAGCTTCTTATTTTGAGAATGGTTAAGCAAGGGGATAGGAACTGAGCAGTGCAGAAAATAACTTGGTCCTCCAACTAGCGGAGATCATCACTGCAACCAGCTTCACACATGCCTCTCACCAAGTGATATAACTACTACAACAGATAACATCTGGCTGCACTCCCTAATCCCTGGGGACTGTAGAAAATCCCTAGAAATGTCCAGTAGCCCTTTCCAAACCAATTTTGATCATCAACTGGGCTTTGCTATGTTTGCCAATGTATTTACTACCGCAAATTAAGGCTAGTGTTAAACATAAAATAATATAACACATACTATAGATATGTTAGTGCAGATAATAAGGTTATGTTTTAAACTATTCATTTTACTTGTTTTTTCTTTCCTAGAAAGCAAATTAAGAGGACTTTGTGTTTTGTTTTGTTTTCAGATTTTAAGAGCTAGTCATCACTCCCCATGGTCACAGCACTGCTGTGTCCGAGCTGCTACCACAACACACCTGGCAACACTCACATTTGAAGCTGACACAGTCACAGGACAAATGTATGACTATCTCGCAGAGCCTCATGCATGGGCTCACATGTACACACCAGTCAGCTGGGAATGTTGTTGACATGCAGATCCTGATTCATCAAGTCCAGGCTGGAGCCTAATAGTCTGTTTGCTAACAAGCCTCAGCTGCTGCTGCTGCTGCTGCTGCTGCTGCTGCTACAACTACTACTACTGTTAATGGTGATGGTGGTGGTCCATGGAGCATCATTTGAGCATGGAGGGTCTGGTGGGATTGTTCCTCACTATGCACAGACTAAAATATGTCATTTTGTTATAGGTGTCCTTTGTTTCTCCTTTATATTAATATTGAGGTGTTGTACCAATTTTTTTAAAGTTAGATTTTATTCTTTATAGATTTTTATTTTACAAAAATAAAGGAATGAAAATTTGTAACTGCAGTGTGTGAAACGTTATGGAATTGAGAACAGTTCGTTTAAACTTATCACAACCACTCTGTGTTCTTTAGGGATAGGAGTGAGAAATCAGCCTCTGCCTAGGAAGGGTACTGGAAAGACAGACTCAGCTCATTTTAAATCAAAAAGAAAAAAAGCCACATTTTTTTGGGTTTTGGAAGGAAAGTCATGTCACTTTCCTTTTTATAAGAGTAGATTACAGAGTACTGAAGAGATGGCTCAGTGGTTAAAAGCACTTTATACTCTTCCAGAGGCCCTGCATTCAGCCTTTACTACCCACATTAGGTAGTTTACAATCTACCTATAACTCCTCTCCAAGAGATCTAACACCCTCTTGTAGCTTCCACAGGAGTCCACATACATGTTATACACACACACACACAAAAAAAAAAAAAATAAGTAAAACTAATGTTTCTAAAGAATGAATGGTGGGACTCATCCTCCCACCTCCCTCAGGACACCAAGGAGTGAAGATCTAAAAATTGAAGTTGGGGAGTTGTCTTACTACCTGATGAAAAAGGAAGTTGTCAAATTCTAGACAGAGAGAGACAGGAGAGCAAATAAATGAAGTCCTAGCCTCTGGGAGTGCTGCTCTTACCTTACATACATTGTGTGTGATATGTGTGTTAATAGATATCTTAGTTAGGTTTCTATTGCTGTGATAAGACACCATGATCAAAAGCAACATGGTGAGAAGAGGCTTCCAGTCCATCATCAAAGGAAGTCAGGGCAGGATCTCAAGGCAGGAACATAGAGGCAAGAACTGAACCCTTGGAGGAGTGATGCTTACTTGCTTGCTCAGCTTCCTTTTTTATAGCACCCAGGGCCACCATCCCAGGGATGGCACTCCCCTGTACGTACACTTTCAAAAACTACTTTATTTTAATTTCTTGATGCCTCTTCCTCCCTTCTCCACCCCAATTCCTTCCAGTACCCCAATACTGGGTAGGAGAGAAAGGAGCTTAGTGGGAAGAGAGGGCATAGTTCTTTTAGGCTACTTCCTGCTGGTTAGGGTTGTCAAGTTGCTTAGGCAAGTCCAATCCTTTCAGGATATTTCCAACTTCTTTTCTTCCAATTCTTATCAACAGCAACCAGGAACAGCATGGGGGACACACCAGCAGCCTTCTTCTTTCTCTGAGCTCCCCAAAACTGTCTGGGCTCCGGCATTTATCCCTTCACCAGTGTCCTCAGATTTAAACTATCTGTACCTGGCAAATGGCCCTCTAAGAACCTGAGTGAGGCAAATAGTTTGATGCTGTGGGCAATCTGAATCAGTCCCATATCCTATACCCAGGAGCAAAACAAAAACACGTTTACATCCACATTACTCACAGTAAGTTAGACCCTTCTACATCAATTATTCATCAAGAAAAAGCAGCACAGGTTTACCCATAGGCCAAAAAAAAGTGGGGGCATTTTATCAATTGATGTTTCTTCTTCCAAAATAACTCTAGCTTATATCACAGTGACATAAACTAGCCAGCAAAATGTCTTTTTGTTTAAACTGTTTGAGGAGAATGGTGTGTGTATGTGTGAAAGAGAGAGAGGAAGAGACAGAGAGGACATGATTGTTCCTTAGATGAAAATGAACTTGAGAGATAAGAGCCCAGAGGTAGCTTATTACAGTAGGTGGAATGGGAGAGAGGGCCACGAGAGCAAGGAGACAGCTCAAAGTCAAACCTGAAGAAACACATGCTTGAGGCTGTTTATGATAGGAAGGAATGCTCAGCAGCAAGAAGGAGACAAAGATTCTTGCAGCTGATGACAAAGAAGACCGGCAGGAGCCCGTGCTCTTGCCCTCGCTCTTACCAACATGCTACAGCATTTTCTTCCCTTTCTTTCTCACTTCTGTTTAGAATGCTTCCCGAGACTCCAAACTTGCCAAAGCTCTCAAGTACAGGGATTGTTTTCATGCAAAAATCAATTAATATGCATGAAATGGATTTATTGTTTGAATTGTATCCCCCTAAAACACATTTTAGAATTCACAAAACAGTATGAATACAAATTCTTCTTTCTCTCAAGTGGGGAAATTCCCTTAAAAAAAAAAAAGACAAGAAAGAAAGAAAAACAGAAAAAAGAAAAGAAAAGGAAAAGAAAAACATGCAAGGGCACACTCAGATTTCACTAAATATGTGGGTAGAATATATATATATATATATATATATATATATATGTATATATATATATTTTTTTCTTTTCAGGTTACAAGCATAAAAAGAGTGACAGGCTACAGTGAGCTCGTAAACCAGGACTCAGAAAGGGTTTGGCAGCATGTGCCCAGGAGGGATTTTTTTGGTATACCTCTCTTAAAGCTGGAGTGTGGAAAGATGATGGATGGATAGAGGGAGCAGCAACCTAGTGTCTAGAAAGAGTGCCCAAGGCAAAGGCTTTGGGATACATTGATCTGGCTTATTCTGAACAAAAATGACCTAGCAGTCATTGAAATTAAAACAAACAAATGACAGTCTCACAAAATATTTTTGACATGCGCTCTGGTTTGAATAGGTGTTCTCAAAAGACCTAAGCATTAAAAGGTTGGCTCTCAGCCTTGGCACCATTGAGAGGTAGTAAGATTTAAGGAATAGGGGCTATTGGGAAATATTCAATGTCAGTGGGTTAATTCCTTTGAAGGGATGTTCAAACCCTTCCGTTTCCCCTTCCTTCCTTTTGCTTCTGGTAGCCACGAGGCAAGCAGCTTCACCTACTACACATCTACCCTAATGTATGCCCTGCTACAGGCCCAAAAACAATGGTGCCAACTGACCTCTGACTATCATGCCCAAAACTCTTCTAAGTTAGTAAGTTCAGGTATAATATCACAGGTTAAATGGTGTCACTCTCTCAGTAAGACTTCTTACCTTTTATCTGGATCATCTCTGCTTTACTCTTCTCACATTGTCCCTGGGAACATTATAGTCACTGTGGACTGAAGTGTGGTGATGTCTCTACTTTTTCCCCCTACTCAAAATGCATGGCATTAACTTTCTATGCTCCGCCACTGAAAGTGTTACCTATTTGGTACAGTGTCCCAGCATAACAGAGTTTTCTACAGGCCTTGTGTTCAAATGTGTGCACACACATAAGCACCATGATGTCTACTCAGCAGTCCACTCTGCAAATCACCACCCACACCTGCTTCATCTCGACTGTTGGCCTTCTATTCTTTTTCTTTTTAAACTAGTTTTTATTCGATTTACATCCTTGTAGCCCATCCCTCCTCCCATCCCAGTCTCACCCTTCCTTCCTTGCTCCTTCAGCTCATCAAGTTGCATCAGGACTGAGCATATCCTCTCCCCCTGTGGCCTGGCAAGGCAGTCCTGCCAGGGGAAGGTGATTAAAAAGCTGGCAAGTGAGTCTGTGTCCAATGCAGTCCCCACTTCCTTTACTAAAGGACCCACATGAGGTCTAAGAGGGTGGAAATCAGACCTGGGGAGAGTGAGGGCAAGAAGACACAAGGCCTGTACAGAAAAGAAAAACTGAGGGTGAGGGTATCTCTGTGACAAGCTGGAGATCTAAGTGAGGGTAGGCTCCTGGGAGAATATGAGGGGGACTCAAGCAGAGACTCCTAGTAGCAGAGGCCATAGAGACTGAAGAGAACACCCATTAACTAGTCTCCTAGCAAAGTGAGGGGAGCACCAACCAACCCACAAAAACTTCCACCCAAAATTGACCCTGACTACAAAATATGTGCAGGCATTAAGACAGAGCAGATAGAGCAGAGATTGAGGGAATGCCCAACCAACACCTGGCACAACAAAAAATGCACCCTATCGGAGAGTGCCAACCTCAGACACTATGAAAAGTACTCTGCTAAACTTGCAGACAGGAGCCTGATAGAATTGTCCTCTAAGAGGTGATACTCAGCAGCTCCTCAAAAAGAGGCCGAGACTCACAGCCGAACATTGAACAATGTTTAGGGAGTCTTGTAGATAAGTGGGAGGAAAGAGATAAGGATCTGGTGGGTGACAGGAGCTCCACAAGAACAACAGAGCTGACTAACCAGGGCTCCTCTGAGACTGAAGCATCAACCAAGGACCATGCATGAACTGGACCTAGGCCCCCTACAAAGATGTTGCAGATGGGCAGCTTAGACCCCATGTGGATCCTCTGGTCTTGCGGTCTTGCTGTGGGTGCCTCTTGCAGAGCTATGGGCTCCATGTGAGGCTGGTCAGAAGTCATGTTTAATTTGTCCCATTCGTTATTGTTTTAAATAACATAATTTTGAAAAACAGAGTATCTCAGTATGACTTGGTTCCTCATTTCTGCTGAAAACTCAGAAGCCCTGTCGCTTGCCCACAACGGAAGACACTCTGTTCAGCCGACCTCCTCACTCCCTCCTGTCGCCGGCTCACAAGACATGTTCCCACAATGCACGTGGCTTAGCTAGTCATTGTTATGCCTCGCTGCTTTGGTCGATTAATGTTCTGATGTTGTTTTGTTTTTGCTTTTTGTTTTTCTGTACCCATAGGAAAGAATGGTAAACCACAGATGACACTTTGAAGAAAAACCACCACAGCTGGATCTCTTTGTGAAAGTAAAGACTCTTCATCTTGCCTATATGTGTTGTAACAAACGAGATGCCCACTGGAGTTCGCATCGCAGTACACGAGACATTGACTTTCAGGCCTGTGTTGTTCACTGTTCCAAAGGAAGCCAGACAGCCCGGCCAGGGTACTGTTGACTCAAATATCAAATGGCCAACCCAAGTGCTGTTGGCTCAACTACCAGATGGTCAACCCATTTGCAAATAGTGAGTAGATCTCATCAACTCTAAAAATACTATTTGTGATGACCCATTCTCTGCCTCAGAACCACAGCTTTCTGAAAGTAGAAAATGTTCTCCAACACAAAATTGCCCTCCAAATTGACTTATATTTTGAATTCTGATGGCCTAGAAATGTGAGTTTATATTGTTGTGGGATAACAATGCATTTATTTTTAAATACAACAGATCTAAACCTTAGCTTATAATTTGAAGTGATATTTTCTAAATTTGGAAAAAAAATTGTGAAATTGAAAAATAAAAGATTGTAAACATATTTGTCTTTAATTTCTTCGTCATCTACATACTTCTGTTTATAGGGAGAGTATGAAAGTAATTGTGATGTTTCATTAGGAATTTTAGTAGCAATTCCTCTCTTCAGACTTATTCATTTGAATTAAGATTATGGCAAGCACGCCATGTCTTAATGGTGGGATGTGCAGTTATCTCTCTAAAAGAATGATCTCACTCAGACACACACTTCCCATTACGTATATGTTTGCATGTCGGCTTTATATTGTTTTCTTCCATCTCTCAAATCTCTTTTAGTGGAAGGAGGGGCATCTATTATATAAAAGTACACATTGCAACTTCTTTGTAAGCAGAGAAGGAAGAATGGGAGAGAAGGAAGGAACAAGGAAAGCAAACAAAAATTTGAGTTTCTCTGAAGTGGAAGAATTCTGTTACATGTGGTCATGTGACTAACTTAATTTTTAACTCATTTAACTACTATGTGAAATAAATATTGCCTTAGCTGTTATTTTATATGAAGAAAAGCTTTGCCCTTTAACACAGTTCATATTTGAAGATCTGAGATTCAATTCCTGGGTCAGATGGATTGCAAGCTCTCAACCTTCCACTTTATAAAAATGAAATATAAAAAGAGAAAAAGTGAAAATTGCTTTCCAGTGCAGTGTATTTGGGCATAAAAAATGAAAAGAAATGGAGGTGCTGATTGGGGCAGTAACAGATCCAATTCATAACTAATATTTTTTCTCCAACACACACCTATTTTATTTAAAATATTAGCTTTCTCATTTGTATTTGCATCTGAAAGATAGAGCCCGGTCTTCAAAGGCCTGGAGTAGAACTCCCTTTAAAAACAATGACTTTGAGAGCTCTGCCAGATCCTGCAGGCACCCTGGAAGAAGGGGCTAAGATACCACCAGGACCATGGGGTGGGATTCTCCTTAAAATAGGTAAAAGGGGCCATGTCTCTCTCCACCCCAAAGCAGCATTTCTCAGTCTTGCCTGAAGTGTGGTATCACCGGGGAGACCTTAGAAACCTTTACGTCTCTGCTCGTGAAATTGCAATTGAATTGTGGGATAACTTTGGAATACTGCATTTTAAAAGCTGCCCAGGCCATTTCAAGGTATGGCCAAGGTTGAGACTTTCATTCAAAATTTAAAAAAAAAGTAATATCCCCATTTTCTGGATGGTCCCCCTTACCTAGAAGAGCTAGTTCTGAATAGGCAAGGGCTAAGAGTGAACCACACTGAACAATATCTTTGGTTCTGGTATACCAAAATATGCAGAAAATTGTGTATTGTCTGATTCTTACCTTATGCTAACATCAGACTTCTGGAGACTGGAGTGCAAACACTTCCCTTCTGGGGTACGGAGCCACGGGTCTTGAAGTGTGGCCCCACGTTAGCAGAGCAGGCCTTCTTTACCTGAGAGCTAGCTAGAGGCTCTGTCTCTGTCAGCCACAACGAGCTGATGGAGAAGCTGTGCTTCAAGGAGTTCCCACATGTTCAGATGCATGTCAGTGCATACTGACATGTGGGAAGAGTCGTTAGCTAGAAACACTTCAGCACTTGAGATTTAATGTAATATTATTCTACTAGTAGCGTCATATTGGAAGGAAATATGTACTAATCTAAAAGAATAAGAAACTATTATTGCAGATTGAAAAAATACTTACTTTGGTGCGTTTTCACTTACACTGTATATTAAGTATTAAAATTTTATGAATATTATATAATTAAGCCTAAAAAGTATAACATTTTGGGCTACATTTGAGCAATTTGATTTTAAATATTATAAATTCATTTTTAAAGTTCTATAATGATAAGAATTTGGACTATGGAATTGAGTCTTCTTTTGTTAATGTATCCTCTGCTGTTTGGGCTAAGCTGACCTTTTTGATATTTAACTGTCTAAACCTCCAGAGGCAAAATAAATGACAGCTGGGGTTAAAAAAATAAATAATAGGAATCCTGTATTTTTATTAATAATTGACAAAGTTGGCAATAAAAGCTACTTGCTTTAACATCAGCACTTATATTCAAACATCAAGACTGGAAGTGAGGCATATTAACATAGGTATTGAGCAAAAGGACGGAGACAGCACACAGAGCCATCACTGATTCACACAGAACCTCTCAGGCAAACCACCAGGCTCTGATTTACATCAAAAGTTCCTACATTGTAAGGAAGGAAATATCAACAATTCATCTTGTCTGCATGGAGAATCTGTTTCTCATAGGATTCACAAGGAGCACCGAGAGACCAGAACAAAAGTATCTTCAGTGAGTACCAAGCCCGAAGTCAAAAGAAGTCTGGAGGAGCCACATGGACAGGCCAATTACAGTCACTGACCCCAGGCTTGATACGCATACAAGGAGCACAAGACTCTCACACTAAATGACTGTTTCAAGGGCTACCTACAGACAGTACTTAGGTTGGGAAAAGAGAAAATTCACACTGCTAATTTTGACTCAGAGTCAGGCAAAGCCTGGTCTCCATGTATAAATCACAGCTTCCTGATGCTGAAAACTACAGCTGTGACTCTCACCCTATCAAATGTCATAACTCTATAAAAGTTAAAATACTGCATTGTTTAAGAGATACATACATAGGAACAATGGAGAGATGGTTTGGTGCTTAAGAGCACTTGCTCTTAAGGATCTGGGTTCAATTCCCCACACCTACAGAGAGGCTTGGAATCATCTGTAACTGCAATTCTAGGGGATCCAAAGTCTTCTTTTGGACTCTGTGGGCAACACACCAATGTTTTTGCATATACATACATGCAAACAAAACAATCAAACACAGAAAACAAAAATAAAATTAGGTCTTTTAAAAATGAAAAGACAGAGTGGTCAAATATAAACATGAGGACTTGAATGTTGGGAATTACTAGAGCACTAACGGCTCAAATGTTAGTTTCCATAATGATACCCTGACAAGCAAAAATACACCTCACACATTAAGCCAAATCAATTATGACTTAATTTTATAATTTAATATCACAATAGAGATAAGTCAAACTCCATTTAATAGATAAATTCAAATTCTAAGTCATACAAATATCATACTAAAGTTAAAAAGATACTATATGTGTGTGTGCATACTCACCTACGTGAAAGAGGAAATAGAGAAAATGGACTAGATCACATCCTACTGTACCAATTACAGAACATTCGAAGTTAATGTTGGATGAAATTGGAAGGACACAATATGATAGCATTTATATTCATTTTAGACAGCAATCTTCTATCTCACAGGCAGATATGGAGGTGTCTAATATAGGAACTTGGGTAAGAAAGCAGGCAGGCTGCCTCTCTCAGGATGATTCTTCCAGACCCATCCATATGCCTGAAACTTTCATAATGTCCTTGTTTTTAATAGCTGAATAGTATTCTATTATGTAGATGTACCACAGTTACTTTATCCACTCTTCAGTTGAGGGAAAGACACATATAGTATATACTCACTTATCAGTGGATATTAACCTATAATACAGGAAAACCATACCACAATCCACAGACCTAAAGGAACAAGGAGGACTCTAGGGAGGATGCTTAATTCTCATTCAGAAGGGCAAACAGAATAGACAGTGGAATCAGTTGCAGAGAGGGAGCCTACCATAGATGTCTTGTGAAAGACTCCACCCAGCAGGGGATAGAGGCAGATGATGAGACTCACAGCCAAACTTTGGGCAGAGTACAGGGAGTCATATGGAAGAATGGGGGTGTGGGAGGTTATAGGGATCTGGAGGGGATAGCAGCTCCACAAGAAGCCCAACAGAGCCAACAAATCTGGGTCCAGGGATGCCTTTGGAGACTGAAGCACAACTAAGGACCATGCATGGAGAGGACCTTGAGCCCTGCTCAGATGTAGCCTACAAGCAGCTAAGTCTCCTCTTGGTTCCCTAGTAAGGGAAGCAGGGGCTGTCTCTGACATGGACTCTGATGCCAACTCTTTGATTACTTCCCCTTGGTTGGGGGATCTTGCCAGGCCACAGAGAAGAGGCTAGAGGCAGCCCTGATAAAACTTGGTAGGCTGAGGTCAGTTGGTAGGAAAGGAGGGCTCCCTCTTTCTGAGGACTAGGAGAGGAAGGGGGACAAAAGAGAAGTAGGGGGGATTGAGAGAAGAGAAAGGAGGGAACAACAATCAGGATATAAAATGAATAAATTAAAAAATAAATTTAAATTAAAAAAGAAAGCATATGGGTTCTCAGCCCTCACAGGAAGAGGGAGGAGAAAGGAGAGAAAAGCAGTCTAAAGTGGCTTTGACTGGAGGAATACTTTTTTGTCTTTAATCTGAAGATCATGAAACTTCAAGATCTGTTAAATCTGTATGTTGTATATGTAACTACATTTTTTCATCTAGACTTTTCAATATTTGAAATCTTTCTAAATAACTGAAAAAAGAATTGCTCCTTAGGCTTCACATTCTTCTTTCTGTTTATCTTTGATAAAGACTGGCTTCAAGTCTGTAATCTTCCTGCCCCAGCGAGAGTACAGGTTGCCACACCAGGCTCGAGGCCCACACTCTCCTGATCTCAAACAGCTCCATGCAGTCTATCAAACCATCCCCAAGGACAAGGAACATAGCTCACTTACTCTACGAACATGGAGGGCGATGTAACCATATTGCAGAGGAAGGGCAGGTTCCATGGCTCAATCCAGAGTACCTGTAGCTAGTCAGCAGTCGACAGCTCTTCTTCCTGCCACATGTCACCAAGACCAAAATGTCCCCAAGAGAGGCAGAGAACAGGGATTCTAGTTTGTGTGTGTACCCATTATCCTAAAATAGGTCCTTGTATCTGCCTGGGATACCCAGCTGAAGCAGATTCCAAAGCAAGTGGAATTCCTTCTGCCTGATGGAGGCCCCACCTCATGAGCTGCTTCTTCTCATGCATTGTGTCCAGGGAAAATGCCAGCTCATTACCAAATGGATCAAGGCCTGGGGGCACACCTGGAAAGAAACCCCTTAAATTATAAAATATTCAAGGAAAGGCCTCCAGAATCAACTCAAATACAAAAAGGACTGTGTAAGCTGACTCTTCATGAGCTGATGTGTACATAAGTCAACTCCTACAGTTGACAGCCTACTGATGTCATGCATCCAAGGTCTCTCGGACAAAACTCACCCAGAAGAGAAACCTGTGGCCCATGCATAAGTGTGATAAGTATGTACAGCTACACAGACAAAACCTAAATATCCCTTTTATGTCAGTCATGTAGTCAGTGAGCAGCCACTGACCTCTCCTTTCCTATAATCTCCCTCACTACCAACTTTTTGGAGAGTTGAGCTATTAAAGCAGCCAGAGTCCTTTTCAGTGGACTTCACATTCATGCTTGTTCTTTTATTGCAGAAGCTCACAGCTTGGGCTTCCTTCCTAGTGTTTTAGCAGTAGGGGCCTTGTATTGGTTACAGTGTGCTAAATAAAAACTCTGACTATTTGATCAAAGGAGATTAATAATAATGACAATTTCCATTATGTATGATAAAAACTTCTTCAGAATGCAGAGAAGCACAAAGCCAGCCATGGCACTGCCCCACAGCCACTATAGGGCTTCTGTGTTCACTCTTGTCATCCTGACTTTGCTCCTTTGGAAGCTAAAGAAACTTTGCAATTCTAATTGAGAGAAGGTATGGCCCACAAAACAGTTTGCTGAAATGCTCACTGTCCCTCATGTGGTGGCATGGTGGAGAAAGCTCTTGGCTTTCCTAACAGAGCCTCCATTGCTCACTTCTTCCTTTTCTCTCAGTTCCTGATTAGAGAAAATACCTCTGATGGTGGTCTCGGATTGACTCTGTTCTCCAAGGAACCAAAAGTTTCTGGTTTCTTCCCAGCAGAGTATTTAGCATCTTCTTCCCAACTTGTTGCTTTCATTTTTTTTTTTTTTTCAATGCAGTTTATTCAGGAAGATTGAACAATCCTCGGACCCCGGGGAAAGCCAGCCCACAGCTTAAATAGCCTCTGGGTAGCCAACCCAGGCGTGCCACGGGGGCAATGCAGATAGGTCCACATACATGGAAGCAAGCCAGATCCTCAGCCTTAGCCAAATGTGGAGTTGTTCGTGACAGAGAGCACTCACCATCGGGAAGGTGGAAACCAGCTCCATCTTTAAGGCATAGCATTCCGCAGCTCTCTACAGTTCCCCCTTTTTGTTTTAGACGCATCAGGCAAGAGTAGAGGTCTGATTGCTTTCATTCTTATTTGTCTTTCCTAAGTTTCATCTGCTATAAGCTAGATAATGATTAAGCTAGCTGCTGGGTGACCTAGAGTTGCGTGTGACTGTAACTTTTATCTCCTCACCTCAGTCACTTCCTAGCTCTCTTTTCTTATTTTATAACAACCTCTTCTTTGCAGTTCAGGTGCACAAAATACCAGCACATGTTCACACTTTGGTTTCCTCCTCGACCTCAGGCTTCCACAGATGACTGGCTACAGCTGAAGCCCATGGCATAATTGTTACAGCTTCTCTTACCACCAGGGAAAAAGACTGAGGACTTCACACAAATTGTAATGGCTCAGCTCCTCAGCAAAGAACCTCTCTTGGCTACTTGTTGTTGGATTATATATCAAGTGTAATGTACGTTAAAAAAAATAATAATGGCATTCCAGGCTTGAATACTTCCCTCTGAAATCCAGGTGAGTGGTGCTGTGGTGAAGGCAGGGAAGGCTGTGTGGCTACACCTGGAAGAGTAAGAGATCTTTGAGAAGCTGAGGAGGTCTTTTGTGGTGGTACATACAGAGAAGGAGATACAGGTGAGCGTGAGGTCTGCACAGGTGGAAGGAGAGGCAGTCTTGGTCAGGTGTGGTCAGGATGACTGTGAATGGCTGGATGTGTGTGGTCAGGAGGACTTTAACCCAGATTGAAAACAAATGAATAGCTACTGCCTTGGGGACAGACAAATCTTATGACAAGATGTTTATGTAACAAACTGTCATTCCCAGTGTCCAAGGTGATGACTGGCTGTGGGAATGAAGAACTCAAAGGAAAAGACAAGTCAGAGAGGAAAGATGGAGTTAGTTTCCTGTGGCTTAGGGCAATGGCTGGAGACGGCTCAGTGCCAGTCCATTGGTTTGGAACAGGATGCTGTGAAATCTGTCAGTTGACAATCTGTTGATGATAATATCCTGCAAATCTTCAGAAAAGTTGTATGTTGGTGTCTATAGCCTTGAGGTGAAGGGATTGCCAGTATTAGAGAATTATTCTTTAAATGATGATCATGTATGGTTGAACAGGAATCTGACCCACAGTTTAAGGAAGTAAGAGCCATATGCAAAATGGAAGCAGAGAGGCTTGGATTCTGATTTCCTTTTAGTTAACCACTGGGTGTCTGCAAGTACCAGCAAAGAGTGGGCACTTACAGAAAAAGCAGGATCTAAGCCCCTTTCCAATGTAAACTAGTAGGCTGTTGGAGCCATTGGTAATAGTAACATGTATAAAAGCTGATGCTATGATTACACCTTAATGAGTTGCAAGGCAGGAAAATAACAGCATGTGAAATAAGAGAGTAGATAGTCATTGTATTTCAAACATTGGAAAGCATTTGAATAATAGTTTTAGGTTTTCCCCTGAACACATGGTTTATCTAGTCTCAGGTTCTTGGCCACCCAAGTGTCATAAAATGACTCTTAATTATATACTCCTATATCCATAGTTTAGCGCCTCCCTCGATCATCATCAGACATTCTGCTGTAACCATTAACTAGTGCCTCACTCAGCAAGCCTCAGAGAAACTTCTTCTTGAAGTAGATGGGAGGTAATATAGAAAGTCACAACAGGAAAATGTGAACAGTGAGAGGCTGTAGGACACCCAGTCTTAAATAGGACCTTTCCATCAACCCTACCTTTCAGGGTTCTCAGTTCTGTGCAGAAGAGGAGGCAGAAATATTGTAAAAGCTAGACATTATGAATGACACTAAGGAAACAGTATCTTCCAGACACAACAGAACTGACAGATACATGTCCTCACAGAGACCATGGCAGCATGCACTTTGCAGAGCAGTTCCCAGAACTCAGGCCAAGATTTACATTTCCAAATTACTCATAAATAATGACACAAGAGAAACAGATGATGCTAGGCACATGAATGCATAGGTGAAGGACTGAAGAGCTTCTAAACGAGGTTGAAGTGTTACTTCCAGGGGCCACTATGAATTCAGCTATCTGGAAGAGCTCCAGACCTTGTACTTGGAGATGACATTGTCATTCTATCCTTAGCCATTGCTGATGAGAAGTCAGCCTGGGAAGAGGAAGCTGACCCCCGCCCCAGGGCCTGAAAGTCCATATCCTCTAAATCTGTTAGTTTTCTAGTAGCCATCCCTTATCCTCCTTGAGCTACCTAAAGGTCACCAGCCACCAGCTTTTTATCAGTCCATACAAAGCTACTTGCCATGTTAAAGAGTTCAAGGATGTTATGTATTGTCTGCCAGGAAACGGGAGGAGGACTAAACTATTCATTCTGCAATATCACACAGCCCATTGTAGCATTAAGATTATGCCATTTTATAAACACACTGCCTTGGGTAAGCCGTTTGACATTTGTCTACCTCATTTTCTTCCCTAGGAAATAGAAAAAGCAATGGATCTGCCTCCTGGGGCTCTTGTGAGGACAGTTAGTATCTATAAAAGTATTTAGAACCATGCTAAAAGCACCACCACTCAGTCACCATGGGCACTACAACCACAAAGACTTTCACTGCAAATGAAGCCACTAATATGCCTCATCTTTGCTTCACTCTGCACTCCTGGGTACCAGGAGAGGGAATTTATGCCCTGGGGAAGAGGATGAGTAGTAGCAGAAAGGAGACTCCCTGACCCTGGACATTGGGCAGCAGTCCAGGGAAAAGCTCCAAGCCTAGTGGGAACCTGGCAAGTTGAGCACAAAAGAATGCCAGAACTCCCCTCCAGAGGCATGGGGAAAGGTTACTGCATGTGGAAGACTGCCACCTGGAATGGGCATGGGCACCCAGGAGTCACCTTTTCATGCTACATATCAGTTGTACAGGTTACAAGACCAGTTACAAGCTTCGGTAGATGAGGAGCTCACTGGTTTTTCTCTATTTTCTGGTTCTACATGAAGTGAGATACGCTTTGTCCCAGAGTTGAAGGCTCAGTTGTAGACTAAACTTTAAGTTTACTGAAAAATACAAAGGATAAAAGCACATGTCCTGGCATTAGACAGCTGGAGAAGAGGAGAGTCTAATGCTCACTACTTCCTAATGAATGACTTTTTAAGTTGTGAGAATTATTTGCAATCGCTGGCTTAGCATTCAACATATGGGAATGATCATAAATGCTAGCCATTATCACTATTATTATTAAGGTGGCCTGCTGTGGTGGCGGCTGCTGTAGCTGCTGATGAAGATGCTGGTGGCAATGAGGTTGGATGAGATGGTGATAGAGCCAGGGATAGGGAAAGAGGATAACAGCATCCCTAGTTTTAGAGGTAAAGGTTTAATAGATTTTTTTTTAATCAAGTCAAATGAATCCCCAAAAGGGAGGAGTCTACTTACCTTGAAATGGGACACAGCTAGTTCATTTTGCATAGGCCTCTCCCAGGCACACAAATCCTCTAACTCTAAATTAGTTTAAGGGGCCCATTTATTTCCACAACTGTTTAAAATCCTGCCTTACTGCAATAGTAGGAAAGACCACAGTCAGACCAAGCACTCGGGTCATAGAATAAGATGCAAAGGTAAAGGTTTAAGTGAGAGAGCTGAGAGCAGAGGGCTACAGCCACACACTTTTAGCGGGGCATGCATTCTTTGACACTTTACCAAAGCTGAAATGTTCCATCTCTAGAACCCAGCTTTTTCTTTACTATTTTTATTGTGGTGCAGCTTTAAAAAAAATTGCCAATTAAGTTAAACTAAACTATCGCACAATGAGCTCCTATAATTACCAGCAATGGTTTATGATGGGTTCGAGAAAACAGAGGGTTTGATTTTTTTTTTCTGCCAGAGCTGTAGTTTCTTTTTGTAGAAACAATTATCATGGCAGTGCTTCCCAGCAAAGGGAAAGCATAGCCTGAAGCCACTGCATATTTCATTTTCAGTTGAGCAGTTTTAGAGTTCTTGCTTTTCCTGGTGACTGTTCAGTGGGAGAAAGAGGCAACCAAAGGCTCTGGGCAAAGTGCAGCTCTCACAAAGCAGACAGCGAAGCCACCAGCAGCTGGATAAAAGAATGGTGCTCAGCGTTGATAGCCCCAGCTTTTGACCTGGCTGTGCACATTTGTCCCCAGGATAAAAGAATGACAGGGTTGGGACCTCATGTTTCAGCTGCACTCAAGCACACTCCGTGGCAACAGATGTCATGGTGGAAGGACACAAATCAAAAGTTTGAGTTAGTCATTTTGTCAGTACCTGGCAATCTGCTCCATTATCTACTGGTTAAGGGAGTGAGTCACTTAAG
The DNA here is from genome assembly GCF_030254825.1 of Meriones unguiculatus. Lineage (NCBI taxonomy): Eukaryota > Metazoa > Chordata > Mammalia > Rodentia > Muridae > Meriones > Meriones unguiculatus. The sequence continues at coordinate 50,910,207 of NC_083351.1, forward strand.
TCATGATTTTCTTAGGTATATAATGGAATTATCCAAAGCATTTGTCTTAAAGACTTCTTCTGCAGGTTAAATAAACTAATAATGGTTTTCCTTCCCTATTGAACAAACATTTATCAAGCAGTTTCGTGTTATACACAAGGACTGGGGATGCTATAGTTAACAAAACAACATTATCCCGTAACTTAGGAGCTTCGAAGGAAATTGACTAGTGCAGTGTTGTGTTTAGTAAGCACAGAATACAGGTGAGCTACAATTTTAATGAATGATTCTATTGTTCCATGTGTTTGGGGTTTCATTGCTGTTAGCTATTTCATTTTATATGCCCAATACTATGATGTTTTATTATTCCTACTTCACATATGGGAAAAGAGAAGTTTGGAGACCTCCTATAACAGGCCATTGGTTGGTATGTTAAAGAGTCTTGTTTTCTTTTTTCTGTGTTATTGGTTTGTTTATTTGAGACAAGTTCTCTTGCTGGCTCTGACTCTGGTTTGTCGCCTCGGCTGTCCTCCCACTTGTGCTCTTCCTGCCCCTGCTTCCCAAGTGCTGAGACTGCAGGTGTCCACACTACACCCAGCTAAACAACTGTGTCCTGCCTGTCCTCAGGGCACAGGGTTCATTCTAGCTAGTGCAGGACTACAAGCCACTAGTTAAAGCCATGATTTCTTATTCCTCCTTCCTCTGGTTTGATCCATGAATATGTAGAAAATAGTCTGATGCTAAACTTTTACTGTAACAGTTCTGGATAGCTGAATGTAGGGAGACATGGCCTTTTTCCTTTGAGTATCAGATAAGAACAATGGGCAAAAATGGAGAAAAATGGAATTCACTTTGTTGTTAAGGTTTCAATAATTAAAGTAACCTGGCTTCAGCATGAAGGACAGTATAAGGTATCCATCTGAGATGGTAAATCTCTGTCCTTGGAATATACAATATGAGCTGAGCATGGCATAAGACTGTTACCCAGGGGACTCAAATGTTTGTTAAGAAACATGGTCTGAACTCCCTGCTTTGCACACCTTATCAACTTTATGAGTCGAACAAAGAGCTTGATGTAACTACTGAGGCCCTGGGCTTCCTCCTAGAGATTTGGAATATCTAGACCATTTATTAATTAGCTCAAAACATTTTCTTGGGGGTGAGGTAAGTTAAAAACCCACTTATTCATTTAAGAAATATTTATTGAGCAGTGGCTTAGCCTAGAAGTTGATATGATAATAATGAACAATACAAACAAAGCCATCAATAATTTAAATGATATTGGATATTTAGGCTACACAATGTTGGGCACATGACAAGCACATTGTGACTGTCAACTATGATCTTTTTAATCATGCTATCATAGTGTATAGATCACAAAGCTGCTTTCCAAGACCCTTCTGATGTAGTCCATCCTTACCTAGGCTGAGCCACCATGTCTAAGATAGAGCCAGGATCAAACCTTAAGTAATGGGATCCGCCTAAACACTGAAAAACCATTTCCTTGCTAATGGCTGAATACTTCACTAGTATTTATTCACTTCCACTGCTGGGTTACATAAAAGAAGGGGGAAGAATGAATTGCAGGTTTCTGGAGGAGACATGAACTTTCATACTGTGGATCCCCAGAGTTAGGATGCACCCTATTGCTGGCCCCATGTTCTATAAGAGACCAACTATACAAAGCTGATTATCACAGGCATTTCTTAAGAAAATGAATGACTGCATTATGGACCTTGCCTTATTATAAGGCTGATCCAGAAATATGTCTTAGGACATGGATTCTCATTCTTCTTTCAGGCTTAGAGCAACAAAATCAGAATTTCTAATCCAGGGGTCTCTAGGAATCAGTGTTTCTTTAGCAGCCATCTCATTACAGGGGACAGAGATGACAATAAGCCAGAGATGTGCTGATGTGGGGTACCTGTCCCTGATGGTTAGACCTAAGGCTCTTCTGGGATTAGTGTTCCAAGTCATCCTTGCACCTTCACTCCTCCTGGAGACAGGAACAGGGTGTTGGAACCAGGAAGCACCTGAACTTTAACTACCTGCCTTTCTGCCTTCTCCTCTGCGCCAAGGAGAATTTCTGAAATGGAGTCTTAAATTCCCATTTTAAGGAGAACAGAAAAACTATAAGAATACACCTTTTATTTATTTATTTTTCTTTTTTGGCTTGCTAAAATGAAAACCTGTGTTTTCTTCTTCTTCCACTCATTAGAATCTCAGCATTCCACCAAGACACTCTCCAAAAAAGGAAAAGCAAATGAGCAGGGCTGTTTCTGAGAGTATGAAATACTTTACAATTAAATAAGGCATGGCCGGGCCCGGGCTGATCACTGGTGATGAGCGGGTTTCCACGAGGCTGCAAATGAATTCAGCTCGGGACAGCGTTCCAAATGGCTCCTACACGCTTCCCCTTTATTATTTTTATTTGGTTATGTGCTGACTCTCATCCAGAATTGCACTTAATGCCCTAGTCTAAAGTTGTTGAAATGGCCCCCCATGGCACAGTGTGACAGTGAAAGGATATTGCCTTTGGAAGCTGCTAATGGTCCATGAAAGGGAAACAGCAGCAAACAGGAAAGCCACGCTCCAAAATAATGTCAGATCAGAATATCCACATTTCCACTCTCCAGCCCATTTATTGGGAACGATGTGTGATCCCAGGGGATACAAGGGATTCCAAAATAGGCCAAGGTAGAAAGAGTGTACACATAAAGTACTTCAGGTGTCCCCAAATTTGCAGATATATTTATCAGCATTTCTTAATTAAAGGTCAGAATTCACACCACACAGCTAGTTGACCTCCAGACTCTTCGGGGCAGAAAGGAAAGCACTCTGGAGTGCTTTTTCTCCCATGGAAAAAAGGTGGCCAGATGTAGTCACTAAGTCTGCATGGACTTATGCATCCTGATTTATGCTGGGAGGTGGAGCTCTTAGCCTGAGTAAGATGGTGTCTGGATCTATGGGAGCCCACTGGCAACAGAGCAGAGAGACACAGAGTGAGTAAGCACACACCTCAAAGCGCCCAGCTGTGGGAGCCCAGAAGTGCTCAGGGGCTAGGTAGACCCTAGCAGCAGGGTTTGCACAGTACTAGCTAGGAAGGTGAGGGCATTGTGGATAAGTAGTGGATGAGATGGGACAGACCCGAGAAGGGCAGTGTTGAGGGAAGATGGTGAGATATAGCCAAGACTGTGATGTGCATGGAAAGAGAGTAGCAAGGAGACTTGGAGGTCTAGACAGCATGAGTGACTGTCAACTCTGTTAGTACTAAGTAGGCCCAGTACTCTCTATTCTTAGAATTGAAGAAATAGTCATCTCTCTGTACCTTAGGCAGTAATGAGGAAAAGAAGTGCATCTTTGGGCCCCCAGACCTTAGATCTTGTTGGACATGCCTCCCACCCCCACTCTCCAAAGGAAGAAGATGATTCCAACAGAAGCAACTTCTTGCTAAAAGACACTCAGAATTAATGAGTATACTAATCTTTGAAATCGTTTTCAAGGTAAGCTTGCTTGTACACACCCACGAAATGTGTGGCAAGTAGCATCTTCTGCTGTTTCAATGTCTTCTTTCGTTACCTAGCATCAGCCACATTATGAAGCAGGCACCTCTTTCCTCCTATGTATGTGTTGAGGAAGCAGTTGCAGAGCAGTTGCATGCACAGAGTAGTTGCATGCTCCTGGTACCCACTCACCTCAGGAACTTCGCATCCTTGTTCTTAACCACCTATGCTTAGTCAGAAGAGCAGAAGAATGGCTGGCAAGATACAAAGACTACATCCTCATCAGCTAACCTGAATTACTGCATGCTTATGTTAATCAAAGAAGGTCCTGCATTCAGAACTCTTCCTTAGACTCCTGCCCACTCCACTGCCTGCATGGTAGATTATTTAACCATTCGTATCAATAAGACATATGTTCCTTTGATAAGAGTTAAAAAAAAAAAAAACTTTAGAGCAGCATCAATTTGAAATTCATGATTTAGGAAAGATCAGATAAATAATAGAGATCAGATAAAACAATGGGCCAGAAAAACTGGGCTTTAGCTCTCTTAGTTGTAACAGTCCCTGGGTCAAAGCAATCACTTTCCACATCTAAATCCAAATGGGGAGAGGGTGCAGAATGCTGGACCTATTTAGTGTTACAGCTGAACTCTATGCCTTCTGCCTCAGCAGAGAAGCCAGAAATTCTACAAACCAAATTTCAGCTGTAACCCATCTGTGCACCTTATGACCCACCAAGGCACAACAGAGAACTAATAATGGTAGCATTTAAGTCCTTCCCATGTGACAGGCACTGTGCTAAATGCTTCATCACTTTCAGTCTTTGTAGCATGCCTGTTATACAATAGGGCCCTGGCCAGCGTATCACAGCCACAAAATGGGAAAATGACATTTAGACTCAGACTTCTTGACCCCACACTGATGACTTAGCTCTGCATGGGCCACAAGAATGGTCTAGCTCATTTAGAACAAACACAATCCACAAATGTTAACTGTTAGTATCTATTCAGAAAAGGATAAACAATGACATAATTAGCCATATATTTTACTGTGTGGTTATGGTGAACTTGGGACAGGGCAGAGACACAGAGATTAGCAGAAGCCTGATGTTTCGGGGGCTATTTATAATAAGATAGAAAATACAGAGTGCTCCCCATCTGCCAGGTTTTATCACAAACGCTTTACAGGTATCAGTTCACTTGCAGGAGCTCTATGAGAGCAGTGCTCTGATTTCTAACACCTGAAGATGAGGCTGCCAAGGTGAATGTCTCACTCAAAGTCACAAGGCCAGTGAGCTGCAAAGTTGGGCATCCTTTGGTAAGCCACTGGGCTCCAGAGCCTGCTTTTAGCCCAGCACTGTGCTTTTTACACTTCTCCACTGAGCTCACGTTGGCAAGTGTTCTGAGCTACTTGACCTGCCTTTTGCAAACAACCTAAAAGTCAATGTTCTGGGTACTGTGTAAAGGAGAAAAGCCACAGAAACAGCTTCAACTGCTCCTGGGCAGAGGTAGAGCTGGAGAAAGCAATAGACTATGAACGATGCTGAGGTGGGTATGTCAGAGGAGGCAGAAAGACGGGAAACCGGAAGCTTGGGTGTTACTGCCTTGCAGAGAGCCACCTTCTTGCTGTGTCCTGTGGCATTTTTCTCCCTGAATTTCTTTCCTCCCCCGCAACCCCGTACAAGGTCAAGTCTATCAAATGAAAGCCCCACCCTTATTACTTCATTAAGTCTTAATTACTTCCCAAAGACACAATTTCCAATAATGTCATACTGGGGATTGGAACTCCCTCACATGAACTTGTGAGGTGACCATTCAGTCCAGAATGCTCAGTTTAGCTATCCTTTGGGAAAGTCTTTAAATTGCCTACCTACATCAAATGGTGTTTAAAGAGGAGAGTTAGTTTCTCATGTAACTCTAACTTAGCAGTTCTCAACCTCCAATATTATTTTATTCACTCCTGTGCAACCTTAACAAAAGCAATAGTATTTAGAAACAAAATATTATAGTAAGAGACATTTATATTTCTCCTGCAGTTATTTTTCCACAAAAATAAACCCAAGACAAATTTACATTCTATACTTAAATAAGAGGGTATAAATAATGCATACTTCCCTACATTGGCATACCTGAAAAAATTTGGTTTATCTGTTCTAAATTTTGGCTCCATAGCCCATTATCGTGTTGTTGGTGCTTTAATTCCAAGGTGAAGGAATTATTTATTCCATTTTTTCAGTTAATTTTTTTGTTTTAAATTTAATTGCTATATCTTTTATTTATTTGTTTAGTACATTTACACAAATACAAAACCTTCTAGAATCATGAACTCCTGGACAGCTCAGGGCACACCTGGACCACTTCCTGTTCAATATAACTCCTCCACAACAGCCTCTTGGAAAGATTCGAGTCAGCAAAATTCTCTTTCAAACATTTTCAACGTTTTGATTTCATGGTCTCTTTAATGGGCTGGGCTGCAGAGTAGAAAATTAAGCAAATCTTTTAAAACCACCAACTCCTGTTGCTTTTTGGAAAAAAAAGAAAAAAAAAATGAAAGGAAATTAAAACTCCATGTATCCTGGTTACACTGCTACACTTCTCCGCATGTCAGTGCCAGCTGCAGATTCACCACCCATATCCGGAAAGATATCTAAGCAAGAGCGCTGGGAAGCCCAGGTCACAAACTGCAGAAACAATTCTTTTTCCACATTGTTGGAAATTCTGTGCAGCATAGGTTATGGTTTTAGTTAGGGAAGCCATCTAAGAGTTGTGAAACCGTCCTCACAAATCAGTCACTCATTGGAAAGAAGATGTTGCATGCTTCAAATAACTTAAAAAAAAATCACTCAAATATCACCTACCACTCCTAAGGAGTGATTGTTTTGATACTATTCATAGTCATCCATTACAAAAAACTTCCACAAAGGTAGTGTCTAGGCATTTTGTAGAAAGGAACGGGTAACTCTGGGCCTCTTTGGAGAACTGGCAAGGCCACTGAGCTTAACCAAACTGCTCAGAGTGACACAGGATATGCCTGCAGGCAAGAGTCATCAGGGGCTCTGCCTGCCACAGAGGAGGTTCCTCCAACCACCGCTAGCTCGCTTAGATTCTGTCCAACTTACTGGTGTGTAAAAATGAATGAACGAAAGAAGACAGACCCACTGCAAGGCAATCTGAGGGAGACAGCTGAAAGTCTAGAAAGGGATATGGTGAAAGGTGTGGTTTGGAATTTGGGAACAGCAGATACAGTGAGTAACCAAAGGCAGAAAATAAACCACACAGCACTGCCAGTGGACACCTCCAACATGCTTGATTCCTCAGTGCAACTGCTTGAGAAAGAACGAGTTTTTCAGCATGGAATTCCAAGGCTAGATGTTCAGAGGCTATACGCTACCTTAAAGTGCCAAGGAAACCTTTGTTCTTGCTAAGTTGCAGTTTTATTCAAATGGAACAAGAGCCCACAAAGTAATGTGACTATAAACGCAAACCTTTGAAAATATGGGGGTGGGCGGGCTCAAAGCACTGTAATAATTCCATTTTCTTAATCCAAAAAGGAAAATGACTGTAATTAGGCTGAGACATCTGCCAAGTTTCAGCCTGAAGGGACTATTTTGGCCAAGATACAAGCCCCTGAGAATAGCTTCTAATGGACGCATCAAATCACACTTAACTATAGTGGAGCAAGTAGCTATTTTGTAATGTAATCAGTCAATAATCATGCCTTGTGTTTGCATTTTAATTAAAATAAATAACACTCCCTTGCTTTTACTGTCTATCACCCCCTTTCCACACATTATTATTATATATGACTGTTTGATTAGCACAAAATCAATAAAATACAAAAGCAGACATGAAGCATCAACCTTTTATGCCCCTACTCACTCTTTTAAGACAGACCAGGAGAAAAAGCATAAGCAAACCTCAAGAATGAGACAGGTATGGGGTGTATTCAAGTCTATATCTATTGACTGTGAACCTCGAATTTCACTAGGGATATAGGGAATTTCATTATTGGGAAACTTGGGTATGGTTTAATTAATTATGGCTACAAAGCACTAACTGGAACCTTGATGATTTGAGAGAATGGATTTACCTCCCAGTGAGCCTAACCTCTGTTCAGGGAAAAACCTCTGTACAGGGAAGATAAAAATGATTATTAAGTGAAACCACTCAGTGCATACAGAAACAGCTCCTGTACTATGGTTTTTATCTTCCTTCTGACTGAGATAAATGGGAACCCAGCTTCTGCTCCAAGCCCAGCTTAGATGAAAAGTCTTAACAGTGAAGCTTAGCTAAAATGCCATTGTACCTTGTGCTGGCTAGTTTTCATGTCAACTTGACACAAGCTAGAGTCTTTATGGAAGACCTCAATGAAGAAAATGTCACCCATGAGATTGTCCTGAGGGGAAGACTTTGGTGCATTTTCTTGATTGATGGTTGATGTGGGAGGGTCCATTCATTGAAAGTGGTGCCATCTCTGTTATGATGATTGTGGGTACTATTAAGAAAGCAGGCTGAACAAACCATAAGAAGCAAACCAGTAAGCAGCTCTCCAGGGTCTCTGCATCAACTCCTGCCTCCAGGTTCTTATCTTTAGTCCCTGCTTTAAGTTCCCTCCATGTTGAGCTACAAGTCATAAGATGAAATAAACTCTTCCATCCCCAAGCTGCTTTTGGTGATGGCGTTTGATTACAGTAATAGTCAAGTAACTGAGACATTGGTATCTGGGGATAACTGGAAAGTGCCATGTACAAGATTATAGTCAAGATATTCATCATCCAAATAAACCTACCAAGACCTACACTAGCTGTGAACAACTCCAGGTCATAGTAGAGAGTACAGACCAAACTGCAGACTCAATTACAGAGATTGCTGCTGAAGGGAATCTACCCAGAATCAGAGAGAATTTATGAAACAGATACCATAAACAAAAGGTGTATTAGGCCAATCTCCAATATTCTGTCTCTCAGCTTGGAAATAGAGTGCAGAGCTGAGATAAGATAAGACATCAATCATCTGTACTTCTTAAATATTGTTTAAGGAGACTAGATGCTAAGCACCCCATCCTTCTTCTGGTCTTCCTATATCTACATTGGAACTGAACATTCTAGAAAGACAGAAAAAGGAGCAAAAGAGGGCTGAGAGTAGTATTGTGTATCATAGGAATGTTTACTTAAACAATTGCTTAAGTCAGAAATACCAACAAGAAGAAGGCTAGGAACAGCATATGAGAATAATTATCCAAATACCTTATTTTGTGCAAGTTTATTTTACTAATGAAATGGATGGAACAAAGATCTCAGTAGCAAAGAGAAACACTGGAGGAAATCCCTAGAAGGTGGGGAAATAGAATGAGAACCGAGCAGTGTCCTGCCTTCAAACTGGCAAGTGGGATGAGGAGTTTTCTTGAAGCGTTTTCGCATTCTTATTTCAGAGAATCATTACATTGAAAGAGATATGATCCACACAACGAAAGCATACAACAAAAGGCCTTAGAGCCAAATGTGATGGTTCCCATCTGTAACCCCAGCATTGGGAATGAGGGACAGGGCAGGATTGCCATGAGTTTGAGGCCGGCATAGGCTAAATAGTGATCCAACATGGCCTGGGCTACAGAGTTAAACACTGTCTAAAAAAATAAACAAACAAACAAAAAACCCCAAAAAACAGACAACAGAAAGAAAGTAAAGCAGGTGAAAGATTGTATTTACCAACAAGAGTCTAATCTAAAAAAAAAAAAAAAATCCTGAAATTGGAATCAAATAGGTGTCCCCATAAAGAAAAAACACTAAAAAGAAGGAAGTAGAGAAGGTAGAAATGTGAAAAATGGGAAGAGTGGCAAAAAATTAAGTATAATTTTTTAATCCCCACTTTACCTAACTTACACGTATATTGGTATATAAATATACTTATATAGTTTAAATGAAATATTCTCATCAGGACTGATAGTGCTCCCTGAAAGAGCAAAGACTACCTAGAAAACACTTTGGACAACCCAATCCAACAACTCAAAAGTTATTATGTTCCAAGAACCAAAGATAATCTTAGAGAAACCCCAATATACTGCATGAGAAACCCTCTTTCAAGTTGTTGGTCATGGCTGTCCAAGAGATGCCCAAAACATTATAGCCTACTGGTATTGCCTCTAGGTATATCAGCCCCTTCCTAGAAGTGAAAGGCAAGTCTGATTGCTGAAGACACTACACTCTGCAGATACAGGGTTCAGAGGCCCCTGAGCTAGAAATGACCTGAATGTTTTTTCCATAAGGATTATCTTTTATTGTACTAGATGGAGCCATGCAAGCTTCCAAAGGAAGGAAGCAAGGAACAAACAGTCCTACCCAGCTAGGAAGCCAATGAACCACTATAATTACCAACATGGCATGATAACCCTAAGGGCACAATAGGGTCCACATACTTATCAGTAATCAACATCTTTCTTATTGGACATAAGATCTTCTCAACAAGACAGGAATCATGTCTGGTGCTGGAAACCTAGACAACTATCCTGGGTTAGTAAATGAATAGATCTTGGAGGAGAACATATAGCCAACACTTTACAAAACCACCATAATCCATAACTATATTATAAATATTTGTCCTTACACCCACAGATAAGTGTACTATACCCCTTATCAAGGAAACTTCCTTTTTTTTTAACAGACAAATACCATTAGAGGGAATGCAACAATCAATCCAGTGTTGTGGATCCCAGACCCAAAGAATATACCTATAGCACAACTCCAGCACCTAAGGCTTGGTGATCATGATTGGTGAGTAAAAAGATTTTGAGAGCCAGAACAGCAGAAATTTTGATGTGAAATTGTGTATTTTAGAAATGTCAAGAGCTACACCAAAGAGGTCTAAACAACATAGCTGCCTAAACATGATTGATAGATATGCTATCATTAAAGTGGGAAAGCTCATGAGGCCTCAGGCGAGTAAGACATGCTGAGAATGGGGAAAATTGTTTTCCCCAGGGAAGGGAACATCAATTGGTTATCCAATACCAAATGGTCAGCTCTGAGAACATATACATACAAATAGCATTATATGATCTGTTATTACACACACACACACACACACACACTTAAATAAGAAAAAGTCAAGAATTTGAAAAAGAGTAAGAAAGAAGGGATATGGGAGAGTTTGGAGGGAGGAAAGAAAGGAAGGAGGAAATGATGTAATGAGAATCTCAAAAAAAAATCCATTTAAGCAGAAAGTTGTATATAACATCATGGCTTCCATTTATTTACTGAGAACATCTCATTTTACAAAGTGCTACTTTATTCAGTAGATCCACGAGGTAGACACAGTAGTATTAAAGCAAGTTATCTGGTCTGTGAAAGGGGACACAAAGCTTTTTCACCAGGATGTGGTTTATTGTGCTAAAATGAAGGCTCAGAAGGCCTATCGGAGTACAGTGGAGCTGAGGCTCTTCTACTTCTTTCGCTCCTTGTATTCATTACATGATGGTATACACTTGGATTGGATCTTTTAAACCAGTAGGAAGCAATGAAAAGAATGAAGGGAACTGGAAAGGAGGGAAAGAATGGGACTGCTGGAGAGGGGGAGATGTAGTGAGTATGCATGTACACACGTGAAACTGGGTAGCCTGTGCGGCTGTTCCCTGATTTTCTTCTCCTTAGCTCTTGGGACCCCCCCCACACACACACATAGTATCCTACTTACATAAAAGGAAACTAAGCACAGAATGTTTAAGAAATTTACCAAGGATCACATAGGTAGGTAATGATGGATGAAGATGGAATTTTCAGTTGTTGAGGACATTAGGTCTCAGGTTCCTCTCTGAAGGACGAGGAAAAACAAGGATGAGGAATGGGTTAGGAGAGGGAAGCCAATGTGCATATGTTCAGTGCTCCTGAAGATGATTTAATACGTGTGGAAGACATTCAATATGGAGCAGGAGGCATGTCCTATGAGTTAAATAAAGACCTTAATGTCCAAAATGTGAACACACACAATGTTTGGAACAACAGAAACTATTATGTGATTTTTCTGAGCAGACATGAACAAAAGTTATTTACTCCAGATAAGACACGGCTAAAAAGGCAAGATAAACTATTCCATCAAGGTCTAAGTTAACCAGTATGCTGGTGAGCTTTTGTCCTCTAGGAAGAAATAACCTCAATTGAGAAAATACCATTAGATTTGCCTGTATTGCTGTCTATCAAGTGTTTGCCTGATTAATAGTTGATGAGGGAAGGCTAAGTACAATTTGAGTAGTTCCACCCCTGGGTGGGTGTTATTGTATAAAAACAACCCAACTGAATGAGCCATGGAGGACAAGTAAGTAAGCAGCATGACTCCGTGGTCTCTGCTTCAGTTCCTGCCTTCAGCGCTGTCAGCAGGTTGTGGAGCCCTGAGGAGTAGGGACTGTGGAATTAACTTAGCTCTTTAAGACTATGCCCTGGAAAAACACTAGCCTCTCTCTCCTACTCCATCACTCTCATGGCCTTCCCCTTCTCAGCTAACCATGATGTTACCAGGTTTCCTATGCTGCATTCTTCAGCCATGGTGTAACACCTACTCTCAGGCCCCAAAGCAATGGGGTCAATCTACCACAGATTGTAAACTCTGAATCATTGAGCTAAAAAGCATCTTCCCTTCTTCTAAGCTGATTTTCTGAGATAGCCACACTGACAGAAAGAGACTGACACTGGTTAACCAAGAATCTTAAGGGTGCTGGTCATTGTACTTAGAGGTATCCAGTTACCTGATGGAACAAAGAGCCTCTCTGTTTAAGTGGCATTGTGTGCTTCCTGTCACAGACTGTTGAATTCAATTTATCGTCAACGAAGGTGGCAAAAGGTGGTTTAAACTGGGCAACCAGTGAAGCAAGAGGGAGTGCAGTGTCATTTGGAACATCTGGCTGGAAGACATTGACACTATCAGACCCCTAAAGAGAAACATATAAGGCAGAAGCACTAACACACCGCCTGCTTGGAAAACTCCTTCTAGGGTTCCAGCATCATGTAAATAGTCTTGATAGGCTAAGGGCAGAGCGCACTTGCTTAGTCAGCATGAGGCCCTGGGTTCAACCCAATGCAAACAGTAAAACTAAGAAAATTGAGTGTGGTGTGTGGTGATGAGTACACTATACCCAAAATAATTTTTTTTAATTTATTTATTTATTTATTTTTTCAATGCAGTTTATTCAGGAACCTTGAACAATCCTCGGACCCTGGGGAAAGCCAGCCCACAGCTTAAATAGCCTCTGGGTAGCCAACCCAGGCGTGCCACGTGGGCAATGCAGATAGGTCCACATACACGGAAGCAAGCCAGATCCTCAGCCTTAGCCAAATGTGGAATTGTTCGTGACAGAGAGCACTCACCATCGGGAAGGTGGAAGTTGGAAACCAGCTCCATCTTTCAGGCACGGCAATACGCAGCTCTTTACAGTTTCCCCTTTTTGTTTTAGACGCATCAGGCAAGAGTAGAGGTCTGATCTCTGATATTAGAAATAAATTGGGACTTTGTACCGATGTTCATTTATGTGTCATCCACCCAAAGAACATCAGACCTGTCCGATACCTTTTTCTCAGAGGCGGGACCTGGGGCATCAACCCGCATGCAATCAGACATGCTCTTCTCTGGGTCCAAAGCGGCTGACCCTGAGTGCAGTGCTTAGCCTCGCATCCTGAGCGTATCATTTTAGCTTTTTATGGTATCCAACCATGCTTGGGGAGAATGTCCTGCTTCAATGGCTGTAAAGGTCTGAATGATCATGGCTGCATCACACTGTTGTGAGACTCTAATCTTGCATATATACCACAGGCAAACCAAGGAGACCAACACCAGAAGGCCTGCTAATGCTCCCATGCCCGCCCATTCCTTCAGATGATTCATGGCTGCAGCAATCCATGTTGATAATCCTGTGGCTAGTCCTGCGTCCACTCCGGTAGAATTTACTGTGACAATGGCCACTCTCACCCAAAATAGTTTTTAAAAAACTGATATGCAGGTTCAAAATCTTTAACATTAATAGAGACCAGCAATGTCCTGGTATCCTCATGAACACACCCAAGTACATACTTTCATACACCGACATGTATGGAACATATAAACACATATATCACATACATGCACATACATACAAATACACACATGTGCATGTATCACAAAGGCATCACATGTATCCCTGACATACACACATATGGCATGCATCACATATACACATAGACATGTATCCATCATACACTGTGTTAGTAGCACAGCATGGCACAGAGTGTTGGTTGTTTCTCTCCTGATTATGTGGCAGGCTGAGACCTATACTGTGTATTACAAATAGTCATAAGAATAGGATTCTGTTATATATTGCTAACCTGGAGACAATATTAAAAAAAAATCAAAATTTAAAGCATTCGCTGACTAGGTATTGCATTTGTAGCCCTGTGAAAAAGTACCATAAATGAAAATTTTAAATATACAATTTTTAGAAAGATTGTCTCTTCATTTTGGTGGTGAGTACATGTGTCCACAGCCACTCACCCTTCTTTATTGCAGAGCCCTGATACCCCCCCTTGAGGTTACATGTGGCCATGTGACTAAATTCTGCCAAACGAGACAGAGAGAAGCAGAGTGAGGAGGAAGGGTCTCACCAGGGCAGCGTGATGTTGCATTTGACCTGCTTCCTCTGTCCAGCTTGGTGGATGTGGCAGCTGGGATCTGAGGCCTTCATGAATGTCAAGCTGGCCCATTGACAAAGTATAAAATGATCAAGGCTAAAGCATGACTTTAAAGTTCCACAAGACTGAATGTAAATGGCACTTGCTCAAATCTATATTAAAGGCCCAGATAACAGGCTGGCAAAGAGAAAGGCATATGTGCCACAGTCAATAAATTCCTCAGAGATTTAATTGTAAGTTACCATCTTGAAATTTATGTAGTTTATGATAATAACAGGCAAATTTATATAGTCCATGGGAATAACAAGTAAAGATGAAAAAAAAAAAAAAACACAGTCTACTTGGAAAAATGGTAGAAAAGTACCTTCTTGTTTTAAAAATGAAAAAAGGAAGAATAAAATGAGGAGCCTGTGAGGTAGGTAAAGACACTTGCCACCAAACCTGAGGACCTGCTTTCTGGAGCCCAGGTTGTAGGAAATAAGACTTAAGTTCTGCAAGATGTCCTCTGACCTTCACACACTCACCATGACCTGTGCACACTCTCTAACCCTAACACAAAATAAACAAGTCTATTCATATTTTACTGCTGATGTTTTCTCCACCTTTCCACCTGATCCAAAGCGTTACCGCTGGAGTGTACCTCCAAGGAGTTGTGGACTTAGGAGAGTCCCTCTCAGTAACCACAAGGGAATGAGCAGTTCATTGTTATGGGTAGGATAAAAACTACCAAGGAGTCCTGGGATCTGTGACAGTCTTGCAAACAGCTTTTTTTCTTTTCTCTTCTCTTCTCTTCTCTTCTCTTCTCTTCTCTTCTCTTCTCTTCTCTTCTCTTCTCTTCTCTTCTCTTCTCTTCTCTTTTTCTTTCCTTTCCTTTTCTTTTCTTTTCTAAATAACCTCTTGAAAAAAAACAAAACAAAACAAGAGATTAGAGAGGAGAATGTGAAAGAGGAGAGGAGAGCATGCAAGCCTCCTCTTGTACAGGCAAAAATTAGCGTTCTTCCCAGCAATGGAGCCAGAAAGTGTTCACCACAAAGTTTGTCACATTATTATATTATAATTCCATTGTCAATGAGAAACTAAGTCAGCTAACAATCTAGATTTCTGCTTTTTCTAAATAAAGACTTATACACAGCATTGAACCAGCTTAAATATGTGGCTTAACTTGGCAAATGGATTAATCAACGCTTTCGTAATTTCTCCTACATGTTTTTCAGCTAATTTGGTTGTCTGACAAAGGGAAATTCGCCCTCAAAGACTGTAGCATGTGGCATCACCTTTCTGACTTCTAAATTTATATACCACAAATTTGATCCATAGTCCCTACTCTGCTCATAAATGAATAAGTAAATGGATATTCTTAGTTCTCAGGATAGAAGGATGCTAGCCAAGTGTTCTTGCTCCTCAGCAACTCGCAGTTACTGTACCATATTTATAAGTGCTAGTTCACACTCATTTTCAGATATGTGACCTTAAGTAATTATGCACATAAGGTCAAATTAAGCATACAAAGGAAGCCAGTTGGCAAAGAAGATTGTAACCCTTATCCTCACTGAACTCCTCAGTGTCCTTCCAGCTCTCACCCAATCTCCTTTGGAAGTGCTTTGTTTTCTTCATAAACAGTCTCTGAATCAGCTACTATCTGTGTATCTCTTTTTAGCTGGGGGGTTTTGTTTATTTGTTTTGTTTTGTTTTTTTCTGTGTCAGGACACAAGGACTCGGAAATTCCTGTGAGTGCCCACCAGACTCCAACATTCACCAATAAAAGCTGTGAAGCCACCAGCTAGGAGTTAAGACTTATGCTTTTAATCTCTTACAACTTTCTGCTTATTCAAGGGGCTCCTGAGAGGAGTCCAGAATGTGTTCCTTCTCTTTCTTACTTAATGAGTGCTCCCTTCTGAACAGCTAATGTATTTCTTCCTTCTCATCCTCCTTTCATTCTCCTTGGGGCATGTGGAGACAGCTGGCCCAGGTACACTGTGATGACTAGCAGGTGCATACAGGAGAGGAGTAAGGGTGAGGGTAGGGACCTCATAGCATTGGATTAGATCACACACACACACACACACACACACACACACACACACTGTGGCTTATTACATCACAGGTTAGGTGGATCAGGTGTGTGACCTTTTCCCTACCATGTAGCATTGGTGGTATGGCTCAGGCCAAATCCACAAAATGTTTGGAGTTACAGGTGCCATCAAAGTGGCTGGGATTGGTCCAAATGAAACCTCACTATCACGGGCAATTGCCTTCATTTGGGAAATATTCTACCCTGGAAGATTTTGTTGTTCTGAAATCCAAGGCAACTAACCATAGGTTTAAGACCATGACCTGGCTCTGGGTTATAACATACTCTCAAGGGTAAGCAGGGAACTCAAAAGGAAGGAGATGGATACAAGATAAAACCACCATTGCCAAACTTTCACCCTGCCATTGTGTGGCCCCCTCAAAAAATAAAATTCTTTCAAATAAAACAATGCCTGTGTGCTGGTCACAATAGGAGTTAAATCTCTGACAAATTGGTTAGCTGAAATTTGTTGCTGACAGTCAAAAAATAAAAATTTCTCAAGGATTCCTAACATGTATGCTTTGCCTGTATTTCAAACATATATACTTATGTTTTCAGTGGAACTTAGGTATTTTTTTTCTTTAAGAAATTCTTGCTAAAGACAAATAAGACAAAAATCATGAAGTAAAAGATACATAAAATATTGTTATCATGAAATATGGTTTTGGTGAAGAAAGGTAAAGAATAAAGAATAATGCTTTGAGATAAGAGAGCAGTTTTAAATGTGGATATCGTCATAATGTGAAGAATTATTCCAAAATGTAAGTGCAGAAACCATTAATACCTTTCTGCATATTGTACAGGTTAATGCAAAGGAAACTGGTTTAGGCTGTGCATTTTGACCAATTATCACTGGGCTCAAATATATCTTTATTAATCAAAATAGGAATCATTACAATCCATACATTTGCCAACAAGAAATAAGTAAGTTAATTTCTAGCATAAAAATCCATATTTTTCAATTCAACAAACTCTTGAAAAGTATCTTCGGCATCCTGAGTGTTGAGGAAGTGTTTTTCATGCAAAAGCTGTCAAAATGTAAAGAAGCAATAGTTCAGTTTGGTGAGGAGCCAGGTGAATACTGTGTATGAGAGGCAAGGCTTTGTGCCTACCTTTGAAGCACCAGTTATGGGATATGCCCTTAGGCACTGATATGAAGTCAGCCCTGCTGCCCAATACTGGCAGCAGGGATTGCAGCTTTCAGTGCATCTTATAGACTTGCTGAGCTCACTTCTCAGATCTAATGGCTTAACTGGGATTCCAAAAGCTGTAGTGGACCATACTGGCAGCAGATTACCACACAGTACAGCTTTGGGTTAGGAAGTCCTTTGGGACATCTTGTCTAACAACTGAGCTAGCCTTTGCTGCTGTCCTGCATAATACACCTCCTATCATGTGTCCCAATCCAGTCAAGAAATGGTTTGTTGTTGCCTAGAACAAGAGAAGAGCCCAGTTCAAGATGGTGATTTTTATTTTATTTTATTTTATTTTTAGTCAACTGATGAGATTCTCGCCCACAAAACTCTTTTGCCTTTCCAATTTACTTCAAATGCTGAATATTCATGGTGAGTTCTTTGACAACCGTCTCTGTATTTGGAAAAAGATGAGTTTTGATGATTGCTCTCAGCTGGTCACTGTCAGTTCTGATGGCCACCACTATGCTCCTCATCTTCAAAGTTCACATCTACTTTGCAAAAGTTTCTGACCTATCACTGCATTGGATGCTCCTTAGTATTTGGGTCAAATGTATTGCTGATGTTGAGAGTTGTCTCCACTGCCTTACAAACCATTTTGGATTAAAATTTTAAAAAATTGCCCAATTTTTTTTCTAACATCCTTTTCATAGTATAAAATGAACACAGAATAAGCAACAATTAATAAGTTATTATTAAAAAAACGAGAAATTCACCTTGAGATGATCTATAACATAACCACATTTATTAAGAATGAATTTCAATATCAGAACACAAATTTTATCAATGCAGAAACTGCAATTACTTTTGCAATAATTTATTAAAGGGTCTGAGCAGGTAAAATCAATTATAAGATAATAAAGACGGCACATATGTGATTAAATTTACTAAAATTAAAGTGTATGTTTTCTTCTGGCATTGTATATTTCTACAAACTTATTTCATTACCTAATCTTCCCCAGACATTATGGGAGAGCTGCATAATGAGACCTTGGGACCTAAGGCACTCAAAGTTAACCTCTGAACTTGGCTTTTGGGCTTCTCAAGAGCAGAGATAGTCCAAATGGCCCAGACAAAATTATTAGAGACACAATAACAAACCCAGTTGATTAGCTCACTGCTGGGAGTAACACATATCAGCACATGATACCTGAGAAAACTCAGGCTAAAAAGGGGAGGACTCTCAAGGGACAGTGCTTGCCACAGCTGTGGATAGCCAAGGCATGGGAAAGTAACTGTCCTTGATGAGCTCTGTAACTGTTTCGATGAGGGAAATGAAAGGAACAATCCCTTATTTTCCAAAAGAGGGTGGGGGTCCCTCAGATTCAATTATGGCTTATATTAAAGACCAGCAATCCCCAACTTTTCCTGATAAGAGGGAAACTCAAAGGATTAGATTGAGCTGCCTTAGGGTAACTCTTGATGCAAAGTCCTTAACCTAAAGTTGAGGCATCATAGACTCATATCTTACTTCTCCAGCTACATTTGGTAACAAATAAAGACCCAAGACTAGTCTAATTTTAATTGGCAGAAGAAACTAATCCACTACCTCTCCTTGTATACAATCTAAAGAGATTTAGACAATTAGATTTTGTTCATTCTTCTTTGTCAAAAGATAAAATATCTTCTGATGTTTTCTGACCCCTTTACAGGGTTGACAGAGGTCTATCCCACCCAGGCTAGTAAGGATAAAAAAAGAACATCATTCTCCAGACTAAGTCTTTTATTGTCTATATTAGGGTTCTCTAGATAAGAACCAATGAGAAGTTCATGTATATATGAAATTCTTAATTCATCTTTAAAATAGGAGCAGCAACCAAATTACAGCTGAGAGCTGAGACGTGGTGGTAACATGGTCTCTAAGGCTGGGTGTTTCAGCAGTCAGAGTAGTCCCAGGATGCCTGACTCTGACTAGCTCTCTCAACTGGCTCAGATGCTCGGTCCACAAGGCTTGGTGCCATCACAGTCCCAGTCTGGCACCAGGAGCCTGCAAGATTCCTGGAGAGTAATGGGTCCTTTGTCCATGAGAAAAGGCCAGAAATGCAGGTTCTGATATCAGTGAAGGAACGGGAAGCAACCATGGGTAAATTAACTCAGAAGAAAGAGGGTCAGTCAAGCCAGAAAAAGACAAGGTGATCTTCCTTCTGCCAAACACCTTTTATTTGCCCTGCTCCAGAAGGTTCTGGCCACCATGAGGGTAGGTCTACCCACACCAACCAAAGCAATCAGGACGCCCTGCTGGTGAGACTTCCCAACGCAGTGGTTCTAATTCATGTTAAGTTGACATTTGAACCAGGAAACAGAGTCTGAGTCCCCATAACCTCAAGAGTATTTTAAAGGCAGGGCCACTTACACCTGCAAACCTTAACCATCTCCTCAAACAAGAAAGAAAGATGTCTTGAAGGTATTAAAAAATGGGAGTCTCCAAAATATAAAAGAAGCTGCACACCCAGACATGGGACCAGGCCCAACCCAGCATAAGACACAAATGGGTAGGGAAGCTGGAGACATAAGGAAAACACTGGAACTGACCCAGGGTAAGGCACCCAGGCACAAGAAGGCCCTCAAAAGACATGAGAGGCTGGCTTTCGCTGTCGTGAGCAGGCCACAGATGATACGGGATAGGGTATTCCAGTGAAAAGAGCTACAAAAGATGAAGTTGATGTGAATCAAGTCTTGGGTGGGTGACCCTTAGATAGTGGCTGTTATTGCTGACTTTCAGAGAAAGACTATGGGTAGAGCCTGTAACCACATACCAGTCCCACAGAAGAAAATTATGTTTTAACCTTAATATGCCTTAAGTTAAGTTAGCCCCCTAACAAGCATTGTGAATACCTCCACTGAAAGAAGAAAAGTGAATTGATTTGGAAAGGAAGGAAGGAAGAAAGGAAGGAAGAAAGGGGCAGGAACCTGAACTAACAAACTGACTGCGATGCACAAGCCCCAATGAAACACATGCACGCACGCGCACGCACACACACACAAGCATACATGCGCATATGTATGCATATTTTCATGCAAAGGTGACAAATCTCCTCCAAAACTTACTCTTACAGTAATGGTCCTCCATGAGAATGACTTGGATTAACTTCCAGACATAGAATTGAACACAACTAAAACAAATTCCGACAACTCAAAGAAAACATGAATGTACTCCAAGAGAACATACACAGAGAGAGAAAGAGAGAGAGAGAGAGAGAGAGATATGAATGCAGTAAAGAAGAGAATTCAAGACAACAGATCCAGTCAAGAGAGAGAAAAGCTAAAACAAATTCAAATAAGGTGGTTCTGGAAATGCAAACATCAATGGCAGAGGGGAGAGCCTCACCAACACATGCAGCATGAGGATGGCAGATTGCCAGGGCATGGACAATGGGAAGGAATCCATTACTCATTAAAAGTTGGTGGAAAAACTTTTTCTACTGCCTCCAAGAAACATTACCTCATTACCAAAGACAGACATTACCTTAAAGTAAAAGGATGGGAAGAGAACATTCCAGGCAAGTAGAACTAAAGAAGTAGGCATAGCTATCCTAATTTCTGATAAACTGGAGTTCAAATCAAAACTATACACAAATACAATTGAGTTCCAAATAAACTGATGTTTGAAAATTAACATAGGTTCATTAAAATTACATTGCAAGTCACAAACGGTGAAAGTTTCATACGAATGATTTCTGTCTGTGTTAAGTATGTTGGTTTTCTTGCTTGCTTGCTGTGATAAATATTCTGATCAAAGTAATTTACAATAGAAATAATTTATTTTTGCTCCTCAGTCAAGGCATAGCATATCAGTGTGGGAAGGTCGGGTAGCAGAAGCTCTGAGGAGCCAGTCAGAGGGAAAGCACTAGAGGTGCTCTGGTATCTACGCTGACTGTCTCATTTTCACATGGGCTGCGATTCCTGCTCAGGGAATTGTTGGTCCATAATTAAAATGAGTCTTCCCACAATAATTAATATAATCAAGACAATCCCCCACAGACATGCCTACAGGCCAACCAATCTAGAAAATCTTACACTGAAACTTCCTTCCCAAGTGACTCTAGATTCTGTTGACAATTAACACTAACCATCACATGAGTTTACACACATTTTAAAACTTTTAGGTAGTTATTCACATTTTGAAATTCTACATTTTAATAACACCCTGGATAAAACTTTTCAGCATCACCTTTTAAAAAATTTGTCAAAAAGTTTTAAAGGTCACTTTATTAGTCATTAAGGGAACAATCCATCTAGAGGATTTTACCAATCTAAACATAAGGACACAAAACACAGGTGCACCAGCTTCATACAACAAATATCACTGAAGTAAAGCCACAAATTAATTCTAACACAGTGACAGTCTCAACAATATATAGATAATTCAGACAAAGAAAGAAAGAAAGAAACATTGATGTTAAACACATCATAAATCAAATAGACCTAATAGACGTCTATAAAACATTAAAGAACAACTAAAGTTAACAGATGAATTAACTCCAGGAACCCTTGAGCTCTTTCTGAAGTTGATCATAGACAAAGACACAAAATGTATCAGCAAATGTTGGACAAGTCAAAGAACATCCTGTATTATATCTGAGCCATTATGGAATAAAGCTATACAAAAAAATTCCTAGAATTGATTTAAAATTAAATATATAAAAATCCATAACACACTATGCAGACACTCCTAAGAGTAAAATTTATAATACTATTGTTTATTTGTATATATAAAAAAGTGAGTGAGAACTCATATAAATAACAATGTTCTACCTTAATGCCTTGAGGAAAGAAAAAACATGAAAAAAAAACAACAACAACAACCTTAAAACAGTTGGCTACATTATTAAATTAAAATCTCAGTTTTAGTTGTGTGATACCTCTATGAGTTATTGGCCAAGGAGCACCCCAGAGGCACCCAAGACAACACTGGCTGTGACTATTGCTCTTGTTACCCTCCTGGTGAGCTTTGTCAACTTGATGTGACAGAGTTCTGTGTGAAGAGACTCTAAGTTGAGGATTTACTTAGACTTACTTGGCCTGTGAGCATATCTATGAGGGATTGTCTTGATTGTTAATTTACATAGGAGGGCAGTATCAGTCCCTCATCTATCGGTCCCAGCTGCCCGCGTCTGACTGTGGAACATACCACACAAAGGACATGAAGAAATCAATTTTAAACTGACTAAGACACTGCTGGATCGCCCTGTGCAGGCAACAAGAGGAGAAAAGTTAACAATGGTCTTAGACTGTTCTGGAACCTGTGTTCTGCAATATGTGTTTCTGGTGTAGTAGTGGCATGAATGTTATCAGTGCCTTTCTAATGGTTTTTGAGGTCTGTTCCACAAGCAAGAATTCCTGCCTGGTACTCTACATCTCATGAAAGCTCCATAGCTAGGAGGTCATAGGCCCTAAGATGGAATCTTCTATCGTTATTTTTCTAATTAGTCATGTTACCAAACTGACTTCAAGGTTTCTATGGATCTGAACTGCTTTCAAGCTTAGTCAAGCTTGATCAAAAAGAGGCTTGTTTTTGCAGTGGTCCGTAGTCAAGGCAGAGGCCCAAAGCTGGTCAAATTGCTGAGAATAAGTGACTGTGAGTACTCATCCCTAAATGGGACATGTATATCGACACCCACTATAGCTGAAGAACATCACAGAAGAGAGAGTAGAAAGAATGTAGGACACAGAGAATTGGCCGAATAAGCAAGGTGCTGTCTTTTGAACATTGTTATCCCTCAAGAGCCGTGGTCACCCTCACATGACCTGTGCAATGTCAAGCCAGCATGTTGAGGAGCTATTGGCAATTGCCGAAGGATGGAGAGTCGCTTTTTTTTCCTGGTGCGTGGCGGCCACTGGTAGGTTGTCCATGCTTCAGTGGATGGCCTCACATCCATGCACACATGAGGAGCACTAATTGCACTCATTGGGATATATATATATATATATTTATAATATAATATATATAATATGATATAATATATAATATGTAATATATAATTATATATATATAATTTTTTTAAATGTAATGAAATGAAGTTGGAGGAGGGATGTGGGGGAGGAAATAGGAAATCTGATTATGAACTTCCAAAAAATAAATAAAATATTATTTAGGGTGAGGCTGGGAGGGGAGGAGGGATGGGACTACAACAAGGATGTAAAGTGAATAAAAAATTTCATTTAATAAACTATAAAAATATATCTTAACTTTAAAAATACATATATAAGCCATATGTATATGTATGCATGTGTGCATGTATGTATGTATTCATGTATGTATGTGTACATGTATGTACACACGTATGTGTATATGTATGCATGCATGTGTATGTATGTGTATGTATGCATGTATGTATGTGTGTGCGTGTATGCACGCATGCATGTGTATATGTATATGTATGCATGTATGTATGTGTATGTATGTATGCATGTATGTATGTGTATATATGTATATATGTATGCATGTATGTGTATGTATGTATCTATGTATCAGTAGTTGAAACCTTTACATTTTGGTTTCATTAACTATCTATTTATGGCACTGCTGGTGTAATATTTACTCAATGTTTTTTTTTAAATATTCCACCATTATATTAATTCCTAGAGTAAACTACTTGAGCATGGTTTTCCTGGGGTGATACATGGCTGTGGCTTTCCTGGTTCTTTTTGCAGAAGAGTTATTGGTTGGTAAATCATGTTATTCTTTTTTTAATATTTATGTATTTTTATTTTATTTTATGTATATGAATATGCTGCCCGCTGATGTGTCTGGTGTCATTGGAGGCAAAAATAGGTGTTACAGAAGGTTGTGAGCTGCCCCGTGGGTGCTGGGAAATGAACTACAGTTCTCTGCAAGAGCAAAAGTGGCTTTAACCACTGAGCCATCTTTCCAGCCCCTAATCATGTAACTTATTTAAACCTGAATTTTAACTTTATTATAGAACAGGATATCTGAGATAAGGAATGGTTCACTTTCTGTAGTGGACTTCCTTGAAGGCACTCCATGATCCATGCTGCCCCTGGAAGCCATGCTGATATCCATGGTCCCTGCTACTGCCTCAGGCTGTGTTGAAGCCCAAGATTCATGTAGCTGCCTGTGGTCTGGGCTGCTTCTGGAGGCCTTGGTAGTGTCTGTGGTCAGGGTTTTACCTAGAGAACCTAGTGATGTGAATGGCTTGTGCTGCTGCTTGAGGCCATGTTGATGTCTGTGGCAATACACCAAGGGCCATGCTGGGCCCATGGTCCTGCTGCAGGCAGAAGACGTGTTGATGTCTATGGCCTCTGCAACCACCGAAGGCCATCATGGTCTATGTTGCTATGTGAATTTATGTTTATGTCTGAGGCCTGTGCTGTCACCTGAGCCGTGTTGATGTTCTTAGTCTGCACCGCGAAAGAGAGCCAAATGTGGTTCATGCTGCAGCCAAGGACTGTGTTTCTGTCTGCGGCCCAAGTTGCCATCAAAGTCTGTGGACTGTGCTGCTGTTGCCTGAAGCCATGCTGATGTCTGTGTGCTACCCTGGAGGCCATATTGATGTCAGTGGCCTGTGCTGCTGTTGTGAGCATGAGGGTGTCAGTGGTCCATGCTGTGGCCAAGGGTTATATTGATATCCATGGTTTGAGCTGCCATCAGGGACCATGTTGAAATCCAAAGTCCATGCTGCTTCTGAAGGTCTTAAAGATGTAGCACTCTGTGCTGCAACCTGAAGCCATGTTGATGTCTTTGGGCTGGACTACTGCAGAGAACCATGTTGGTATTTGTGGGCCACGTCCCAGAGGCTATGTTGATGTCCACAGCCTGTGTTACTGCCGAGGGCCATTATGGTGTCTGTGACTTGTGTTACAGCAAAGGGTCGTGTTGAAGTTCTGCCACAAGAGACCATGCTTAGGCACACGGCATGTGCTGATGTAAGAGGCCAGGTGGACGTTTATGGCCATATGAAAGTTCCTGGTCCATGCCATCACCAGAAAACATGTAGAAGTCCATGATCCATGCTCCTGCTGACTGTAAAGGACAAGGAAGCAACTTTTGTAGTGGTATAGATGACTGCAGGCTCACAGTTGAGAATGAACACCATAGAAGGCTTCTGTGACAATCCAACCCCCATCCCATACCATCCTAGACAGGAAGTTATTGAACAGAACTCTTGAAAATTGTGAGAAGGATGCTGAAGTATAACTCTCCACAGTTGATGGCTTCTGGTGGGGTGTGGGTGGCAGAGGGCTCAGTTTTCTTTAAGGGGTTGGTCACTGGGCATTTGAAAATGCTCCAGTAAATATATGAGCCACACAAATTGGACTTGTTTTTCTGAGGGGGGGTGGAAGTCATAATGGTGGTGGGGCCACACCTGGGAGGACAAGAAAGTGAGTGTGATGGGATGCATTCTATGAAATTCCTAATTAATCAATAAAAATATTAAATATTCAAAAAGTAAGGCAAATCGAGGTAACATTTCAAAGAACACAAAATCTAAATTAGACAGGTGGAGTAGGTTCGTAAAACCTGTCTCACTATTTAGAATTCTATTGAATTATTTACCACAGTTAATAATAACTATGTTAATATTTTTTATTTTAAAATTGTTGAAAGTTTCAAATGTCTCAGAAAAGAATGATGGCTAATGATGGTGATGAATTACTTTGGTTGACTTAAACATTCCATGTTTTAAATTATATATATATATATAAAACTTTACATTGTCTCCCATAAACATATATAATTATTCTTTAATAAAAATATTAATGCATATAAAATAACTGTAAGTAGTAGTAAGAATATAAACGTGAGAAATAGAATTCTGCTCTACACTCAAAGCTGATGGAATGCTAAAAAGTCACTGAACCACTCTTGCCTCAGTTTCCTATCTGCCAAATATCTACAATAGCTTTTTATCTCTTATAGTTGTTATTGATAAGGTAACATGCACAGTAGTTACAACAATCGCTAGCTATTTCTGGCCAGCAATTCTACTAATTTTATGTGGATTACCTGTTTCCAGCCTCGCAACCGCCATTCAATGCTGCCGTGCTATTTTTCTATTCACTGATAACAGAGGTACCTCTAAAGAAACAGAGATGGTACATCAATCCATGTAAGTTGCAAGAGCTCGACACAGTTATAAAATTCCTGCTCAAATTATGCTCTAGAAAGCTGCGTAGGCTACCCAACAAAGTTTTAAGAAAATTCTACACCAGCCTGGGCCTAGAAATGCTACAGAGTTCACGAGGGTAACGTGTAAGGCTAAAAAAAGATGTTCCCCAAAGCCATGAGATTGTTAAAAATCCCAGTGTTTGGAGTGGACTTTCTCCTCAGGAGATACTGGCCAGGGAAACCGAGAGGCCATTAGAATGATAAAGCTATTGACATTGCCCGTAGCTACATTTCAAACTAGATGGTAAGACCCTACTGATGATGGTTACCAATGTTTTGGCTACAGGGCTTGGGGAAATAAGACTAAGATGAAATACAGTGTCCCTTCCATGTGCTTTGGTTCTTGTAGTGCTGGGGAGGGAGCTACTAAGTTGGTAGAAAAAATTGTGGCCCAGGGTCCTACTCAGCTGTGGATTCAGTATGCTTAGTGTTGGAAGCCGCAGGAAAGATCTGAGTAGTTATGGATAGAATGAGCTTTCAGATTGGGCTTCAGGCCTGCTCTACAGAGGGAAACAAACATCCGGTCTTGGGAACTTTAAAAAAAAAAAAAAAATCCTGTTGGCTGGGGAGGTCATAAGCCCAGAGGAGAGGCCAGTGGATGTGATGTGCTTACCAAACTGTCTTCTAAGTACTCACGCTTAGATCACGTGACAACATTGCACACTGGTTCTCAGCCTCAGCCACTCATTACAAAATGCAACTATATTAAAGCCTCCTAGGAGCCAGTGAAGCTCCTAAGAACAAATAACTCTTGCTTGTGGCCAAATGTGATGCTCAGTCACACCTATATCTCTCCTCCCAAGGCTCAGGGAACTGTGGGCAAGGGGTCAGAAAGAATGTAAGAACCAGAGTAAGGAGTGGAGTACTGTATATCAATTTTCTTCCAAATTGAAACACTCCCTCTAGGAGGGAGGCATGAGCCTCAGGAGAGGTTATAGGACTGGGAGAGAAAAAAAAAAAAAAACAACTAGTGATTCTTGTTGGCTCTCTACCAACAACAATGTAAAAAGAAGTTAATTGCCTTGCCAGGCCGGTAGGCGTGGCTAAGGTTCCTGGGCTTTGGAGGACAGAGAGGATCATGGGAAACAGATAGTCAGGAAGAGAGGAAGAAGGAGGACGCCACAAGGTGTTAGCCTGGAGAAGAAACCACATGAGGCAGGGAGAAGGACTCCAATAATGTCATAAAAGGCCCAGATGAAAAATAAAAGCAGATATTTGTAAGATTATGGATGAAAGCCAGGATGGTTAAGAAGGATGGCATTAGTCAGGGATGGGAGATGTATGTTGAGGTGATTCAGACAGCATAGGTAGGAATGTCTGCCCAGCCCAAGGTAAATAAGGCAATTATAAATCTAACAGGTGTCTGTGTCTTATTATTTGTGATAGTGGGTTAAACAATACCATTATGATAACCTTAGGGATACTAATAAGAATTATATTGCCCAACACTCATTTCAAATATTAACAACAACACTAGTTCTTATCAGTAACCCTTCACCCATAGTTCTGTTAGTTACCCCAATAAAACTCATTGGCTCACCAAGTTGGACTGTGCTGCAATTATTACTTTACTCATTGGTTCCCTTTCTGTTATGAGTGGACTCTCCTCTCTCTCTCTCTCTCTCTCTCTCTCTCTCTCTCTCTCTCGTGTGTGTTGAACATTCCTAGGAAAAGTCTGTCAACACATGACAAGGAGGTATGCAAAGTTACTGTTTGAGACAGCTAAATCATGAGAAACACCTAAGGCAAACACTTTAAGACAGAACAAAGCAACTGTAAGGACTGATCAGTCTAAAGGCAAGAAGAGGATGAGAAAGTATGCCTGCATAAAAGAGGAGGCTTGGAAACCTCAGGAATTTTTGACTCTGCTCTCCATGACCAAGTATTTGATGGAAACAAACTGAGAGCAGAAATTTTATTTTGTTCAGTTTCAGTGAGGTTGGCTAGCAGTCACTGGCTCTATTGATTTCAGACTCTTGGTGAGGTGGGATAGCAGGAGTGGGTAGAAAAGGAATACAGTCACCTCATGGCAGAAAGGAGGCAGAATTTATCTGACCAAATTCCTCCAGTTTAATCCCACTTCTTAGAGATTTCACAACTTCCTAATGTAGTTTCGTAGCTGAGTATCAAGTGATCCCATGAGGGACATTTCATATTCAACCCAAAATACCTCTCACTTGGTTTTAGTCTTTTTTGAGGGGCATTCTAAATAGAATCACTGACAAAGATTGTCTCTGTGAGGTCCAGACAAGGTGACCTCCCACAGTCCTTGAACCTGGGGGACACTAAGAAGAAAGAGGTGAATTCAATGAAACGCATGGCTCTCTGTGGAGTCACTTCTTTTTACAGTGTCAGTGGAGTGGTAGAAGTCTCCTAGCACAAGATCATGCCCTATGACACCTCAAGGACAACATATCCATGACCAAAGTTCATTCAAAAATTACTGTTACAGGCTCTTGTCCTGTTCCCTGTTTTCTCCCTTTTCCAATGCCCATCCTGTTTGCCTTTCTGAATGAAGATTGAGCATCTTACCCAGAGTCCTCCTTCCTGATTAGCTTCCTTAGGTGTACAGATTTTAGTATGATTATCCCGTATTATGTGTCTAATATCCACTTATAACTGAGTATATACCATCTGTGTTTTTCTGTTTCTGGGATACCTCTCTCAGGATGATCTTTTCTAGTTCCCTCTATTTGCCTGCAAATTTCATGATTTCCTTGCTTTTCATTGCTGAGTAGTATTCCATTGTGTGAATGTACCACAATTTCTGCATCCATTCCTCCATTGAGGGACATTTGGGTTATTTCCAGATTCTGGCTATCATGAATAAAGCTGCTATGAACATGGACCAAAAGAGGAAGGGTGGGATTCGAAAGGTACGAGGGAGGGGGCTACAGCTGGGAGTAAAAATGAAAAAAATGTAATTAATAAAAATAAACTAATTTAAGAAATCTGTATCAAGATTGAGGGAATGTCCACCCAATGATTAGAAAAAAAAAAAAAAGAAGAAGAAATCTCAATAAACAAACTCAATGGTTCACTAAACTGGACTTTGACAAAGTCACTTCCTTGATCTGTCCTTGGTGCCTAGTTGTAGTGAGCAAAAATTTTGTCCACATCTCCCCACATAACACATGTGGATGCATCACATTACACATGTGGATGCAGAATACCGCCTGGGCTCTCACAGGAGACCAGCCAAAGTCAAGGCCCATTTTTCTCAGGATCAATCTTTACTCATTGGTTAATAGCCATTGAGAAGTGCTCAAGTGATTTCTCCATACTGGCTATTAGTGAGTCCTCTGTCCTATATCTCTTCACCACTAGTTTAGTGATAATGCAAAGCCTACTACAGAGACCCAGAATTATACCATTCCTCAGTCTCCATGGCAAACACTATGTTCACAGATCATGCCATCACTATGAGTACACATAGATAGTAGTCTTTAGTCCCTTTTGCCACACTCATATACACGTTGTTGGTTAATTTGAATTGCCAATTTAATTCCAGTAGGAAACATGGGAGGTATGGGTAAATCATGCCTCTGTGTGAGTCTGTGCATGTATTTCCACAGGCAATTACATCATAAGGGCTCTGTTGATGGATTCATACTGAAGTAATTAAGGCCAAGGGGTGAGACCTAACTGAAGGACAGAGCCATGCCCTTTGGGTTCTGTCTTGCCTTGGATTCCTTTCTAACTCTCCTTTCTAGTCACCATAAGAGTGTCTGCTCTGGTCTTCTTTCCCCATTAGTATATAATAACATCTCTGAAACAGGGGCCTAAAGTAAAGAATTTCTTCCTATATGGTTGTCTCTATAAGACACCAGGATGAGAAAAGTGTCTGCCACACATGGAGTTTAGGCTTCTGCTTACAGTTCTTGCTGCAATTTTCTGGCTTTGACTTTCATATTGTAATTCCTCTTGAGTCTCAGGTACAAGTCCTAAGATTCATGATACCAGAAAAATCTATGGTAGAAAGAATGATAGATTTGTGCTTTAGATAGAAATACGCATGCCTTTAACCATGACCTGTAACCAAACTCATACCCCTGTCATCTTGTGTAAAACAGTCTCTACCCAGGCCCTGTAGATAAATGTGGAAATCATAATGTCTACTGGACTTTTATGCCAGTTTCCTGGAAAACTGTGATGTCATAGGAATTACTTCACTTAACCCAGGAGGCCAGGATACTTTGGAACGGAAATAATTCCTACTTTCTACATAAGAATCAAGGCTCTGAGAAATACAGTGACTGGTTCAACATATATGGCATGTAGGGGTTTATGTTTTACATGATTTATTATTTGATAATCTATAAATAACTGCTTATGATTAGACAGAAGTGCCTTTGGTGGTATCATGGACCAGATAGGGCTCCAAAAGGCTGCTTGTTGTGTGTTCTGCTTAGGCGTAAAGCTATTGTATCCTTTTTAAATATGTGAAAAGATATGATGAAATAAATTATTCTGCTCTGGATACCATAACACCCTTAGGAAATTCTGATTCCTACAACCTGGTTTTATGAAAGAAGAGAAAAAAGGCAAAAGACCTCAGGACAACAGGAACTTTGTATGAAGCAAAGAAAAGTGATGATTTTCAAGTGTTAAAAGTCCCCAAAGTCTCCATTCACCCAGCACATACACACATGAATGTGGACTTTCATCCAGCCATAATGTACATTTGTATAAAAATTCGTTAACATTTGATGTTAGAAAACACTTAGCTATAAAAACACAACCATGGGGAATTGGGTGTTATTATGTGATTTTGCCTTATGGAGTGGAAACCATTATAAGTTTTAATGCCATGCACCAAATGATTTGAGTTAAGATAACAGAAAAATAATCATTTTATCTGATGTTCAGGTGCAGCTAGACAGGGTAGGTATGTATATGGGTTTGAGAAAAGAAAATCTGGAAATGACAATCAAATCATTTAAGAATGGTTGTCATGTGCATGGGAAAAAGCAGCTGGCTATGCAGATTCTAGGCAAAAACTGGCAGGTTGAAGAGGGATAAATTATTAGACAAATCAAATACACCGGGTTGTACTACCCTTGTTTCCAGCTTGTTCTCACTCAAAGTGATATTCTGCTCTTAGTTGACCATACACTCCCCAAATTAAAGCTTTTAGAAAGGAAGTGTCTCAGCATGATGGATCTCATAACCTGTTGAAGTGTTTCTTTCCACCTATCAGCTCATCCCTCAGATACCTGCCTTCTCCAATTTCATCCTGATGGCTACCCTACACAAATCTGTTAAGAGTTTTTAATGACTAGGTTAGCATAATTTTGCTCTGATTAGTTTCATTTCTTTTATCTTCCCTTAAATATTTTGATACATCTCAGATGAAAAACAAAACAAAACAAAATGTTAGAATCACTGCATCAAATGGTGTGCAGCTGGGGAGCATTTGCTCTTGTTTTATCTTCTGGAAAAATCAGATAACCTAAGTGTTTTCTTTCCTTCATACCCCACGACACACTCCAGGCTCTGCAGGAGCAGATCTGCATCAGTGCTTTGAAGTTTTTTTTTTTTTTTTTTTTTTGAGTATGGTAGAGTTTTCCAGTTACTTTCCAGGAAGTTTCGATGGTTTTACTGCTGCCTTTCAAAGTGTATTTATTTATTTATTTAATTTTTTAATTTATTTTGGTTTTCATACCAAGTCTTTTGTAGTCCAGATTGTCCTACATTTTCTCCTAAATGTTTAACATTTTGCCTTTTGCATTTCAGTTTTAAATTCACCTGTATCTTGGTTCTGAAGATTTTTAGTTTGTATTTTCCCCATGTGCATCATTGAATAACATCATTTGTAAGAAAAAAAATGAAGAGTATTAAAACATTATTCAAGTTCATTCTTCTTGGAAGCCTCTGTCTGAATCCTTATCCAAGACAAAACAGGTTCCAGCTTTTCTCTCTGCACCCTCACACTCTGAGTGTTTTTACTTAATGTTTTGTTGTGTTATAAACTGGGGTTGTTTATGTGCCCATTTGTTTGTCCTACTAACCAATGGCTCCTTGAAGTGTAGGGTGTCTTGTGAACTTTGCACCCCATTGTCTGGTATGTAACAGACATTAAGTGTTTGGCAGGTTAATCAATTAAAGAGCATGTTTGGAACACTCAAAGGGAAGCTTGAAAGAGGCCAGTCTGCTCTCACAGTGGCAAGAATCCAGTATAAATATGTTACCCTTCTCAATTCCTTCTCTATTTGGGAATAGAAAAGGATTGTAACGTATGCAATGATTAGTTCTGTAAGTGTCTTGTCCTAGGCTTTTGTGAATTAATTTGGGAAGCAGCACAATGCCCCATTTACTTTCATTTTTCTTTCCAAGAGAGGCAGAGAAACACCATGCATACAAAAGGCTGCATTAGGCTGAACATAGCTCCAAGTGGTTGAAGAGTTACAATCCATCCTGTGTGCATTAGCCTTGTCGTTCTTCGTTTGCTTTATCCCAATGATTAGTTATTTTATATCTCACCTTTTCTTCTTACCTATCTTGACACATTTGAACTCTGCAAAATTCTCCTCTGCACAGGAATTACTGTGAAATTTACTGCCTTATTCTTTCCATGTATTAACAGGGAAGTGCTTAACAAATATGACTGCGGAGCAAATTTATTATTTACATCATCCTGAGCCCTCGCCTTCATAACTGCTTAATATGGAGGAGGTGTTTAGCTTTCCGTTGGAGTCCAGCTGCCTCACTGGAATCAAACTTGTAATTGCCTCTTTGGGACTTAAAGCCATTATAGTTGTGCTTTTATGTTCTCTTGTTGTGCTTGAATCACTTTTTCAGGTCTGTGAAGTACAGCTGGCACAATAAAAGTTTGATCAATGCATAACCAATGCAGTGTATTTCTTCCAGAAAAATAAAGCCCAGGTGAAAAATGCTCATCTAGGAAAATGGTCTTTGTCAGCTCCTTATTCTCAGAATTTAAATGGGCTTTATTTAATCTTGAGGTAAGAATGAACTTGAATTTCTGTGCCTGAGTTCACTGCTTTTCCAATGTCATACTTTGAGCATTGAGCTGTGTATTAAAGGCAATAAAGAATTTTCTCACCAAAAAAGCCCACTGTTTGGGCTTTAGAAATGATGTCCATTTATACTGATAAAATACATACAGTTAGTTTGCTCTAAACTCTCATGATCAACAACTAAGGGCAGTAAGATGGGGATAGTTTTCATTTTTAGAGGGCATTTTAAATGAGTATTATTGATGTGTGTGAGAGAGGGGCACAGAGAGATAGAGGAGGTAGACATGGACAGCATACATATGGAGGACAGAGGACAACATTGTGGGGGAAGTTCTCTCCTTCCAAATTTACCAGGGCTCCAGGTATCAAACCCAAGTCATCAAACTTACAGAGCAAGCACACTTACATATTGAGCCATATCACCAGCCCAGTACTGCTAAACCTGAGAAAGTATATTTCTTTTAGAGACAAAAAAAAAAAAAAAAGGTGAGGCTGACCAGTTCCCCCTGAAGGTAACATTGATTTGAGGATGCTCCAGTGACCTCTCCTTTCTAGTGTAGCTGGGGGTCATTGGGGAAAGACGCTCACCATTCACACAAAATTCCTTTATTCCTATCCATTAAATTAATTCTAACTTGAGGAAATTCTGAAGATATGTCTGTGGTTCTCCCTTCAAGTTCACATGGCACATAACTCAGAGTAGCTCAGTTGGCAGCTCTTTTCTTTAACAGTGGTTCAGAAGCGATGCACATCCAATAGAAACCTTACTTTGATTTTTGTGGTTTTGTCTCTTTCTGCACTCCTGATACCTGTTATGCTCTCACCTCAGCTCCTGGCTATCACAGACTACAAGGAGAAACAACTTATGCCCTGAGCTTTTTTGTCTCTAAAAGAAATTTAAATTCTCAGGTTTAGTGGTACTTGGTGTGTGATGTGATCAAATTGCTAAGTTCAATGTTTCAAAATGAAAACATGTATCATCACACTTCACTCCATAGATCGTTCAACTAAAATATCAATTAAAAAAAATAAGTAGGAAACTAGAAGATTAAGGAAACGTGAAGACGTCAGTGGTCAAGATGAGTAGTGTTTGGAGGATGTGGAGGGAGGTTGAAATGCTGTCCTCTGGACGTGAGGTGGCTTTTGCATTCATGAGCTCACAGCTGCTGTGATCACATACACAAGGTCTGCATAAGATTAAGCCAATTAAAAATTTTAGGTGGAATGAGAAAGGGGTTCCGGAAACTGCACCCATAGGTGAAGAGCCATTGGTAGCTCATGGCTGATGAGAGAGAAAAGTCACTGTGAAGGAGGGGCTCATGTCCTTGCCCATGACCCTACACCACTGTGTAGCAGCAAACTTTATTTTAAGAGAGAGAATGAATGATTGAATGAATGAATGAGTGAATGAATTTGGGAGGGAGATGGGTTGGTAGAGCTGGGTGGAATTTGAAGGAAGAAGTTGGGGGACTGGATATTTCCATAAATATTAAATACATGCAAGAATTTTTCAAAGAATAAAAAATAATATTAAAATTAAGCAGAGACTTAAAACATTTTAGTGAAAATTTTTGAAAATAAACATTAATACTCTGTTCACCAATTGTGATAATGGCTCTCCTCCCCACCCTGCAAACAGAGCCTACATTAGATGTCTCACATGCCTCTCCCCAGTCCTGTACCTCCTGGGAGATAGTGTGTATATAGAACTCTAAATGTGACTTAGAGAAACCCCTCTTCCTGGTATCTTCATAGCACCTCTGACTTTAGGGACAATTGGAACCAGGCAATCCCCACAGAAGGTGGATAATCAGCTTGTCGTCTGGGTCCTGAGGGAACTGCTCCTTGTCAAAGCACATCTGGCCAAAAATTAAAAAAAAAAAAAAAAGAAAGAAAGAAAAAGAAAGAAACTGTCAGAATGGCAGACAATGAAAAAAGAAGCAACAACAAATGCTGAGAAAGATATAGGAGAAAGGGTATGCTTGAGACACTGAAGTTGGCAAAGTAAATTAGTCTAGCCTCTATGGGAACTATTGTATAATGCACTTTGCAGTATATACTTACAAAGCTCCAAAGCAACATACACAGAGATATCTGCTCATCCACGCTTATTAGAATATCCTTCACAAAGGTCAAGTTATAAGATCAGCCTGGGTATCCATCCAGGTAAAGAAATACGAAATTGTGGTATATATACAATGGAGTTTTAAAGGTTTCTTTGACCGTAAATTATGTACATGTTGGGCAAGGGGAGTATTTGTACTGTAGTATAGGCGCCTACTGAGGACAGAAGAGAGTGTTAGGTAGCTTAGTGGCAGGAAACCTTACCCAATCACACTTGTCTATGCTTTAAAAACTGTGTAAGATTTTGCCATGTTGATTGTTAAGGAAACAATATCAGTTTTTAGTCAACCAATTCACCAGACAGATTGATTAATATTCATATTATAAACAGTCACTCATATTTCCTTCTATATAATAAGATGAATTAGATAACCTAAATACTGGGAAACTAAAAATTAATCATGTATATACCATTTACTTGAGTTTGTAAATTTTAACTGATTATTCAGGCATCTAGTCTTCAGAATACAGTAGTTAAATAAATCACTAAAATCTGCAGTCAACATGTCAAGCAGAAGTGATGGGGGGTTTTAGTATTTATTTTCCATACCAGTCTCTAGAAAACTCAGGCATCTCTCTTTGCCATGTTAGCATGACCACATCACCATTGTGCTGGCTACATTTCAACTAGATATGAGCTAAGGTCATCTGGGAAGAAGGAACCTCAGAAAAAAATGCCACCATCAGAGTGACCTGTAGGCAAGTCTGTGGGATATTCTTTTTGACTGATGTGGGAGGGCACCGGGCCTCTGTGGCAGAGCTTACCTACGGGACCACCCTTAGGCAGGTGCTCCTATGTTGTATAAGAGATCAGGCTGACCAAGCAAGATGAGCAAGGCTGTAAGCTGTGTTCCTTCCAGTCACTGCTTTTGCTTCTGGCTTCCCACATTAAGTTCCCACCCTGACTTCCCCTCAGTGATGGAGCATAAAGTATAAGTGGAAATAGAAATTTTGACCACAGTCTTAGCACAGCAACAAAGAAACCAAACCTAAGACAACAGCCCAGAATGAAACAGGATCTTTT
This sequence comes from Meriones unguiculatus, assembly GCF_030254825.1. Classification (NCBI taxonomy): domain Eukaryota; kingdom Metazoa; phylum Chordata; class Mammalia; order Rodentia; family Muridae; genus Meriones; species Meriones unguiculatus. The sequence continues at coordinate 50,946,856 of NC_083351.1, forward strand.
ATTTCATCTGTGGCTCCATTCAGTATGTTCAGCGTGTGCATTTGGGTCAGGGCTCTTGCTCCTAATGCAGCAGAAACAGATGTGCTAGCGTGACCAGGAGAAGACCCTGCCGATGGTACGGGGATCGTTTACAGCGAAGGCTGACATGGAGGCTGTGCCAGGTTGCTCCACACAGGGTTTCAGTCATACAAACACATAGGAGCTGAGTGAAGAAGCAGACGAAACCCAGCTGTGAGGGGTCTCAAGTTCTCACTTTGTTCTGGGGGAAAAAAACAACATGGAACTGTAGAAGCATTTTAATTCTGGAAGGACCCCTTTCAGAGCAGCCCTGGGAAGCTGAGACTGGAAGGTGAGGCCTTGTAGAATCAGAGGGGCAGACACAGTGCAGGAGAAGCTGGCCACAATTTAGAAGAAGCCGAGACAGACTTTAACTTGCCATAGGATAGAGGCCAGGATAAATTTTTGCCTGTTTCTTTTGCTGTCATTGTTTGGCTTTTTTTTTTCTCTCTCTCTCTCTAAGAATGCTTGCCTTTTGACACAAGCTCCAAATGTGGGAGCACAAAGGAGGGAGGAGCAAATGGTAAACTGATTGAGGCAGTTCTCTGGAAAATGTCACCAGTCAGTGGATGCCATGTGTCTCAGATAACCTGAAGCATGGATGATCTTGAGTAGGAAGAATATGAGAATCATCCAGATAAAACTCCAGCTCCAGAGGAAGTAGCTGCAGCTGTTCAGAGCATGCATTGTGCATTCTATGACCACTCACTCAAAACTTCCCTCTGCTGTTTGCTCTCAGCCATTTCACCTGAAGGAGGAAAGCTCTCTGAAAGGATTGTTAGTTTCCTGCCCATTCAGCACAGAGATATTTGTTTACATTGGGAAATTGTTTCTTTTTTAAAATTTATTTATTTAATATATTTTTATTTATTACAATTTATTTACTTTGTATCCAGCTGTAGCCCCCATCCTCATCCCTGCCCAACCCCATTCTTCCTCCCTCCCTCCTTCATCTCCTCCCATGCCACTTCCCCAGTCCAATGATAGGGGAGGCAGACCATGGCCTATCAGGTCTCATCAGGACTGTCTTTCATAGTCTTCCTCTGTGGCCTGGTAAGGCTGACCTTCCCAGGGGGAGGTGATCAAAGAGCCAGCAACTGAGTTCATATCAGAGACAGTCCCTGTTCCCCTTACTAGGAAGCCCATTTGGAGACTGAGCTGCCACAGGCTACGTCTGTACAGGGGTTCTAGGTTATTTCCATGCATGGTCCTTGGTTGGAGCATCAGTCTCAGAAAAGACCCTTGGGCCCAGATTTTTTGGTTCTGTTGTTCTCCTTGTGGAGCTCCAGACACTTCCAGGTATTTCTATCTCCCCCTTCTTTCATAAGATTCCCTGCACTCTTCCCAAAGTTTGGCTATGAGTCTCTGCATCTGCTTTAATACCCTACTAGGTATTAAAGAGACCCTTTCTGGTAGGCTCCTGTCTTGTTCTTTATTTTCACCTTCTTCTGATGTCTATCCTGTTTGCCTTTCTGAATGAGGATTGAGCATCTTACCCAGTGCCTCCTTCTCAGTTAGCTTCTTTAGGTATACAGATTTTAGTATGATTGTTCTATATTATATGTCTAGTATCCACTTACAAGTGAGTATATACTATGTGTGTTTTTCTGATTCTGGGATACTTCACCCAGGAGGATCTTTTTTTTTAGTTCCTATCATTTGCCTGAAATTTTCATGATTTCCTTGTTTTTCATTGCTGAGTAGTATTCCATTGTGTAAATGTACCACAATTTCTGTATCCATTCCTCAGTTGAGGGGCATCTGGGTTGTTTCCAGATTCTGGCTATTATGAATAAAGCTGCTATGAACATGGTTGAACAAATGTCCTTGTATACTTGAGCATATTTTGGATATATGCCTAGGAGTGGTATAGCTGGATCTTGAAGTAATACTATTCCTAATTGTCTGAGAAAGTGCCAGATTGATTTCCAAAGTGGTTGTACAAATTTACATTCCCATAATCAGTGGAGGAGGGTTCCCCTTTCTCCACATCTTCTCCAGCATGTGTTCATTTTAGTTTTTGATCCTGGCCATTCTGATGGGTATAAGATAAAATCTCAGGGTTATTTTGATTTCCATTTCCCTGATGACTAAGGACATTGAGCATTTCTTTAAATGTTTCTCTGCCATTCAGTATTCCTCTATTGAGAATTCTCTGTTTAGCTATATAGGTCAATGGAATCAAATAGAAGACCTAGAAATAAACCTACACACTTACGGACACCTGATTTTTGACAAAGATGCCAAAATCATACAATGGAAAAAAGAGCATTTTCAGCAAATGGTGCTGGTCCAACTTGATATCTACATGTAGAAAAATGCAAATAGATCCATACTTATCACCCTGCACAAAACTAAACGTTAAGTGGATCAAAGACCTCAACATAAAACCAGACACACTAAACCTGTTAGAAGAAAAAGTGGGGAAGAGCCTTGAGCTCATTGGCACAGAAGACAACTTCCTGAACAGAACATCAACACACAGGCTCTAAGATCAACAAATCAATAAATGGGACCTCATGAAACTGAAAAGCTTCTGTAAAGCAAAGGACACTGTCATCAGAAAAAAACGACAGCCTACGGGTTGGGAAAGGATCTTCACCAACCCTATGTCTGACAGAGGGCTAATATCCAGAATATATAAAGAACTCAAGAAGTTAAACAGCAATAAATCTAATAATCCAATTAAAAAAATGGGTACAAAAAATATTTGTGGATGTCCATGTTGATTCTATTAAGAGGGTTTTATGGAGACAGAGCAAATGCTAGCCACTACCACCAGGGAACTTAGGTACCCTTTAAGGCAGCATTTCCATTAGTCATCTCAATTTAGTCATCTCAGAGTCCTAGGGTCCTGCCCTAACATGAATGAGGAAAGACAAATTCTATGAAGAAGGTTCATGAATCCACAGGGTCTACCAAGGATGGCCTTGGCATTGGGAGGATTTGCTGAATCACTCCCAAGGGATCATTGTTGGGAGGATTCCTCCTGCCCCAGCTCCCACAAAAGAGGTGTCTCCAATGGAAGGAGATGTTCTTTGATAGTGGACATTTAGAAATAGCTGCATGCCTTATTGAGTGTATCATACCAGTCTCTACAAACAGCCCTCACATTAAATATTCTCAGCCCTGGCAGGAAGGTAAGAGATCCTTACATTGTCTGGGAGGTTGCACAGGCTGCATAGGTTGTAGCCTATGTTACAACCTGTAAGGTTGTTCTAGTTAAGAATGTCCTATTTTGTGATAGTATACCAGCATAATCACAGTCTTCCACTCTCACTACAGTGTTCAATTGGACAGCTGTTCACTGTCAATGGAAGTCTAATATATACTCTGAGCCAGGGTCAGGTAGGCCAGGCTAAGTGTTGATGTCAACTATTGAGGTGTATTAACTTAAGTGCATGTTTAACTAAATACAGTCTCAGTTTACCACAGGGTTAGCAGGAACCATGTTGGAAGTGGAGGAGCATCTGAGTAGACACTCGAGTGTCTCGTTGCTCTTTGGTTCCTTTCTCATTTCAGCCACAGATACTCTGAGTTCAGACCCACATGCCTTACATGTGCACCATGGGTGCCCATGTTCTGTCTCAGGTTCCGTACTTATCTAGCCACACTCAGGTGAGATGGGAGTCGGGGTGCATGGCCCCGTTTCTTGGCATGCTCTGCTGGGAGATCTTGCTCACTCTGCTTCCTCCATCCATGTACCTGATGACCAAGAACACTGAGCATTTCTTTAAGTGTTTCTCTGCCATTTGGTATTCTTCTATTGAGAATTCTCTGTTTCTCTGCCACCATCATCTAGTACCACCATAATCTAGTATCCACATTTCCAAGTAATTCAGTGTGCCCAAGTCTTGTCCCAGGCTTTGAGTCTAGGGAATCACAGCTAAAGCAATAACTATATATGGTGCACTGTAGGCCTTCAGCAAACAAAAGCTCTCAATTTTCTTTTTGCAACTGAAAAATACAAGGTCCAGAGTTCCAAAGACTTGCTCCAAACAACCCAGGCTTAAGACCAAAAGTATTAGGTCAAGCATCCTTTATGTGTTTTTTTTTTCTTTTTAATTTTTTAAAATTAATTACAGTTTATTCACTTTGGAGCCCAGCTGTAGCCACTTCCCTCATTCCCTCACAGTCCCACCCTCAGTCCCTCATCTCCTCCCATGCCCCTCCCCAAGTCTACTGATAGGGGAAGTCCTTCTCCCCTTCCCCTGGAACCCAGCCTATCAGGTCTTATCAGGACTGGCTGCATTGTCTTCCTCGTTTCCGGCAAGGCTGCTCCCCATCAGGGGGAGGTGATCAAAGAGCCAGCCACTGAGTCCGCGCCCATTTATGTTTTTTAATCTCAAAAGCTGACTTTTGCTCTGTCCTCAGCAAACCAACGAGGCCCCCTAGTGGCCAGCATAGAATGGACATCCAGGAAGGGAAGAGAAGGGCCTTCCACCTAGGGAACAGGTGCAAGAGTTTAGCTACGCTAGGCAGTGACAGATGCAACCCAAAGCTTCACAAAGAGTGGCCCTCAAACCAAGGTGGTAGCACCATGTTGTCATATTTCTTCCTGTAGAGGAAAGACAGGAAGAAGAAGCTTTCTTCCTGTGTTTCTGGGTGGTGAATTTCTCTGAATCCCAAGGTTCCTTTTAGTTACTTGGCCAATCTCCAACCTACCACACATCAACAAATTGCTTTGTTTAGTTCTAAGGGACTAGATCCCTGTCAGTGGAGTGGTGTGTTAGTAAGCGGGTTAGGGAACTGGGATAAAGGTCTTTAGCTGAAGATCATGCTTTTCCTGTCCTCTCACTGTGGTAAGAATAGGTTCCACAAGGAACCTGAGAGAGTACATACCATGTTCCCACTCTTCTCAGAAGCCCTTGAAGCCCACATCCATTCAGAAAGTATTTGGTGGGTTTCTGAGAGATGTCCGCCTTCTTGAAGCCAACCATATACTCTGCATGAGGAAGCCAAATCCTACAGCAAGGTTTCTTCATCATGCATGCGTTATGGCCAATTGTGTCTCCACTGCTTCCAAGAAAGTTATTGCTCTGGTCAGGCCAGATCAAGAGTCACAGGAGGCTGCGCAGTATGGAGGAAGCAGATGGAGCAGGTGGAGACACAGCAGCTGAGCAAAAACCCTAGAGGAGCCAATGGGTGCTGGACTAGCCTGCACAGAGTCAGGAGGGAGAGCAGAATTTCCTTTTTATCAACTGGCAGTCTCTCTGCTCCCTCCATGGCTCATGCATCAGAAGTCCAGGATGCCTCGAGAGCTGCTGAACCCCAGCTGCGCCTCCTCCCCAGGGACTGCCTCCTTACAAGAAAGACTGCTTACAGACAGATAACTTGGAAGAAGCATAAAACAAAATAAGCTAAGTGCAAAGGGCAGATATGAAACAGATTTTTGCAAGGCTCCAACTGTGGTGGATATTATGAGCGGAACAGATTTCATATGGAAGACACTGATGAGGAATAAACATAGCACCCAAAGCAAGCGCTTTGAAGGATTTGCTACTTTGAACATAAGCATTTAAAAAAAATCACGTTCTTATCAAAATAATGAGCATCCAAATCTCTGCTCTAAAATGGCAAGTGTAGATCAGACCTAGGTGTGGGTTACCTGTATTTGCAAGAACGACTTCCAAAATCCCATTTCAGTTTGCTATGGAAGCATGTGCTGCCCTGGCTTTCTAATCTATGTTGAAAGCTCAAAGGTTAAAGAGACTTGGTTGAATTTGTCTTAAGATATACCCTTTGTTCTGATTCCATCGTTTATTTGAATTTAATATTTTAAAGGACACTTCAAACAGACTTCACAAAGCACTGCTACTATCCGGGCCACATTTATTATTTAATATTTAACTGGGGAGATTTGTCAAAACCCTTAAGAATTAGTGGTTGCAAACTTGTGGACTTAAAAAGCTTGTGAAAGAAGCCATTTGTTAACCACAGGGAACTGATGTCCCTGCAAGCTGGGCCACTACCATAATGTGAATATGCATTTGGGGGTCTAGTGACATGGTGAGCCCGGCTACCCAGAAAGAACAGGCAGTGGAATTGCCTTTAAATAAATAATCTAATGTGCTTAACTTCTGAACTGTAAAGCTCAGCTTGTGCCTGCAGAAGAGAGGCAACTGTGAAAGCAAAGCAAACAATTATCCCAGGCTGCCACAACTGTCCCCAGAAAGTCCCAGGGGCTAAAGCAATCAGCAACTGCTGTGCTGCCTGAAAGGTCTGTGATCCTGTGAGGCCACTGTATTTGGGCTCCGTGATCCATGGACATTGCCTGTGTTTTTCTGGTGCTGAATGTAAAGAAGCAAATGATCTCCCCTGGTCTGCAGCGTGTCCATCCATCGCCGTGGACTCAGCAATGTGACCTGTTGAGTTAGGTGTGAAGTTTTATGGCTCTTGGTGCCCCCAAAGTGGGTCAATCGTTCTGATCAAGTGCCTACTTCAAATTCTTGTGAAAATAAGCAGGTGAAGTTCTGTCAAGCACAGGTCAAGAGTGTCATGGATTCTATGATGACATTACATCATCCACCAGATAGAAGAATGGGATGCTATTGCTGAAATGTTGTGAGATAGACAGCTTTCTGTGGAGACACAGCATACATGTCTCCTCTCCCCAGAATGGTAGTTCAAGACAGACCAATGTAAAGAGTGTACCAACGTCCAATTTGGTGAACCAATGGGTTTCTTTTTATTAGTGTTACTAACACAAAAACATTGATGAGGAGTTACAAGGAGCTTGGTTAATTCAAAAGAAGCTGCATCACCATGAACCCCAGTCTACATGAAGGATGGCTCCCCAAACTCTGTACCCCTGAGACTCTCTCAGCAGCTTGCAAACAGCTCCACAGTCTAAACCCCTCCTTCCGTAGTTTGGCTGGTCAGTCTCCAACCCCCGCCACTTTTTAGTACATTTTATAACTGTTGGTAAGGGCCTTAAAGCAACTTATGAATATGACCTACAATAAACGCCAAGAAAAAAAGTAAAAAGACCAACATAACATTTCTACATAGAAGATAAGCTACCAGCAGAGCCCAATGAACACTGCCCAAGGCAGACTATAGACAGCAAGTGCAGAGGCAAGAGCTAGGCTGGGTCACTGGAGCTTTCAGACCAGAGGCCTGCAGCTTCGAGACTGGGCTCAATCCTCTGCTCTCGCCCTTGGCCAGCTGCAGTGCAGAGTAAATCTGGTGGGATTCCAAATGATATACACAGGGGACCAGAATTTTTTCTGTCCATTTTGACATGTCAACTGGTATTGTCAGTGTTCTGGTCTTGTTCAGGCAATCATACTGCTGAGATTTTGTGGGTACATTTTCCTGGCCTGTCTAAGAGACACTATCTAATATAATCTCTAGCTATATATTTTAAATGTTTATCCTTATATCCCCAGGTAAGAATATCCTTACACCCCTCATCAAAAAAGCTTCTTCTTTTTTTTTTTTTTTTTTTTTTGCAACAGGCAGAGACTATCCCTGAAATCCACAACTGGTCGAGAGGCAGAGAATAAGTTACCTTGAGACATACATCTTAACTGATGTATGTCACTAGAGGTGGGCTTTGAGGTTTCAAATAACCATTCCATTCCCAGCTAGTCCTCTCTCTCCTTCTGCTTCTGGAACAGATGGAAGCTCTCAGGTATTGCTTCAGCTCATGTCTGTCTGCCTGCTGCCATGTTCCCAACCACGAAGGTCATTGACTCACCTTCTCAAACTATGAGCCCCTATCAAATGCTTTCTTCTGTAAGTTGCCCTGGTTGTGGTGTTTTTCCATGGCAATAGAAACAAAACTAAGGCAATAAATCTGTAACACACCCCCTACATCTAAATGCTCATAGACTATGGACAAGGACAGAAGAATAGTAAGGGTCAAAGGAATAAAGCAACAGATGGTAAAAAAAAAAAGAACAAATAAACAAACAAAAAACAATTTTTGAGTATCCAAATACAGCAGAAGTGGGAAACAGGAGAATAGAGAAGACAGAGTTCAAAGGTCGGTGATGAAGCTCTGCCCATAAATCAGTATAAGAAGGTGAACAGAGATGAGACCTAATTGACTAGGATCAGAAGTCAATTAGAGTCCTAATTGACTAAGGAAAAAAAGTCCTCCCCTATCAGTGGACTTGGGGAGGGGCATGCATGCAGAGGGTGGAGGAAGGGAGGGATTGGGACAGGAGGAGGGAGGGAACCACGGGGGGAGATACAAAGTGAGTAAAGTGTAATTAATAAAGAAAAATAAAATAAAATAAAAGAAAAAGAGGAAAAAATAAAAAGAAGGTGAACAAAGAACACAGAATAGAAGAACAGTAAATGCTCTGGTAGCAGATCAGAAAGTCACAATAATATTGGGAGAAGAGTATAAGAAAAACAGGACATGATGCTGACAGTTATCTAATATACAAACAACAGAAAGATTTCTGTAGTGAAGATGAATATAAGAACCTGAATCTCTGGGTCTCTTGTGAAAAGTAATGAATAAGAGCTCTTCTACAAATCCTACTGATGACCTTATGTTTGAAAAGCAATGTAAAAGGCCATGCATATTCAGGCATAAGTAATTTTTGCAGTAATCTAGTAAAAAATCAAATTGAATCTAAAGCCCAGCAAAGAACTTGATGAATATGTTAAATGTGCCTAAGGTATCCTTTGACCTCTACAAGCATGTGCACACACATACATACGTGCACAAGCAAAATGAAATGGTGGAGAGCAATGAAAGCACTGAAGTTCAGAGTTAATAGCTAAAAACCTATTAAATGATTATGAGCACTACAATTTTTTATACTCTTTTTAAAATTTTTTATTAATTATACTTTATTCACTTTGTATCCCCCATAAGCCCCTCCCTCTTTCCCTCCTGATCCCACCCTCCCTCCCCCTTCTCCACACATGCCTCTCCCCAAGTCCACTGATAAGGGAGGTTCTCTTCTCCTTCCTTCTGATCTTAGTCTATCAGATCACATCAGGAGTGGCTGTATTGTAATCTTCTGTGGCCTGGTAAGGCTGCTCCCCCCTCAGGGGGAGGTGATCAAAGAGCAGGCCAATCAGATTATGTCAGAGGCAGTCCCTCTTCCCATTACTATGTAACCCACTTGGACACTAAACTGCCATGTGCTACTTCTGTGCAGGGGTTCTAGGTTATCTCCATGAATAGTTCTTGGTTGGAGTATGAGTCTCTGGGAAGTTCCATGTTTTCAAGTTTTCTGATTCTGTTGCTCTCCTTGTGGGGTTCCTGTCCTCTCCAGATCTATTTCCCACTTCTTACATAAGATTCCATGCACAACAGTTGGCCATAAGTCTCATCGTCTGCTTTGATAGTCTGCAGGGCAGAGCCTTTCAGAGGCCCTCTGTGGCAGGTTCCTAGGTTGTTTCCTGTTTTCTTCTTCTTCTGATGTCCATCCTCTTTGCCTTTCAGGATGGGGATTGAGCATTTTAGTGAGGGTCCTCTCTCTTGATTAGTTTCTTTAGGTGTACAGATTTTAGTAGTTTTATCCTATGTTATATGTCTATATGAGTAAGTATATACCATGCGTATCTTTCTGTTTCTGGGACAGCTCACTCAGGATGATCCTTTCCAGGTCCCACCATTTACCTGCAAATTTCATGAGTTCCTTATTTTTCATTGCTGAGTAATACTCCATTGTGTAGATATATCACAATTTCTACATCCTACATCCATTCTTCAGTTGAGGGGCATCTGGGCTGTTTCCAGCTTCTGGCTATTACAAATAAAGCTGCTACAAATATGGTTGAGCAAATGTCCTTATTGTGAACTTGAACGCCACAATTTTAAAACACAATTCTTTTTTTAAAAAGAAAGTTCAAACTGCATTTGAGAAAGTGAATGTAACAAGCCAAGCCATTTAAACAGCAACTAGGAACTAAATAGAAAGAGATGATAGAAGTAGAAATGTCTGCTCTGATGGGAAAATGAAGGGGCTGAGCAAACGCAGTTTAAATTCTAATGCTACTAGAGAACAACTGACTCATGTTCACTGGAAATCTAGTGACTGTTAGAGAAGAACAAGTAAAGAATTCTTGAGCCACTAGTGAGAGAAACTGTAAGCAACAAGAGAGCAAGAGAGAGAGAGAGAGAGTGCACATAAGGCACAAATATATAACAAGGTCAGGTAGAGAACAAATGTAGTGTTATAGATAGAGTCGGGTAATTTGTAGAATATCCACACAAGCAAATGCTATAAACCTGTAACATAGTGTAAACTTTAAAAATATAATGTCACTCATTCGCACAGGCACCCACACAGGCACATTCACTGAGTTCACTTTTGTGCAACCCCAGGGAGCCAGAGCATGCCTGCAGAGCAGTGTGTGTGTGTGTGTGTGTGTGTGTGTGTGTGTGTGTGTGTGTTGTGGGAGGGGTGTTATAAATGTGCTCACAGACCCAGATAGAGTTCTGGGTAAATGCCTGAGAGGGAGTAGCACAAGTGTTTATAGTTCCTGTGGTTTGTAAGTATGTCCCAATAGCTTGTGTTAAAGGGGATTGGTCATCATCCCATGGGGATCATGAGAAATACTAGGACCTTTAAGACATAGTTCTAGTGGTAGGTCACTGGGCATTTCCTCAAAGATGATGTATCCACAATGGAATACGGGAAGGAAGCAACAGCAATCGAAGGTACAGAAATTCATGAATACTAAACACCACACTACTGAATGATAATTGAGCCAAGTAGTAAATCAAGAAGGAAAATTTAAAAGGTTTAAAATTGAATGAAAATGACAACGCAACATATGAAAACCTATGGTGAACAGTGAGAGAGTCCCAACAGCAAAGTTTATAGCACTAAGCGCCTACATCAAAAAAAGTTGAGAGATCACAAACTAATAATTTAATGATACTTCTGAAAACCTTAGAAAAAATACCAAGAACAAATACCAAGGAAAAAAAGTAGACAGAAAGAGATGCTCAAAAACACGGCTGAAATTAGAAATAAAAACAACACAAATAATTGATGAAACAGTTGATTTATATATATATTTATTATTATTATTATTATTATTTTACACTTTATTCACTTTGTATCCCCTCATAAGCCCCTCCCTTCCTCCCCTCCCGGTCTCACTCTCCCTACCCCTTCTTCATGCATGCTCCTCCCCAAGTCCACTGATAGGGGAGGTCCTCCTCTCCTTCCTTCTGATCTTAGTCTATCAGATCACATCAGGAGTGGCTGCATTGTCATCTTCTGTGGCATGGTAAGACTGCTCTCTCCTCAGGGGGAGGTGATCAAAGAGCAGGCCTATCAGATTGTGTCAGAGGCAGTCCCTCTTCCCATTACTATGTAACCCACTTAGACACTAAATTGCCATGGATTACATCTGCACAGGGGTTCTAGGTTATCTCCATGCCTGGTGCTTGGTTGGAGTATGGGTCTCTGGGAAGACCCCTGTGTTCAAATCTTCTAGTTCTGTTGCTTTCCTTGTGGGGTTCCTGTCCTCTCCATAACCTACTATTTCCCACTTCTTACATAAGATTCCAAGCACTCTGCCCAACAGTTGGCCATAAGTCTCAGCATCTGCTTTGATAGTCTGCAGGGCAGAGCCTTTCAGAGGCCCTCTGTGGCAGGTTCCTAGGTTGTTTCTTGCTTTCTTCTTCTTCTTATGTCCATCCTCTTTGCCTTTCAGGATGGGGACTGAGCGTTTTAGTCAGAGTCCTCTCTCTTGATTAGTTTCTTTAAGTGTACAGATTTTAGGTTTATCCTATAAGTCTATATGAGTGAGTATATACCATGTGTGTCTTTCTGCTTCTGGGACAGCTCACTCAGGATGATCCTTTCCAGGTCCCACCATTTACCTGCAAATTTCATGATTTCCTTATTTTTCATTGCAGAGTAATACTCCGTTGTATAGATGTACCTCAATTTCTGCATCCACTCTTCAGTTGAGGGGCATCTGGGCTGTTTCCAGCTTCTGGCTATTACAAATAAGGCTGATACAAACATGGTTGAGCAAATGTCCTTTTTGTGTACTTGAGCCTCTTTTGAATATATGCCTAGGAGTGGTATGGCTGGATCTTGAGGAAGCACTATTCCTAGTTTTCTGAGAGAGCGCCAAATTGATTTCCAGAGTGGTTGTACAAGTTTACATTCCCACCAGCAGTGGAGGAGGGTTACCCTTTCTCCACAACCTCTCCAACATGTATTGTCACTTGAGTTTTTCATCTTGGCCAATCTGATGGGTGTAAGGTGAAATCTCAGGGTTGTTTTGATTTGCATTTCCCTAATGGCTAATGAGGTTGAGCATTTCTTCAAGTGTTTCTCTGCCATTCTATATTCCTCTACAGAGAATTCTCTGTTTAGCTCTGTTCCCCATTTTTTAATTGGATTACTTGGTTTGTTGCTTTTCAGCTTCTTTAGTTCTTTATATATGCTGGATATTAGCCCTCTGTCAGATAAAGGGTTAGTGAAGATTCCTTCCCAATCTGTTGATTTTTTTGAAAAAATTTAAAAAGATCAACAACCTCTAGGGAAGTTAAAAGAGAGAGAGGATTCAATCTAAGAAAATAAGAGATGGAAAAGGAGACCTGACAAGAAACCCTTCGGAAATTCAAAGAGATCATACCACAAGTCTCATGCCAGGTCAAGCCAGATGAAATCTCAGCATGGAGAGAAGTGGATGTGAAGTCCTACCACTAGACAAGGGCCTATTTGTAATTGATAGCTTTGGGAAGAGGGAGAATCAGTTTTCTTTAAGAGTGAGAGGACCTAGACCTCCTGCTCAAAGGAAGCCCATAGCCTGCTCAGTTTCCAAGTGGGTTCCCTAGGAAGGGGAGCAGGGGCTGTCTCTCATAGGAACTCAGTGGCTCTTTGTTCACCTCCCCCTGGGGAGTGTGGCAGCCCTTCCAGGCCACAGAGGAAGATGACACAGGCAGCATTGACTGGACCTGATAGGTTAGGGTCAGATAGAAGGGGAGGAGGACCTCCCCTATCAGCGGACAAGGGAAAGGGCATAGGGAGAGAAGAGGGGAGAAAGGTGGGACTGGGAGGACACCAGGGAGGGGGCTGCATTGAAATAAATAAATATATAAATCAAATTAAATTATAAAAAATAAGAAGAGTGCTGTTTCTGATAAGTTAATCATGCTCCAGTTGGAGGGCCACAAGCCCAAGAATAGAAGGGCAGCACGAACTGGACTTGATTGGTGAAAAAATAAAAGAGGACACAAAGTTTAGAGACTAGGGAAGAGATAAGGCTCAAAGGAGTTGAGGGTGAATGTGATTTAAAAAAACAAAAACAAAAACAAACAAACAAAACACACACACACACACACATTGTACAAAAACCTGGGGGAAAATGAGTAAATACTAACAGTCATTTTACCCTTGACCTCTTCTTGTCTCTCTCGGTTACCATAAGAGGAAATGTCTTTGCTTGCCACATGCTTCTGCCATTAGAAACTGTGCAACCACATGGCCAAAGCAGCCAGGCTGAGCAACCATAGACTGATGCCCCTGAAAAATGCAAGCCAGAATCATCTTCCTTCCCTCCCTCTAAGCTAATTCTCTCAGGTATTTCCCGGCAGTGACTGAAAGCTGATTAACACAATTGTCATATCTTTGAATTATAAGATTAAGGGTAATTTTTTCCTTTTAAGTTTTACTAATGTATAATTGGGATATTGAAATGCACAAATTTGATGAGGACAGGGAGTTTTCTTCGTGCTAAAAATTAATATAAATTGAATGACTTATAGGGTCTTGTATCTTAATTTGCTTTTCCTGTAAAGCCAACGCTTTTATTCTTATGTCCAAGATATTTGTAGGAAACACAGCATTTTAGGATTAGTCATTTTGGCCATTTTTAGATGAATAATCAGCCTTGTTAGTTTCACCTTTATGTAGATGATTGTCAAGGAAGGTGAGGCAAAACCAAAAGCAAAGGTCAGCAGTGTCCTAGGTGAACCACAGAGCAGGAAAAATAATCCATTGCAAGCATCTTCTATGCAAACATGAGTGAAATGCAAAACAGCTGGGTGAGAGCAGGGCTGGAAGTTCAGCTCCCTGACAGGGAACAGACCCTGACAGGGAACAGACGCCGATGTTTAGCACATGCTATACTCTGCCACCTATGAACAGAGCCGTTAGCTTCTGGTTTAAGTGGAATTTTGAAGGTTCTTTTCTTCAGGTATGCTTCCACTTTTCTGCCTCACTGTTCACTCGGACTGAGACAGTCAAACTCCTGTGCTCTCCCATCAAACAGAATCAGCCCAGCTCTCCCTCCTGCTTCACAGGGCTTGGCCACACACCCAGCAGGTTGAAAAGGGGGGGAATCTCCCATGCACTTGAAGCTACAGAAAGTCCTCAGGGACAGTCCCCAATGTGTTCATGGGCCAGAAACAGGAGGATTCTGATGAAGAAATGTTAGCCCTCTGTCACAAGCCATGAGAGTCCTGAAAGATTTTCATTTTACCTCAAATGCCATAACTTTTAAATTGTGTTCATGTCAAAATAGGAAATTGGGGAGGTGAGCCGCCCCAGGGAAGATGGACAAATTACCCTGGAAAATATTAGACCCACCAGCTGATCAACAAACACTTGCTGTGCACCTGTGGCCAGAGTACTTACAAAGAATAACTATAACTATGTGGGTACAATCATCCTGTACTTGAAAGTTTAAAGCAGGAGAATGATGAGGCCAAAGCCGGTTTCAGCTACAAAGTGAGACCCTATCACAAAAGAAAACTTAAGAGAAAATCTGTGAATGTAGCTTTGTGGTAGAACACTTGCCTGGGGGTGTTTAATCCCTTAGTCTTGACCCCTAGTGCCTGCCTATGCATGCGTACGCTCACACACGCACGCACACACACACATACATGAAAGAGTCAAATATTAATGATTAAGGAATATGGTAATAAGACAACTAGCTGCCAGATAAGCCAGTGGCCTCTAGACCTTGGGAGAAAGACTGAACACAGAGGAAAGTCTAAGGAGAAATGGGGAATATGGAACAAGAACCTTGGAGTCAGATCTTACATTCAGTGGAAAGAAGGAACTTTGTAGCTCAGTTAGGGAATTTAGAATAATGCAGAGAAAAGGAAGACATACCACCAGATCAGACCTTCATATCCATGGGCCTTTGAAACACTCTGCTGGGTCATGGTGATCCCTGCTTTGCTATGCCTTCAGCTTTTGTGCCCCAGGATCCAACTAGCCACAGCCCAGGTTCATTAGGTCCCTTCTCCACCCCAGATTTGTTTTGTCTTCTTCATACAGTCCCTTGGTGATTCCTTATTCCCATCACATTCGTTTCTCACCATGGACATATGATGATTTCCAGGGAGAATGAACTTAATGTCTTAATGTTTAGCCTTCATGGTTAACTGCATTTTTTTTTTATACCAGAGGTTGGGAAGTTTCAGTAACCCACCAAAAGCCTTTGAAAAATACTAACATAAACCAAAACTCTGGAACACTTGGTGCCAGAGTCTGCTGTGGTGGTGTTGGGAAGACAAAGTAATTTCTCCTCAACCATCATGAGCTCCTAGTAGGAACAGATTTCTGTAACAAAGGGCAGGTAGAGAAGAGCAAAATGAGTTAGTTAGCTTCTTAAAAATGTGAGGCACTTCACATGAGGGAAACCCCAGTGCAAAGCAACCTGCCTGATGCAGCACCTCTAATAATGGGACCTCTGTGGAAATGACCGCAGGAAGGAACATGGTGTCAGAATCCCAAAGGTGAAGCATGGCAGCGAGGTACAGATATGAGCACACTCCAGCAGAACAGCAGGAGCTTGAAGGTGCTCCTGTGCCACCTGTGGGCAGGGTGAGTTCTCTGTGAAGGGGTGTGTTCTGCCTTCAGGTGAAGAGAAAGAAGATGGAGAAAATGCTCCCTCTGTTTCTGTTTCTTAATTGCCCCAAAGAAAATTGTGTCATAATAATAAAAAATTAAAAACAATAATTGGGTGACCAATTCTGTTTCCTCCAATAAAAAAAAAAGCCCGTGAGATAACTAACAGAAGCAGGGTCCCTTTCAAGGTCTTCCACAATGAGGTTTGCTGTTACCGCCAGAACAGTCTCAGTAGGTAGAGTGATGTTGACATCCACAGCACATGACAATACTCAGGACCTTCGTCAACTACCTCACTGTTATCCTACAAGGAAGAGAGCATTGCCCTCCTTTCTTTCCCTCCTCTCTCAGCAGAAAAAGAGAGCTAGGGAGCTCTCTTTTTTCAGTGTTCCTAGAAAAGAACACTGCTGGGTGGGCATATCAATTGATACCTCTTCTTCCAGGGGGAGCTTCTCAGAGTTTCATTTTTTTTAATTTTTATTTTTTATATTAATTACAGTTTATTTACTTTGTGTCCCAGCTGTAGCCCCCTTCCTCATTCCCTTCCAATTCCACCCTCCCTCCCTCATCTCCACCCATTCCCCTCTCTAAGTCCACTGATAGGGGAGGTCCTCCTCCCCTTCGATCTGACCCTAGTCTATCAGTTCTCATTAGGACTGGCTGCATTGTCCTCCTTTATGGCCTGGCAAGGCTGCTCCCCCCTTGGGGGGAGTCAGGGGGTCAAAGAGCCAGCCACTGAGTTCATGAGACAGTCCCTGTTCCCCTTACTAGGAGACCCAAAATGGGCTACATCTGAGCAGTGGTTCTAGAGTTTCGAATTTTAAAACATGTAGAATTTGATGCAGTGAACAGTTTCCAGATACCTATTTCTATAGGTTTGCCTCCACATGGGCAGAATGCTCTAAGTACCAGTGTGTGAGCTGCGGTGTTATTTCCAGTAGCAGAAAACTGGAAACAACAACATAAATGGTCACCATTTGGAGGCTTGATCCGAATGAGCTGCCACGGTCCAAGCTCACATGCAATGGAAAACAGGCAGGCATAACAAGTCCACAGCAGCTCTGGACTGAAGGATAAGGTTAAAATCAGGAAGAGCAGTGTGGCATGCTATACCTGTGGTGAGCAAGGGTAAAGTGGGTACATAAACCATTTAGAGGCATACTGTCTCTCTCTCTGGAAGACATTCTTAGAGACTGTCGTGGTTGCCCAGAGAGTATAGAGGTGAGGGGTCAGAGAAGGAGCCTCACTTTTTCTTGACTATTATGGTTATTTTTTAATATTGTACCATGAACACCTGTGTCCTATGTTCCAATTTTTGAGAAAAATAAATAAAAGGTAAGGACTTTCAATGTTTATAGCACATATTAATTATACACAAAATCCATTTCATTATTGCTCATACATGCACCTATTATATTTTGATCTCACTTACCCTTTATTGTCCTCTCTTGTCCCCTCTCCACTATCATTGATCTCATTAAGACTTTTTTTAAAATAAGTAAAACAAAGACCTAATGTCACGTAGCAAAGGGAAGGGAGACATTTACTGAGCTTCTGGGTTGAGCCCCCATGCCCAACGAACTCTCTTGGCACACTCATAACTCCTGGTTTTTCAGAAGAAGAAACACTTAGTATCACAGAACCAGGAAGTCGACCAGCTAGGGCTTGAATGCAAGATACCTGACCCTAATTACATCAGTTTCTCCTCCTCCTCCTCCTCATTATTATTATTATTATTATTATTATTATTATTGGTATTGCTATGACCTAGGCTGGCCTCAGACTCACAATCTTCCTGCATCTGCCTCTCAAATGCTGGGATTGCAGGAATGTGCCATCCTGTTATTTTATTCCTCAAATATCAGCTCTTAGGCACACAGGAAAGGAAAAATTAATGGCAAATTAAAATGGGATTTCTTATTGAGAAGGAAAAGAAGAGACATGGAGATTTAGTATGAGTCGCTATTTTTTCTGCTCTCTTAATCTTGGCACGTATACCATAATGAAGGTAGTATTGTTGTACATGAATGTCAATGAATGTCACTGTAACTAGCCTATGATGATTGCTGCCATTCATCCATCCATCCATCCATCCATCCATCCATCCATCCATTCATTCATTCATTCATTCAGCAAACACTTACTGGTGATCCACCTCATGGAGGAAATAAGAACCAGAAATAAATCAGACATAGCCTCTTGCCTTTAAGATTCACAGTTTAATGGGAGACACTTTTTCTTGTATGTCACTCTGCCCCACAAGAGGAGCTGTAAACATAAATAAATCTCTAATAAAAATGCCTGAAATTAATAAGTGTGTGTGTGTGTGTCACTCCTAGCCATTGTAGAAATTGTCTCCTGCTTCCACAGCTCCTCATAACCTCTAGCCTCTCAGATCCCTCCCTTCAGCCCTTCAGGGTGTCCTCAAGCCCAATGACACAACTTTTCATTCCATGGTGTAGACTCAAGGAGATAACTTG